>NC_061512.1:59667380-59906156 GCF_022539505.1 Lolium rigidum | reverse complement strand
CGAACATAAACTTGGTTCAATGGTTTCACTCAATAGCATCAACAACAAGTATAGATCGATACCGGGAGAGTTTCCCCTATCAAACAATCAAGATCAAACCCAAATTGCTACGGCGGTGACGGTGTCCAGCGGTGGAGATGGCGGTGATGATGGTGGAGATGATGATGATGGTGATGGAGATGATGTCCAGCTCGATGGCGGTGACGATGGCGTCGATTTCCCCCTCCGGGAGGGAATTTCCCGGCGGATTCCTGCCCGCCGGAGAGCTCTTTTCTCTCTGGTGTTCTCCGCCCCGCAGAGGCGGCTGTAACCCTTCGTGAGGATCCCTCTGTGGCTTAGGTCTTCGGGACGAAGGGTTTGGCGAAGAAAAGGAGGCGAAAGGGGTCGTGGGCCCCTCACACCACATGGCGGCGCGGCCAGGGCATGGGCCGCGCCGCCCTAGGGTGTGGGCCCACCCCGGCTCCTCCCGGCTCCTCCTTCGGCTTCCTTCGTCATCTTGAAAAATAGGATTTTTGGTATAATTTCCTTCCACAGATGATCTTCCGAAATATTGCGTTCGACGGTGCTTTTTCCAGCGAGAATCCCGGCTCCGTGTTCGATCCTCCAATAATGATGAAACATGCAAAATAGATGAAATAACATAAGTATTGTGTCCCAATATGAAATATATCGATGAATAACAGCAAATTATGATATAAAATAGTGATGCAATTTGGACGTATCAGATATTACAAGACATTTAGAAGTGAGAGAGATTATAGATGCTAACCATACATGTCTATCCTAGAGAATTTTAGAGTAGTATTAAATCTTAGTTGTTTAAACCAACCTTTAATCTTGTAGATGAGAGCCATATTCCATTAGTGAAACATAACCAAAGCTTATGCTCATATTCTAATCCTAGTTGTGTATCACATTGGTGATCACTACTTAAACCCTAAACTACATTTGAATTCCAACCCATGGATTAACTTGGATTATAATTAGAACCCTGCCATGCCTCATGCCTATTTATACTTCAATTTAGTGAAGCGTATGTAAAACCCTAAACCTTTCAAGTAGAATTCACACCACATAAAATTATGTTCCCACTTGTGTATCATGGATCACAAATATAAATCAAGCCATCTATACTTAGGACTAAATGCTTTTGGTGAGTAGAATGAAATCAATACCCTATTTCACTTTGCTATCCAACTACCTTGTTTAGTGAACTAAATAAAATAGAATTCATAGAAGTAGTTGAGTTAACCATAATGAGCTTAGGATCTATCTTAAATAATTCAAGTCAGTAGTTTGCTAAGCAAGATTATTTAACACAGAGTGAAGACAACCATATTCTTAAACCTTTGGAAACAATTCTTCACATAAAATCATGAACCAATCCATTCCTATTGCAATTTATTTTAAACTCTAGCTATAATTATAATATGTGCACAATCCATATTATGATGTACAAGTCAAACTTAACAAAGTGTTCACCAAGCACATGTTATAATTTTCAACCATTCAAACAGAGTGGTTCCTAAATAAAAGGAATAGAGATAAACATTTAAAACCATGTTCATTTTCAATTTAAAATGCATTTCACAAGAACACCAAATTAATCAATTATGAAATGGTTGTTTATAAACAAAACAATACAACAGGTAGCATTATCAAATTGTTCTGATATTAAAATATTTTAGAATCTGCAAAACAACACATAATTCAAATCAAGTTAAAACCGAGTAAATAAAAACGAAAAGAAAACAGAAATTTGAAAAAGAAAATGGAGGGAAACTTACCCGGCGAGGCCAAGCAGCACCGCGGCAGCCCATCACCACCACGTCCACGCAAGCCCACCGAGTAGCCCAGCCCACGAACTAAGCACCGGCCCACCGTATCGATTCGCTTTAAGAATCGTGCGAAGAAGAAAGCCACCTTCTTCTTCTTCCCCGACAACGACGACGCGAGAGGTGAAGCCTCGGCCACGTCCTCGTTGTCGATAAGAACAGCCCGGACCTCGTCGGACGTCCCGAGCTCGACCGCGAGGACTTTGGAATCCGTTGCCGGTAGGATTATTAAGATTCCCGCCCAAAAACCCTAAGCCGGAACACCGCCGCATCCCGGACGCTCACCGCCAAGCATCACCGTCGAACCAGACCGTGCTTGGAGCTATAAATAGGTCGAAGAGATCGCCACGGCTCGAGAAACCCTAGGCTCCCATCCTTATCCTCCCTCGTTTCCTAATTCTTCCTCTAGCTGCAAGTCTCTGTCGCCGGTGACCTCTATGGCACCGTCGATTGAGAGCATCCCGGAGTTCGTGCAGTGGCTCGTTGGAAGCGCCAGGCCGCGTAGAGCATCCTGGAGGATCAGAGCTTCAAGGGGAGCTTGGGATCAATCCAATTTCGCCGTTCCCTTTCTCAGTACATCACCGGCAATGGTCAAATCAAGCTCAACTCCGGCAGTCATCGTCGTCGCCGACCACACCTTGAGCTTCACGGTGAGATTCCGCATCTTTAGAACCCACTTTCGTTTCCTGGCATCAACCGTAGCCGTATTTCGATATCTCGCCGGAGTTCATGGCCGCGGTAGTCCTCGTCGGAGCTAGCTCCGAGTGGTCATTTCGGAAAGGCATCATCACCATCGAGTTTAGAATGTCGAGGAGGTCCGGAAAAACCTATTGGAGCGTCCCGGGAACCCTAAATCGGCGGCGCCACCGTGCTTTGGCCGCCGGCGGTTAAACGTCGGTACGGTCAACAGCCCCAGTCCACTTTGACCGGTCGTTGCTCGCGTGGCATCCAACGTGGCGATAGCCCCACCGTCTCGTCTCTGGGTGTGTAACCGAATCGGTATGTTTAGTGTTTTCGTTTTATTTCAAATTCCAGTAAATAACTGAAACTTTACAAAATTATATAAAATCCATTTCAACTCAGAAAAATATGAATAATATATCAAAATGCTCACAAAAATAAACTCTATTCAAATAAAATATAAAACAAAAATGTGTGTCAAAACAAAAATCCACTTAATTTTTTTAACCTTATTAATTATGCCATTTCAATTATTTAAAAATACAATTTGAATTCAATAATTAGTGAAGTTTCAAATTTAAATTTTAACTATTCAGTAACTAAATAAAATATTAAGATTAGTTTCATGATCATGTTTCATTTACTTAAAATATTAGTGATAATTCATAAACCCTAATTTGAAAATTGTTATTTTCTATTTTCTTAAATATTTAGAAATTCTTGTGAACATGAATAAAATGTCAAACCATTAGTAATGTTGTTTCAAAGTAAATAGTAACCACACCTATCTTGTCAATTATCATTTGTAGAGTTGTACCATAATTTAGAAATCCTAATTCTAACATAAACATGAACCTTGATCTCATTATTTCATGTGATCACCCTGAATTAGTGCAACCCTAAAACCCTAGGGATTTATAACATGTGATCATGGGAGATTTAATTTACATATAGAACCCTAATAAACAACCAATGAATGCATGCTCATGATCCATTAACATAAAACCAATTCACATGAGATTATCATTTCATGTTCCTATTCTTAATTAAAACCTACATGATGCACTAGTATCACCTAGGTAGAAACCCTAACTTGTTAATTGAATTAGTACCATTGATCACCACTCTTATATACCATACCATTAAGATCAACCTCAATCATTAAACCCTAGTAGAACCATAATGATAAACCCTAGTATCAACTTTGTGTAGCAAATCACATCACATGTTCCTATCGAACTAAACCTTACTTAGGAAATGATAAGCCACTTAGTTTAGGAACCATTAGGAATTATTTAGTAAAGCAAATGTGAAGCCATAGTAAACCTTAATAGCAATAAATCTACCAATACTTGCTATATAGAAATCCATTCCAAGTTAAGAACCAACTAGTTCCTATTAGTGAAACTAAATGAATCCAATAGTTAACCCTAGAATTCTATAGCTTCTATTTATAGTAGTTCTTGTTCTTATTTAACCTGTTCTTCAAAAGTTATTCTTTTGAAATATAGTAAAGGTAACCATCAACCATGTTCTGTAGAACTTAAAATTGACAACTTGTTCTTTACATACTATTCCATCACTATTCTTATGTGTATGATTGTTATGATGCCTTATATCACTTGATTATGATGCTAATATAACCAAACCCTAATAAGAACCTTGTTTGAGAACCATTCTAAAAGTGCAACCAACCCTAAAGAAATCTTTACAACTCATACATCCTAAATCATCGAGGTTAGGTTACGCTCGGGACGATTGCATCTCATACTATGCATTGTAGCATTATTGCCAGTTCTTTAAACATTGTCCTTACCGGACGATGATGGTATTTCAACATTTGGAGTTATCACGTATCGAAGCTTTTGCCTGCATAATCTTGCAGTCAAGAAAGGCAAGTTCATCGCTTGCTCATGTCATTTGATTATTTGTATCAAACTATATGCAAAGTACTATACTTATCACTCATGCATTGAAAAGCAAAGTATTATTTTACAATTATGAATATGACTATGTGGTGGGCAATGGAACCATGGTATGTGTTGATATGGTGGAGGTTCCATTGCATGGGTACTACTCATCTAGGACTAAGTACCAATGCCGGTCCGGTGATTCTAGCGCCGTACATATCGCGTTATCCATAAGATCTATAATGGCTCTGGGGAAGTCAGCTGTATCTTTTCCCTTACGCACGCCAACGGATCGGAGAGCCGGTGGGGTGCTTGGAGGCACTCGCCGCAATAGGTTGGGAAATCCTTTTAAATCCCCATCCATTAGTGATGATAAGCTCTTCGATCTATGAGGGATTGTCCGGAGTACACCATGAGTAAAGCCGTATTATCGGGGGAAGTCTACTGGAGGTGTACGGTTGGACAAAAGGGTGGGTTTGCAGGGTCGCGGAGAAGGCAGTGATTGGCTTGGATCTTATACTAGGCCTCACACCAAAGGAAGTGTGGACGGGGACATACTCTCGGCCGGCAACAAGGTTAAGATCTCTTGTGGGGTAAAGTAACGCACCTCTGCAGAGGGTATCAAGAATTGTGACTGTCACTCCCTGTTCCGGGAGGAAGCTGCGAACGCGGCAGAAAGGAACTCCACGAAGTTCTAGTAAACTCTGTGAAGACTGACGGGCATAGTTTTCAGAATAAAAATAAACCTTTTGAAGAAATGATTACAAAAACTTGCATTGGCCTATGACTTTCTGGTCTATGGCTGTAGCTAGTGCATGATACACCTATTTCCTAATATGAACTTGCTGAGTACGCCCGTACTCATTCTATCCCATTTGAACCCCCTTCTTAGATCAAGGCACTGAAGGAGAAACTACCGTGGAACTCGAAGACAGAGGAGCCAACTGCAACAAGATGAAGAATCCAATCAAAGAAGTCAATGGAGTCAACTTCTGCATCAGCTATAATGGAAACCTAGACTAGTAATAGAAGGGAACCTTTCCCTAATCCTAGCACCTAATTAGCTAGAATTCTATAGCAAGCCAAGTAGCTCATAATCTTGAGTTAGCAATAAGATAGACTATGAGTCGTTCTTCTGGAGCTTTATTTGAAGTTTTACCTCACTGTAAAGTAGGAGGTTGTGTTGATCTTATGTAAACAGTTCGTGTGTACTTCTATAGACATACCTTGGACTCGCATATGTTTCTGTTGTACCACTCTGATAGATGTAATATGAGTGGAACGGTGTTTCACTTGTGTTATGTCAACGACTTGTGTACTACACCATGCAGTGGTACGCTGGGTCACCACAACTCAAATATAAAACAAAAATACTGTAGTAAAAACATGGGTTGTCTCCCATAAGCGCTTTTCTTTAACGCCTTTCAGCTAGGCGCAGAAAGTGTGACTCAAGTATTATCGAGGGATGAAGCATTGATATCATAAGCTCCCCCATCTGTAGTGGTACTAATGGCTTTGTCAATCTTAGGCCTATAATAATATTTCTTTGGTTTAGGCACTTTAGAGACATACATAAACTTTTGCTCTTTTCCCACATAAGCTTTCTCTCTAAACTGTAAAGGTGAAAAGGTTGAACCCGAGGTTCCCATAGCTTTTTCAAGTTTGCCAATCCTATTAATTTGATTATCATGGTCAACACAAGTTCCTAGGACACTAATTCTTTCATCAATTCCTCCTAAGGATTTATCAAGTTTGTCAGTTTTATCAAGTAACATCTCCAACTTAGTTTCAACACTAAAATTTTTCTCTATGGCTTCCAATTTTTTCATAACATCCTCAAGGGAGGTTTCAATTTTAGTTTCATTAACAGGTGGTGTTCCAAATAAACTTTCAATAATGCAACTAGCTTCTAAAGCGGGAGCGCCTAGGAAGTTACCTCCCGCGAGACAATAAAGAACATATCTATTCCAGACTAGAGATACCAACATAAAAATTCCCGAGTAGGATAGTGGTGGAGTGTTTCTTAGTGCACCTATTATGGGCATCACTAATTCTATACCAAGCATCTTTTAAACATTCTCCCCCTTGTTGCTTAAACGAACGAACTTCAACTTCAGGATTACTCATTTTAGCAGTAGTAAATAAAGCAAACTAGATAAAGTAAATGCAAGTAAACTAATTTTTTTGTGTTTTCGATATAGCAAACAAGACAGTAAATAAAGTAAAACTAGCAACTAATTTTTTTTGTGTTTTGATATAATGCAACAAACAAAGTAGTAAATAAAATAAAGCAAGACAAAAATAAAGTAAAGAGATTGGGAAGTGGAGACTCCCCTTGCAGCGTGTCTTGATCTCCCCGGCAACGGCGCCAGAAAAAGAGCTTGATGGTGTGTAACTCACACGTTCGTTGGGAACCCCAAGAGGAAGGTATGATGCGCACAACAAGCAAGTTTTCCCTCGAAAGAAACCAAGGTTTATCGAACCAGGAGGAGCCAAGAAGCACGTTGAAGGTTGATGGCGGCGGGATGTAGTGCGGCGCAACACCGGGATTCCGGCGCCAACGTGGAACTCCGCACAACACAATCCAAAGTACTTTGCCCCAACGAAACAGGTGAGGTTGTCAATCTCACCGGCTTGCCGTAACAAAGGATTAATCGTATTGTGTGGAAGATGATTGTTTGCGGAGAAAACAGTAGAAACAAGTATTGCAGCAGATTTGTATTTCAAGTATTAAAGAATGGACCGGGGTCCACAGTTCACTAGAGGTGTCTCTCCCATAAGATAAAAGCATGTTGGGTGAACAAATTACAGTCGGGCAATTGACAAATAGAGAGAGCATAACAATGCACATACATGTCATGATAAGTATAGTGAGATTTAATTGGGCATTACGACAAAGTACATAGACCGCCATCCAACCGCATCTATGCCTAAAAAGTCCACCTTCGAGGTTATCATCCGAACCCCTTCCAGTATTAAGTTGCAAAGCAACGGACAATTGCATTAAGTATGGTGCGTAATGTAATCAATAACTACATCCTCGGACATAGCATCAATGTTTTATCCCTAGTGGCAACAAGCACAACACAACCTTAGAACTTTCTATCATCGTCCCGGTGTCAATGCGAGCATGAACCCACTATCGAGCATAAATACTCCCTCTTGGAGTTAAGAGCAAAAACTTGGCAGAGCCTCTACTAATAACGGAGAGCATTGAAGATCATAAACAACACATATGTAATAACTTGATAATTAACATAACATGGTATTCTCTATCCATCGGATCCCGACAAACACAACATAGAGTATTACAGATAGATGATCTTGATCATGTTAGGCAGCTCACAAGATCCAACAATGAAGCACAATGAGGAGAAGACAACCATCTAGCTACTGCTATGGACCCATAGTCCAGGGGTGAACTACTCACTCATCACTCCGGAGGCGACCATGGCGGTGTAGAGTCCTCCGGGAGATGAATCCCCTCTCCCGGCAGGGTGCCGGAGGAGATCTCCGTAATCCCCCGAGATGGGATTGGCGGCGGCGGCGTCTCCGGAAGGTTTTCCGTATCGTGGTTCTTCGCATCGGGGTTTCGCGACGGAGGCTTTAAGTAGGCGGAAGGGCAACATGGGGGGCCACACGGGGCCCCACACTACAGGTCGGCGCGGCCAAGACCCGGGCCGCGCCGCCCTATAGTGGCGGCCCCTCGTGGCCCCACTTCGACTCCTCTTCGGTCTTCCGGAAGCTTCGTGGCAAAATAGGACCCCGGGCCTTGATTTCGTCCAATTCCGAGAATATTTCGTTACTAGGATTTCGAAACCAAAAACAGCAGAAAACAAAGAATCGGCTCTTCGGCATCTTGTTAATAGGTTAGTTCCGGAAAATGCACGAATATGACATAAAGTGTGCATAAAACATGTAGATATCATCAATAATGTGGCATGGAACATAAGAAATTATCGATACGTTGGAGACGTATCGGTCTCCGTGAATCGGGGAGTGACGAAACCTCTAAGGTTATGGATGTACTTGTTGCCACTAGGGATAAAACATTGATGCTATGTCCGAGGATGTAGTTATTGATTACATTACGCACCATACTTAATGCAATTGTCCGTTGTTTTGCAACTTAATACCGGAAGGGGTTCGGATGATAACCTCGAAGGTGGACTTTTTAGACATAGATGCATGCTCGGATAGCGGTCTATGTACTTTGTCGTAATGCCCAATTAAATCTCACAATATTCATCATATCATGTATGTGCATTGTTATGCCCTCTCTATTTGTCAATTGCCCTACTGTAATTTGTTCACCCAACATGCTATTTATCTTATGGGAGAGACACCTCTAGTGAACTGTGGACCCCGGTCCATTCTTTTACATCGAATACAATCTACTGTAATACTTGTTCTTTACTGTTTTCTGCAAACAATCATCATCCACACTATACATCTAATCCTTTGTTACAGACAAGCCGGTGAGATTGACAACCTCACCGTTTCGTTGGGGCAAAGTACTTTGGTTGTGTTGTGCAGGTTCCACGTTGGCGCCGAAATCCCCGGTGTTGCGCCGCACTACATCCCGCCGCCATCAACCTTCAACGTGCTTCTTGGCTCCTCCTGGTTCGATAAACCTTGGTTTCTTTCTGAGGGAAAACTTGCTGCTGTGCGCATCATACCTTCCTCTTGGGGTTCCCAACGAACGTGTGAGTTACACGCCATCAATGCCCTTAGTCTAATGAACATCATATTTTATTACTTAGTGATTTTAAATCATTACCATGCTATTCTTAAAATGCATGAGGTGTAGCACCTCATTTAAATTATACTCCCACATAATAGGTATGAAATGTTGACCTTGTTCAACCTATATTTCATACCTTATTATTATTTGAGGAGATTAAATCTTAATAAGATTTAACGAGAGGAACTTATTTTCTCCAAAGAAGTAATTAGCAAACCAAATCAATATTTGTAATGAGAGGAAATTATTTTTCTCTTAAATAAGAAAACCAAGTAAATCACCATGCTATGATGGATGTGATGCTAGAATAAGCTTGTGTGAACCTTTGGTGTGTTTAGTCTAGCACTTAAGTCTTGTTTGGTGATTGTATACCTCGTATTCGTGTATAGACGCTAGTACCGAGGAGTATCAAGAGGAGGAGGGCTACTCCCAGAAGGAGGAGGAAAACTTTGACCACTACCCTGCTCAAGGCAAGCTAACACTCTTGCAAAGTTCCCAAGTGCAAAGCTCTACCAGAGCAAGGCACCATCACTCTTTACGTTTTGTCTAATAAACCTATCCTATGTTTTTACCTTGCAATTATTTGCTTATTGTTTTTCAAAGCTTATTTTTGATTCATGATTCACTTGGTCTAGAGTAGAATAAGAGCACCCCAGTTAGCTTAGAGCAAATCAAAGCTAGATAGCACCCCTCATGACTAGTGGCTAGTGCTAACTAAATAAAATTGACTACTCTAGATGGGAACATGTGAAATGACTTTGAAAGATTTTTGAAGGTGAAGGTGACATGAATGACTTGGTGAATTTTGATGAAAACTGATGATTGGGTTTGGATGCGATACCTTTCCAAGTATACAAGTACCCCCACAATACCTGATTATGGGTAGGGCTTAACTAGAAGTTTGTGTATCTTAGTATGGATTCCCTCTAGACAAGCATCATAGGGGTTATGCCGAGGCTGCCTCCGTTAAAAGGGAAATGATGCGAATATGAGGTGAATGTACGACCCAAGCCCTGTGCAGTTCCCGGGTTGACGGTTTGTCTTCACCGGGAGGCCAAGCTCATGGGGAGAGGTGCCTATACTAGGATATATAAGTGAAAGGTTAAGGTTGATGATCCGGTACTGAGTTACGATGATTCGGGGTTATCCTCGACAGATGTACTCAAAAGTTGTGACACAAGAGTACAACCTCAGCAGAGTGTTAAACCTATTATAATAGCCGTGTCCACGGTTACGGACGATTGGAAAGGCCATACTGTCCGTTGTCAGAACTTTTGTCTTAAAAAGGAATGATGAATTGAAAGGTGACTTGACTTGAATTACCATTGATTTGTGGGAATAACACTAATGTTCCCACTTGAGTTAGTTAGCAAGAATTGAGGAGTCTTTACTAAATGTTTATGAACTAAACTTGGCTTTACGCAAATAAACCTAGAGCTTAGCATCCCTTATTAAAGTTGTTAAGTAATTACATTAGTATTAGTTTGCGAGTACTTTAAAGTACTCACGGCTGTGTCCCTGGCTATTCAAATGCCAGACTATGAAGAGGAGCCACAATATCAAGACGACGGACAACATGACGTCTACGATAACTAGGAGCATCTTCTAACGTCAAGCGTTGCATGTGGAATAGATAGTCCACTACTATTACTACGCTTCCGCTACTTGTTATTGTTGTTGATCATGTAGATCAACTATTTGTGTAATATTGGATCATGTGATCTATTGCTGTAAGACGATTATGTGTTGTAATAAATGATGACTCTATGATATTCAACTGTTATGTCTCGCAAAAACAATCTTCCTGGAATTGCGATGTATGGCATAATAGGCATCTGGACTTAAAAATCCGGGTGTTGACAAAAAGTTTGCAAATACTACTTGAGAGGGACAACTGAGGAAGAGACTGCAAGGATCATGGCACAAAATGCTACAAGAGGATTTCTTGGAATACTTGGAAGCATCGATTGCATGCACTGATCATGGAAGAACTGTCCGTTTGCTTGGCAAGATATATACAAATGGCATCATGGATATTGCAGTGTTGTGCTTGAAGCTGTGGCAGATTATCACCTGTGGATTTGACATTCTTTATTTGGCATGGCGGGATCACACAATGACATCAACGTGTTGCAGCAGTCTCCGGTGTTCAGCAGACTAGTGGAAGGGCATGCTCCACCATGCAACTATGAGATCAATGACCACCAATATACCAAAGGCTATTATCTAGCCAATGATATATATCCAAAATGGGCCACTTTTGTCAAAACAATCTCAGCTCCATCAGCAGAAGAATTACTACTTTGCTGCGCGATATGAGGCTTGCATTAAGGATGTCGAGCGGGCATTTGGTGTGCTTCAAGCTTAATTTGCAATTGTTCGGTACCCTGCTCTAAGCTGGTCTCACGAGGGAGGTGATGCAGGCTTGTGTGATCATGCACAACATGATCATCGAGGATGACCGCAAGAATCATGCCAGGAGACATGTTGGTCCCTATGAGTGTGAGGGCCCTCTTGCGGAGGTTGATCATGAGTTGCCTGCAGATTTTACTGATTTTCTCGCCATGAACCTAGAGGTCCGTGACAGCAATGTCATGATCAACTTCAAGCTGATCTTGTTGAGCATTTGTGGAGGATCAAAAGATTATCAGCAGAAGCCGCGTCACCTTGATCTAGCCCTATTTATTATATTTGTTTAGTTGTTTTATTGTTTGTTGTATTTTAATTTGAAAACAATCTCCGCAAACATATTTATTTGTATGCTATATTTAATAAATGACTGTGTTTTCAAAAATCCTTAAAAGAAGTTTGGGAGCGGCGTTTGGGGGACGTGATTGGAGAGCGACATCCCCAACTGTAGCACGAACAAAAACACGTCCCCAAACGCTTAATCCGGCTTTGAAGACGTGACTGAAGATGCTCTTAGTCTATATATTGCGTTTTTTTTTTTGACCCAGGGAGAAAGGACCTGCTAGAGATGCCCTTGAAACGGAGGTAAAAACTGCAGGAATGAGTTGTACAGTAGGAGTAAAAAACTGCGAGCAGTCACTGACATATGGGGCAAACATGTGAGCACTCGGGAAAGGATGGGCTTCTCGCCACAAGGGTCAAGGAAGCATAGCCTGCCCTACCCTGCCCCACCCGTCAGCTCGCATCGTCAGCCTGCACAACACAGCAGAACCCCGCGTCGCATCGAGCAGCCAGCCGGATTCGGGATCAGGGAAGCAGCCGCATCGGAAGCGCAGACGGCGGCCGGAGCAGCTCGCCTCGCCTCGCCTCCGCCATGGGGATCGGCTACGTCCTCGGCGCCATCGGCGGCGCACTCCTCGTCCACGCCGCCTACGCCACCATCCAATGTAACGCCCGCTTTCCTCCCCGTGCTCTGACCGCCCTGCTTCCGCTCTTCTTCCTCCGGCGGTTTCTGATCTCGTTGTCTGATGGGTGGGGGAAACCCCGGAGAGGTTCCCGGTTCCACGCGCTCAGATCCTCGACCGGCCGAGCCTGGTCATGGAGCTGCTCCAGTTTTTGGTTATGCCGGGGTTTAGATCTAGGTCGGCTTGAACTCTATTCCGCGCTGATCCCGGCGATATTCGTGGTTAGCTGAGGTCGAGTTGGACGATAGGGTTTCTGACTTGCTTTTGGGTTTCCCGCGAGCTGTTGGGGGGTTAGATTCCAGCATCTGATTTGTGTGTTGTTGCTGCTGCAGATCGCGCGGTACTCAAGATCACGGAAGAGGAGTTCTCGTACCCACCCTTCGATGTACGTGCGCTCCCTCGCTCTGGAAATCCTTTATCTTGCTATAACACTCATTATGCTGCATGTTTTTTATTTACTTTTCTTAAGTACTGTATCTTAGCAATATGTTGCGATTTTGGTTGTGTTGGCCTGACAATGATTTGTATTGTACCTGTGAAGTTCCACAAGATAAACTGTTCAGTGACAGTTGTTAGTGGTTTCAGTTATTTCTGCTCCAGAAAGTTGTTTGTTAGCACTGAATGCTTTGAGCTCCTTATTCCCAGAATAGGGCTAGCTTATGCCGCAGCCATCAGTAACTTGTGGTTTCTGTTGTGCAGGTGATTATTCAGTTGCTTGTGGGTCTGGCCTTGTGCATGTGGGCTGGTGTCTCTGTTCCAGCCAAGTTCCTTTCGGTGCTCCCACATTCCGAGGAGAATAGGTAAGCCTATTTGGACCAGTGTTCAATTTATGCCCAGTTTTGGTGTGCGATCAGGGCTGATGGTCAGTCGGAGCTTAGGTTCAAATATTACGTGAGCTAGAAAATTAGTGCGTACTATAGTTTCTTTTTTTAGGTTGCCACTGGCAAATTGTGGAACATGAGACTAGGCAATTGATTCATAGGAATGTGATTTCATACCTTTGCAGCTTTGCTTGAGCAGTTGATTTCCTTGTAACAATGTCATAGAATTAAATCTTTAGTTGTCCCAGTAGAACCTGTTACAAGATTACGATATTATTGACATCTGTGGTAACATGATTTTGTGGTAAGAGCATATAGTAAGACTGAAAGTGAGATAGATTACCTGAATAGAGATACATGTACAGAATGCATTTGTGCGTGGTAGGAGAGAATGACAAAAGCTACATGATCCAGGAATGCATGAAATGGCCAAACTTCAGTCAAAAGTCAAAACATAACATTGGTGCAACTCATAAATCAGAATTGTGATCAAATTATGCACATAGTCTTGATTCTCGACTTTGCAAGCACCTGGGCATTTGATGCAGTGCTGACACCTGTTCATTTGAAACTTTGAACTGAAGAGGAATATCTCGTGTCTGAAGTATGTTGGGACTTTCTGAAACTATTTAAATTGAGTGTTGTTGGTGGAATTATATTCATGTTGCTGTCAGCAATATTATTATCCTCATTATTCAAATTTGTTCAAGTTAGAAATTGATAACCGATAACACCTTCAAGGTTTAGGATAGACTGTAGGAAATAATACTATGGCCTATTTTTAAACCTATGGTCTGTTGATCTTCTTCCTACATCAGTAAATTGGTATGCACAGATATCTAGATCTGAAATGCGTATGGTTTTATTTAGGCATGTCTTCTAGGTTATAGTGTCAATTAATCGCTTTGTGGCATCATGGTGAGCTTTTTCGACCACAAGTTAGTATGCCTGACAGCTCCTGAATTTCGAAATATGTGGATGTTTATCAGAAGTAAAATTCTCTTATTTCCAAGTTTCTTTTTAGAATATATGCCTTTGCTCTCCAATAGTCAGTCAAGACACAAGGCTCACTATTGCACCCATATTATGTTGTCGTGAATTGTCGCTTGCACTGCAGTTCTCTGTCTGTTTTAGTTCAGTTATTGGTACACACTGCCTAGGGAGGAACTCTGCTATTATATTCATTTCATGCTTCTAATCCTCTGCCATTGCAAAATATCAGGATTGTATCGCTCCCAGCGAACCTGGATTTCATGATCTTCAACCACCGTGGTAGGGCGCTACCTTCAGACGCAGACTTGAAGCTGAAGATATGAACGGACATTCATGGCTTCTGTTCCTTTCTTGTCCTGTAACATTTTGCCCAGGAGTAGGATGGCTCCAGTGTTTTATGTGTCACCCATGTTAAACAGGGAAAACTCTTCCCGTACCACAACTTATCTACGCTGTAACTTTAGAATCTGTGACACTGTTCTAGTGTTCTATATATTGGTTAGCTTGAGTTTCTGTCCCACCTGATCTAATGCAACTTCATGTGAAAATGATCAACTCATGCACATTAATATAAATCTTCCCATTGGATCATTTGCCGAATTCTTCATCCTCTACCAGTGCTATGCATATTAAGTAGCAACCGTTTAATTCAGTCACCGTTCTGTTTGCTACAATAAATTTGTAATTGGTGCTGGGGATTCTGTTTTAATTTTTGGGCTTCAAACTTGTCATTGTCTACCTTGAAACAGGCCTACTCCCCGCTATATTAAGTAGCAACCACACGTTTACATCGATTTCTTCCGTAAGTGGCCATTTGTCATGTACACCACATTATCTTGCAGATCTTGGCCAAACAAGGATAAGTAGAATCCAGTGCCAAATTGTTGGCTACCATTTCTTCTTCTTGGTAGGATGGGCTTGGGCACCAGCTGTTGGTATCACGACTTTATTATCGCTCGGTTGTTGAAACAGGAGTAGGGTTTTTTGACACGGGCGTCATGTGATGTGATGTGCCTCTGGGGTTATGGTTGGAGCTGTTCTAACTTGTAGTTGGAGCTGTCCTGCTACTTACTAGTTCAAGCTGTGCCCTAAGTCGTGTAAGCTGTGCCCTAAGTCGTGTACTGCTACTTTGTTATTGGCGTACAGCGACGGTGCAGTTCCCGCAGAGGGCGCAGCGACGCGTCCCGTCGCGCCTAGCTCTGCGTGCCGGCGTTAATGAGCGCCACCGCTCCTCCGCCTCCCTCCGGCCTATAAAAAGGGGCGCCTCTCATCGTCCCTCTCACACACAAACCCTAGCGTCTCTCTCCCAAACCCTAGCCGCCACCATCTCCCAACAAGACTCGACGCTATGTCTGGTAGAGGCGGAGGCCGACCTCGCGGCCGCGGCCATGGTCGTGGTCGTGGTCGTGGCCGCGGCATAGCTGAACGCTCGCCGTCGCCTCCCACGTCGTCGTCTTCATCGTCGGAGATGGACGTGGAGCCGGACGTCCTGTTCGAGTTCGTCCACGTCCTCAAGGGCGACCCGCGCGGCATCCAGAGGCTGCCGGACTCCTTCGCCGAGTACGTCGGCGGCGTACGCCCGCGCACGATGCATCCGCGGGAGCATTCGTGCGGCTACCGCCGGTGGATCGTCAAGGCGATCTACGACGCGCGCGGCAAGATGTACCTCAACATCGGCCGGGAGAAGTTCGCGCGCCACCACAGCCTCGAAGCCGGCTTCATCCTCGTGTTCTCCTACTTCGGCAATAGGGACATGAGCGTCAAGGTCTTCGACGAGAGGCGCTACCTCCGGGACTACCACGGCGACAGGGACTCCCACGACGACAGCACCGACGAGGAGGACGACTGAGTGTTGTTTCTTCGCAGCGAATACGTGCACGGAGGTTTCGCTCTGCTCGCCTCATCGGTAGAACCAACAAGGGCACCATCCTCCCGCTGGATTTTCCAGTTTAGGTGACTAGGTGTGCCCTCGAGTGTTCTTTCTTAGCAGCGAACACAGGAAACCTTCGATGCACGGCCTAGTTAGGTTTAGTTTCTTTGCAATATTTTATATTCGTGTCCACCATGGTTCAAACTATGTATTAGTTTGTGGAAAACCATGTTCCAAACTATGTCTTCGTGTAAACCACATTCCCAATTATGTATTAGTTTGTGAAAATTGAAATAAAAATGCCAAGAAAAATTATTTTAAATGTTTGGGGGCGGCGTTTGGGGGAAGCGGCTGGGGAGCGACGTCCCCCAAACGCGGCACGAACGAAACACGTCCCCCAAACGCTCGATCCGGCGCGGTTTGGGGGACGGTTTGGGGGACGCGACTGGAGATGCTCTAACTCCAGCAAACAGCCAACAAAAAGCAACCACACGTTTTACATTGATTTCTTCCGTAAGTGGCCATTTGTCATTTACAACACATTATCTTGCAGATCTTGGCCAAACAAGGATAAGGAGAATCCAGTGCCAAATTGTTGGCTACCATTTCTTCCTGGTAGGATGATGGGGTTGGGCACCAACCGAGCAAAGTTACCAAATCAAATGTTGCTCTGAATGAGACACAAACCAAAACGCAGCCCTTCTTTGGCAAGATTTGGTAACCAGTTTTGCGACGAGACACAGATAATTATTGCCTGCATAAGCGTTTAATACCACCAACATTTCCATTGGATCATTTGCAAAATCCATCGTCATCCACCAGTGCCATTTGTAGAAATCTCACCAGTTTTCTAACGCCCATTTAATTCGGTCACCTCTGCTATGCATTTTCTTGCCCATTTTGGTTAAACACAAGGATGGTAAAACTTGTGCGAAAATGCTGGATACCATCTCTATTTGATAGGATCAGCTAACCACCGAGCCAAGTTGCTACCAAAAGTTGTTCTGAATGAGACACAAACCAAACTATATGGCAAAATTTGGTAAATCAGCTTTGTCATTGCGAAAATCAAGTCGGCCGTATGTTAAACTTAGGACGAAGATGATCCGACGGCCACGAAGCCTCGTTCGTCCGTCCAGAAGGTTCCGCGAAACCCCCACGGCCATCACAGCGAACGGGCCAGAGCCAGCAGTCCCCACGTGTGGACTCCGCGTCCGCTGTCAAGCGGGGCCCACCTGGCAGTGTCTCCGTCTCCGCCCTCCTCTCGACTTTTGGCGGCTGGCTACAAAGACGAGGCGAGCACGGCGGAAACCCGCAACCCGCTAAGCGCCTCCTCCTCTCCTCTCCCTCCCATGTCGGGCCCGCGACCCGCCGCCGCGCCGAACCCTAGCTCCCCGGCGCCCTCCCAGCCCGCTCCCGCTCCCGCGCCGCCGGCGTCGGCGTCGGCGCCCGCCAGGATGGCGGCCAGGGTGCGCGAGGAGGGCGAGGTCTCCTCCGGCCCCTCCGACGACGAGGTGAGACCCCCCAATCCACGTCGCACGCCTCGGATCTAGCTGCGCGCGGAAGTAGAAGCAGCATCAGCTGCAGCTTCGCCCTAGTAGGCAGCTGCCCCTTTGGACTCGGCCCGGGTAGGGTTTGACCTGCTCCGGCTTGGAGGAGCCGACATGTTTACGCCGTGATGTGCTTCGTCGCCTCGTCCGTAGTAGGACGGATGGGATTACGGCCGCGTGCCGTGCGGCTGATTGGGGAGGGCGCTGAGATATAGCAGCACCTGTTTGGGGTGAGGTATCACGACTTTATTATCGCTCGGTTGTTGGAACAGGAGTAGGGTTTTTGACACGGGCGTGATGTGATGTGATGTGCTTCTGGGGTTATGGTTGGAGCTGTTCTAAGTTGTGGTTGTAGCTGTTCTAACTTGTAGTTGGAGCTGTCTTAAGTTGCGCCGCTACTCAATTCGAGCTGTACAGGCAGATAATCAGTACCGATTTACAGTTACAACTGCCTAGGTTCTGGTACTTAATTGAAGCTGTACGAGTAAACACTTGTTGTGAATTGTGTGCTCCCTTGCTATTACCAAGGGGTTGTTGACAGATTTGGTCAGGATAGTACCGTGAGTTGATGGTCCTGTGACCCTCGTGAAGTTTATTCTCTCTGTCTATGTATGTATCTGCGTACTGATTGCCTCCGTATGTCACATACTTTGTACTCGATTGTGCATTCATCACCTTTGCATGTAGCTTTGATTATAGCTTATCGTATCTATCCAATCTCTGTGAGCAGGCTCTGCAATCTAAGCTGACAGCTCTGTCCAATGCTGCGAAGCTGGCGCATGCTGCTGCTCAAGGGGCATCGGCAGCTTTCCCTGTGAAAGGTAAGATCCGTTGCAGTTATTTGCACCTGATGATTTCACGCCACATCTATTGTTGCTCTTCGATCATCCTGTTGTTCCCTTTCCTGGACGGATGTTCTCTTAGCTGAACTTGTTGTTTTGGCTTCTACTTCTGATTTTCCAGGCAGTAGCAGTTTGAGTCTCTCAAGTACTCTTCCTCAGAAATCAGTTGCTCCAGGCTATAAGAAGACCTTGAGGGGAAACCAAGGGCAATTCAAACTTGGGACCAACCGCAATCTTGCCTGGATGAAGCCTGTCTCAACTGATAACCTTGTGATCAGTTTCTCTGATGAGGATAGTGAGACCGACTCTGGAATGTCAAAGCAATATAGAAGTAAAAGCACGAAAGCCAGCTCACAGGTTGCACTTAAAACAGGGATTACTATGCAGACTAGAATCATGAGAGAGGAAGCACCCCTACAGAAGACCCATGCTGCAAATGTGGGATCTGCAAAATGGTCTGCTAATCCTCACACACTCAGAAATACAGGGGCAGGCAGGGGCTCAAGTGCTACCTTCTCTAGAAGAGAGCCGCCGATTCGTCAAGCTACTCCTCTGAAGTCTACCCAGAAGGATGGGAATGGTGCAGGAGTAAACTCAGCAGATGATAAGCTGGAAAGTTTGCGTCATAAAATCGCTGCTAGAGAAAATGAGTTAAAAGTTCAGAAAAGGCCCATGTCACCTGGTTTAGTGAAGGATGCTAACTTCTCCAGTGATCAGATAAGGCCGCCCTTGGAGAAGATCGGCTTTGAAGCTTCCAACAGTGGTGGATGTGTTCACCCTGATGGCCTCTTTGGGCATGATGATAGACCAGCTAAAAGGCTTAAGCCCAATCAGCAGGGCATTAACAACCAAGCAAGCGGTGATTTGGTAACACTGGTACCAACTGGAAGTTCATTGGGAAATGACAATTTAATATCTGCCGGAAGGACGGATCACATTGAAAATGAAATTACCATGAACTGTACTGTTAATGAAACAGAACAGGCAGCCACAACAGAACTGTCAGATCAAACGTATCCTAGTGGTATTGCTAAGAACCTTCTGCCATCCAAAAGCCACGACATGGTTATACAGGATGGGGGCAACCATGCCACAGCTGAATATCTTGGCAAGCCTTCAGCGCCACCATTTACTAGCGACCAATCTATGGCTGAAGATACTAGTGCTTTGGTTCCTGTTACTTCTGTACGAACAGGGGTTGATATAGAAAGGTCATCTAATCATGGCAATGATCATATGATTTCAACGTCGGATGGGCAACATGTAAAGCCTGTTGACACTACCGTGTCAAATGAGAGGCCACACTTGCAGCCTGGAATGAAGGTTGGTTCAGCATTAATTTATCCTTGCTATGTTCTCTTCTATTGCTGTTTCTTATTGCATGGAACCTTGAAATGTACTCATAATTCCTAACCAGCTTGAGTCTTTTCCTTTTGGAACCAGTGGTATTTAGCTGGTTGCTATAACTGAAGTAATACGATATATATATCCTTTTATACAGATGTGTTCTCATTAATAATAGAAAATCGACTATATTTGCTTCTCTTAAATGATTAAAGTGAAAGGAATGTAAGCAACATCTTTGTGCTAGTTTGTCACTCCCACTATATGAAACTGATAGTTTTTGTTGTTTAATTGGACATGCATCTAAACCGCTAATAAAGCTTAGTAAATGCTTGTAAAAGAAGGTTAGCAAATGCTTGGGCTTGTCTCTCTTTTTTAAGCGTGATGTCTGTAATGCGCAGATAAAATTAAAGCATACTTTCTGAATTTGTATATAACCTTCCATGATGTCACTGAAAATTTAATCCATTGTAGTTGCTGCTACTGTTATTTATTTGACAATCGCCTGGATAATTTCTTCTAAACATTGTGAATTCATTTTATGTTTAATGCCCATATGTTGATGATCATAATCTTTGTATAACTACCCAACGTAATAGTAACTTATCAATGTGCCATTCTTATTTTGCCAGAATGCCGATCTCTTGAACCATGTTGGCCAGATAAGTAAAGGAGGTCAGAACACAACATTGGTCTCTCTGTTCGAGATGGAGGAACTCCAAGAGAGGGAATTGGATGATGCTCAGGAGCTAAGGCGGAAATGCGAAGTTGAAGAAAGAGAGGCTCTCAGAGCGTATCGTAAAGCACAAAGAAATTTAATTGAGGCCAATGAAAGATGCGCCATTCTTCGTAGAAAAAGAGAGATTTGCTCTGCACAAGTCCATGGTTTAATTGCTGAAAATTCTTCTATGGTGCAGTGCTTAAATATTCAGAATGCTGGACATGGCCTTGTAATGCCATCAGTACTCAATTCTCAGTTTCATGCAGATGGTCAAATGCCTGAGATTCAGGGTGGTAGGTCTAGCAGTCCATACCTGGATGAACTTCCTCAACAGCCAGTAGATAAGCATGAGGCTCGTTCGCGCTATGGTGATGAGCTTGCTGTCAGCATCGCTGATCCAAAATTTGTGAGTACTGTCCATGCTAACAGCACACCTTCAGAGTACAGGGAGGATGACCTTCTGTTCCGTCCTAAGCGGGCTAGATCAGAGTGCACTTCAAATCCGGAGAATCACATGGAGGAAACTATACAAGTATATTTGGAGAACAGACAGCCTTCTGGTGATAGCACACAGGACTATGAGCTTTTAGAGGCTTCTTTGAGATCCAGATTGGTGAAAAGATTTGGGATGAAATCGTGTCTCAATAACTCTGTAGAAGTCACTGAAGAACTTGCTGTTGGAAAAGCAGCGGAGATTGAACAAGACAAGCAATCTGCACATGTTGAACTTCAGTTACAGGAAGCAGATGATATTGTTATGGCAAATGCTGAAGGTTCACATTTCTATCCAAGTAATTCATATTCCTATTTTCTATTATTGCCATATGCTGTCCTCTTAATGATGGCCTATTTATGTGTTGAAGGATTGTCGTCATGCAATGATAGGCGTTGCATCCTTTTGCTGTTAAGTTAATCAAGCATCAGTTTTCTTTGTGGTAACTATGATGATGCGCTGATGCTTTTCATATACCCACATGATATGAAAATTTAGTACTCTGTTACAACAATGAATTCAGTAAAATCACATTGCTATTCTTTTCTCTATGTTGAACTTCTATTGGTTTATCTAAATCCCATACATTTTGGGAGTGCATGCAATTGAAGTAACTAACTGCTGGGCATATTCTTGAGTACCATGTCCGGTTCACATGTCAATACCTTTCTACACTGCATGTATACTATCTGCATAATGAATTAATGATACTGTATTGCGTAGGTACAGTGGAGCTTGCAAATGATGATGCTAATTGTATTGAAAAGATGGCTGGGCTATCTAATTCTAGTAATGCTCCTTCCATGGGAAACTGTGAGCCTGAAGACAACGTTTCCTCTCTTAGAGAGTTATGCGTGCCATCAAGTGTGGATTATCTCACTTGTCCTTCTTCAGCTCCACAAAATGCTGCTAGACACATCAAGTGGGCATTTCACACCTTTCGTAAGGAGGCTTCATATTTTATAAATGATTCTGCAACCAGTGATGTAGCATCTGAAGCAGCAGTAAGTGTGCCATATATGATACAAGACCGTGCTGGGGAGAATGGGAAGATGGTCTCAACAGCTCCAAACGATAAGGATTTGACACGCAGTGGGATTGATCCCTTCTGGCCCTTCTGCATGTTCGAGCTTCGAGGAAAATGCAATGACGAAGAGTGCCAATGGCAGCATGTTGAGAACCATGCTTGGAGAAAGCCAAAGCACACAAACCATGCGGTTCCCTGTGTTTCAGGTTGTTTTATGTGCAATCATTATATCCTCTTAATACTTAATTTAAAATACATGTATATGCCTTTCATAACATTGTGCTTGGTGAAGAGGTTCGTCATTAATACCTGGATTAAATATATGCAGGCCGGAGTCCTTATGATCTGCTTCAGCATATTCTGCCTGTACCAACATATCGTGTTGGTTCCAATCTTATTCGAGCTGATCTGAACTTGATGCAGTCGGTCTTGGCCAGCAGTATTTGGCAGTATTGGCAAAGGGGGTTTTGCGCTTCCTTTCCTTTACCTCTATCAGTTCAGAGAGTACTTCCGTCAGATGCACCATTCTTACAAGCTGGTGATGGTTCGGTTGCAGATTTTGAAAGGAACAGACAGCTATCAAATCTTCGGATGCTGGATAGTAGGAAGGTGGGTAATGGGTAAAGTCCATCTGTATCTCCACTATGACGGCATCAGCGGAAGTGCCATATATATCAGTATCTGGTTCCAAACACTAAACTTACTCTTAGAAATTTGCTGCTCATCACTTTCTCGTGTTCCCTTTTAGAATGTTGAATTAGCTCTTATTCTGGAGTAGTTGCTTGCTTATATCACACCCTTTTCATGCTACCCCCTACAAAAAGATTGGCAATTAAAATTCTTTGGAAAGTTAATCAACAGTTGACAAAAAACATTCAACCTGCTGTTGACAATGTCCAGTCTTATTCACTTGCATTTCTTTTCACATTTAATGACATGACACTTTCCTTTGAATCTTTTACTAGTTCATTGCTCTCTGATCTGCTTATATTTTGATTAGTTTTTATTTAACCTTTTGTTCTGTAGAATAAGATTGTACAGGGATCTGTCGATGTCGAACTATTCTTAGAGGCTGCACTTGGTTTATATTGTGGAAAAGTAAACAAACCTGACAGGCTAAAGGTGATCATTGTATTGCTTACTGCTTAGTGACATGTTACAGTTACACAATCAAACATGAATTGGATTTATTTTGTTATCAGCTACTCAGCTTAGCTCTAATTCTGAACATACATTCTGTAGGCTCTTTTACTTCTTGCACGCTCCATTGAGGCAGATCCAAGCACAGTTATCCTCTGGGTGTTTTATCTTCATATTTACTATCAAAAGGATGAAGGACTTGGGAAAGATGACATGTTTTCCCATGCGGTACACCATTTATCAATATCTTGCCACTTAAATTCATCATGCCGTACCGATTATCACAGTAGGATGCATTGGCTACACAGATCCTTTTTGGGGTATGTTTGCTTTTGAGCCAAAGCTAACCCTGCCAACAAGTTGGCACACCCGTGACCTTTGGTTGCTGTTTGGTTGGGTTCAGTTTTTTTGGCTAACCCAGCCCAGTCCATGCACGGCAGTGCATTTTTCACCAATGTGTGGGTGAGCCGAGAGCGGTCAAATCCTTTGCCAAAAAATTGGTCGCGCCAAAAATTCGGTAGGGCTTGTTGGGGCTTGAACCAAACATACCCTTACCTTGTCTGTTGGCTACTGCCTGGGTTCACCTTTACTGATGCTTTGTCATTTTGTTTCCACCATTTGTTAAGTTTTTTTACCTCAATTATTTATAATTGGTTGACCAGACTAACCCATTATTACATTAGGTTAGGCATGTTGTCCATATTTAGTCTGCATCCAATCTGGTCCATGTTTGCTTTTTTTTTTTGTCATTGATACCTAATGACATGTGTTTTTTCTTTTAGGTGCAACACAATGTTAACTCCTATGAATTATGGCTTATGTATATTAATAGTAGGTTACGCTTTGATGACCGGTTGGATGCTTATAATGATGCTTTGAGCATGCTCTGCCAGATGACAGCTGATACTGATAATGAATTGAAAGATAGAAGTGCTTTCATCCTAGATATCTTCTTACAGATGATTTACTTCCTGTGCATGTCTGGAAATGTAGAGAAGGCTATTTATAGGATTTATGGGATTCTACCTACTGCAAGTCCTGACTGCCCTGGTGACAGGTTGCTGGCGGATGCCATTTCTTGCTTGACCGTGTCTGATCGATGCATATTTTGGATTTCATGCCTATATGTCTCAATTTATAGGAAGCTTCCAGAGGAAATTTGTGATCAGTTAGAATTTCCAAAAGATCTACCTCATGCGTTACTATGGCATCCTGTTGAACTTACGGTAGATAACAAATGTAAGGTTGCTGAACTATTGAAATGCGCTGTTGATAAGATGGCTGTAGATATTAATGAGACTGTTAAAAATGGGGATCCATCTTACCTGACACTGGCACAATTCCTTGCTGTTAGCCACATTAGTTGTCTTGCTGCTATCGAAGGCCTCCAATCTTCTGTTGATATGCTGGTGAAGTATATGAAGGAGTACCCAAGGTGCCCTAATATTCTTCTTATCTCAGCTCGGCTATATCGAAAGTTTGGCATGTGTCCTGGTCTGAAAGGGTTTGATGAGTTGCTCATGGATTGGCCTAAAGATGTGCAAGGAGTTCAGTTTCTGTGGAATCAATATGCTGAGCATGCTTTGGCAGACAATATTGAGTTGGCTGAAAAGGTCCTGACTCGCTGGTTTGAAGAATATGGAAAAGAAGGTGATATCTGTCGTAGAGCTGATGTTGGTACAATGGAAGTCAGTAATGAAGTGTCTGAAGAACAATCACTTGCCTCTACCCTAGAAGTTAGTTCCAGTCCATCTGCATCAGAAGATCAGGTCTATTGGTTGTTGAACCTCTCACTTTACAGGATGCTAGAGAGCAATCTACAGGAAGCACAGGTTGCTGTGGACAAAGCATTGAAGTTGGCCCAAGGGGAGAGCTATGAGCATTGTTTAAGGGAACATGCCGCAGTTCACACTCTAGAGAGACCATCATCTTGTACAGACACTCAAGCTCGAGCTACGCTAAGCCTGATCAGTGGTTATATTGCAGACCGTCGGAACTTACCCACGAGGGAACTGCTGTCGCGAAGGTTTATCCAGAATGTTAAGAAGCATAAGCTTAGGCTGTTGATAGATGACACTATAGGTCCAGCTTCTGCAGATTCTTCTCTGATAAACTCTGTCCTTGAGGTGTGTTATGGCCCGTGTCTTCTTCCAGAACAAATAGAAGTAAAGTACTTGGTCGATTTTGTTGAATCGGTGATGGAGATCCTTCCTGCAAACTACCGCCTAGCCCTGGCAGTTGGTACATTTGTGGTTAAGCATTACAGCGGTGCTGACCCTACCTCCATGGGCACCAGGTTCTGGGCAAGTTCTGTTCTGATCAATGCCATCTTCCGTGCTGTACCTGTTGCGCCAGAATCAGTATGGATAGAGGGTGCCAGTCTCCTGGAGAAACTACAGGCCTCAGAGATTGTGAAGCGGTTCCACCAGCAGGCAACATCAGTGTACCCCTTCTCCTTCAAGCTATGGCATGCTTACTTGACAGCCTGCAAGGTCAGTGGAAGCAACACAGAGAGCATTGCCGAAGCTGCAAGGCAACGAGGTATAGAGCTGAATGTGGTGCCACCCTAGTTTTGCCGCATGGATCTGAAGCTCAGGGATTTGTCAGTTGGAGCTGTAGTTAGTGTTGTCAGGTGGAAATGGCGTAGATACATGGAACCGCTGGAGGCTGTAGTTAGAATGTTGTGTGTACTGCAAGTGACATAGTTACCTGGAGTCAGTGGTGGCGGTGATGATGACGACGGCATGGTTTTCTGGTTTAGGCACAGTTTTAGGATCAGATAGTCGTGGATAGCATACAGCATCTGTTGTTACTGATGGGCAGCTGACGACGATGGATACCAGACATATATGGTGAATGAATGGGTCGCATACCCTACACAGAGGGACGCTTCTTTTTGGCCGACTTGATAACAGCAGTGGAGCCGGATCTATTTACCTGTTCCAGTTTTAATCTTTGTGTTCACTGTTGTAGTAGTGTAGTGTATGACATGCAAAACTGTTGTTTTAAATCACCATCTTCGGTGAATATGAATGAAATATATATTATTGTTCCATTGTGTTTCTTGTTCATGGTTTCAGTGTATAGCATTTTCCGTGTTAACCTTTGATTGCCACTTTGCCAGCGGTTGAAACCAGAGGAATTAGACCTGATTCCTATCGCGATTTTTTTCTCTTGCTCCGCACCTGAACTCTCTCGCTCACACGCAGGAGAGAGATGTCGCCATGTCAGGGAGCTAAAAAATGTGACCATGCCGTCGCTTCCAACCACCCCCGGTTCATCCGAGAGCACAGGAAGATTCACCCTCGTTGATCTCTACGTGCTGGTGCGAGGAATCGAGCTAGGGCTCTCCAAATCATCTCCAGTTTCGCCGATACCCAACTTTGGCCGCCGGTCAATTTCTTCGATTCGGGAGCTCCGAGCCCTCCCTTGCCTCGCTGACCCTCCTTTGACATTCCTGGTGAGTTCGTCGTCCTCCCAGACCACTGCTCGGTCTGATTCCCCATCCCAATAATCCCACCGGCATTAACCTCCTTGCTCCCATGCAGATGGTTGCCATCGGTGGCCCTCCTGTGGCCAAGTCCGCCCGCTCTGGGTTCCATGTAAAGGTCTTCGTCACTCACGCCTTCTCCCGCTTCCTGTCTCGCTCTGGAATGTCAAATCAGTGCTCGACATGCTCTGTGCCTTGGATACACAGGTTGTAAAACGTTGTGCTTCTCTTTTCCTTAATTTAGAAGGGCTTAAATGTAAAATGGATTTGTATTAGGCTTCCGAAACTTTTTTTTGAATCAGAGGGAGTACTTGAGTTTGAAATTTTTCTTTTTATAATTACTGGTTTGGGCTAGGCGAACCCGAATGGGACCTTTTTGGAAAGCATGCCCCAAAAAGGTGGAATCCTACGCGCAGTTGGCTGATAAAGTTGGTCGGGCTCTGCTTTCCTTTCCTGAAAGAGACTTGTCAGGCACGGCTTTGCCAATATGGTGTGTCAACCAGTGTCGGCCTGGCAGGCGAAATCCAGAGGACTCCTATCGGGTGACGAAATTCGGAGGACTCCTATTGGGGAAGCCGGCCCCAATTTCTTTCCATCTTGCTCCGAAAAGGTGGAATCCTGCGCGCGTGGTCGTAAAGCTGCTCGGGCTCTACTTTTCTGGAAGGGATATGTCAGGCATGACTTTACCATAGGGCGTGCCAGCGGTGTCGGCCTGGCAGGCGACAAGCCGGTCGGGTGGCGGAATCCAAGGACGCCTATCGGGGAAGCCAGCCCCGATTTCTTTCCATCCTTCCATAAATCAGGCTGACACCCTCTTCTTCCTCAACGCTCTCCCCTCTCTCGTTTTCTCTCGCTTCTCCTTCTGTTTTTTATCATATTACATCGATTTGTTGTCCATTTGTTTGCTATTTCTCCACCAAATGAAACAGAAGCCGATCTACAAATGGGTTAGTTTGTGGAGGAGTTTTAGTGGTGCTGCGTAGGGGTGTAAACGGATCAGATCGGATTTTGCTCATACTATATCATTTTCCATATATTTTTCTCGGATTCAGATCGAAGCGGATAATGACCGATTTTAAATTTGAATGCGGATATACCGAACTACAAAATCAAAGCGGAAATAGGGCTCGCTCGGACCGGAAAGGAAAATAGTCGGATATATGCTCTATCGATAGATATTATAGTTTTGCAAATCTTGAGAGGGATTTAAACTTTTAACCTTGCACTAAGAAAAAATAGACACAACTTATGATTAAGACTCAAGCATTGGTAGAAATTTAGAGCTAAATATGCTTGCCAAATGAATTCAATAACTCAGTAACTACTAACCTTGTGAGATTTGGCTTTGGATTTTGACTCAAAAATCGGATTTTGCGGTTTATCAGATTATCTTAATTAAATTTCGGATAATCCACATCGCATGCTATATGCTATACCATATCTGGAGCACCACTTCGGAATCGGATATTTTTATCTGTCGGATTCTTTAAAACTGGATATGGATAACTTAAAATGGATTCGTGGCTGGTTTCGACGCGGAAATTATCCTATCATTTACACCCCTAGTGATGCGTGGTGGTGGTGCTTGTGTTGCTGCTGCGTGGTGGAGCTGGTGCGGGTTTTATGAAGCTTGGCCGCTAGCAAAGTTGCTAATTACTACCTCTATTTGGAAATGTAAGATGTTGACCACTTTCTTTGGTTCACCCAATCTAGTCTATTTTTAGTGAGTAGATTTACTTATTTTAGTTTGTATCTAGTCAATTTTATAAGCATCTAAAATATCTTACGTTTCTAAATGGAGGGAGTATATGTTAGTGGATTTAGTTTATGCAGGTACCTGGTATGGCCAGGCATTTGTTTGCATACTGGCCAGTTAGATTAGGTACATATTTAGTTGGTCCCGTAGTAAATACTTATTTAGGTTGTCTAGTAGAAAATATATTTTTAGTTGGTCCGGTAGTAAATATTTATTTAGTTGATATTGGTTCGTAGTTTTTGACGACTTTGAATTTTGTATAGGTGAGGCGACATGTCTGTTTTAGTTAAATTTGTTGTTTACTACGGTCGTGGAAATGTCCGAACAACTCTGGTGGAAGCTGATTTGAGTGAGTTTCAGTATGTTGAGTTGGATTTGCCGGCCCCAAAAACATGGTGCGTTTATGAGTTGAAGGAGTGGGTGACACCAAATTTCACTAAATCTTATCTTGTCATCTAACCCTACTTATAAAACAAATAAGAATAATAGGAAACTCTAAAAGCAACTAATTCCTAAATTGAAATACTTCTTATTCATAAAGTAATATATTCTTCAAAAGTTATTCTTTTTCACTACATATAAATAATTACAAAACCATTTATTATAAGTCTTAAAGAAGTATTGCCTTTTTATTAAGTGTACCAAGTATAAAAAATTGTGTGCTATTGTATTGTTGAACTTTATCATTCGATTTGTATGATATGTTCAAAGCAACGTAAAATCCTAATAAGAACCTTGTTTGTGAATCCACTCTAAAACTGCAACACATCCTAAAGAAATTATTACAACTCATTAATCCAAAATCATCAGGGTTACGTTACGCTTAGAACGGTTGCATTTCATATTTATGCATTATAGCCTATTTGCCAATCCTTTAAGCGTTGTCATTTCCAGATAATGATCATATTTCAGAATTTGAAGTCCCTCGAAGGTTTTTCCTGCATAATTTTGCAGTCAAGCAAGGCAATTCATCGCTTGCTCATGTAACTTGTTTACTTTTATCAAGTTACTTGCAAAGATCTATTCATATCATTCTTGCATTTAAAAGCAAAGTACTACTTTTACAAGTACGAAATATGATTATGTGGTGGGAAATGGAAGCATGGTATGAGTTATGATGGAGGTTCCATTGCAACTGGGTTTATATCCACACAAGATTAACAACAAATATCGTCTAGTGATTCTTGTGTTGTAACAACCGTGTTAACCATAAGGTCTAGAGTGGGATGGAGAAGTTAGCGGGATCTTCTTCCTTTCGCTATCAATAGATGCATTGTACCATATCTATTGGCATCATGCGGGAGCAATATGAGGGTGGAAACCCCGCAAACATTGCACGGTACTGGTGCTCTATGATGGCTTGTAGGGTGTGGCGAAGGGTTAAGCGCCGAGGGGTAAGTGACCAAGGTGAAGCCAGGACCTTAACTCAGTCATGGCTACAATACATGTGGGTCTGCAAGGTTGCGGAGAAGGGCAGTGATTGGCTTGGATCTTAAACTAGGTCCTATACCAAAGAGAGTATGTATAGGTAGACCACTTGGATGTCAGTAATGCTACAACTACGGACTCATTCTTACGGAAACACACCTACGGGCTGACGTGGGGAGTGGGAAGAGGGATTACGGTCCGGAAATCACGGGGAGGTAAAAGATTTGAACCAGTGGGTCTCTTCCACATCATTCCGTAAGCAGTTTCCGTAAGAACTCATCCGTAAGTCTAGCATTTTTGCTTGGATGTGCAACAAGATTTATGATCTCTTATGGAAAAAGTAACACACCTCTGCAGACTGTATTGAATTGTGGCTTCTCACTCCTTGTTATGGGAAGGAACTACAAACGTGGCAGGAAAGGATCTCCATGAAGTTCTATACACCATGTGAAGGCTAACGGACATAACTTTTCAAAATAAAATCAAACTTTGAAGAAATGATTATGAAAACCTTCATTAGCCTATGACTTCCTAGTCCATGGTTGTAGTTAGTGCATGAAACACATATTTCTAACTTGCTGAGTACGCTCACCAGTTCCCTCTTAAACCCCCTTCTTACATTGGGAGTCATCAAAGGAGAGGCTATTGTGAAACTCAAAGACGGAAGAGTCAACTAGTACAAAGGGAATGAACCAATCAGTGGAATTAATGAAGTCAACTTATATACATACACTATGGTGGAAACCTAGATGAGGAGTAGGTGGGAACCAATTTCCTGATCCTAGAACCTAGGTAGCTAGAGTTCAGCTATAGTTACCTTAGCAAGCAAAGTACCTCTATAGGTAGAGCTAGTAATAGTTTAGTTTACGAGTTGTTCATGTGGAGTTTTTTTTTTTGCAGTTTTACCTTATTGTAATTAGGAGGTTGTGCTGATCTTTTCTAAAGAGTCAGTGTTGTAATTTTATAGACATGCCTTGTACATACAATATTTCAGTTGTACCACTCCAACGGATGTAATACTAGTGCAACGCTGTTTCATTGATGTTATGTCAACGACCTGCGTACTACAACATGCACTGGTATGGTGGGTCATCACATTGTACTGCTGAGTTTTTTGGGAAGACACAACAAAGTGGATTTTCCTTGCAAGGAGATACATGCTGATTCATCTCCATTTCGAAAAAAAAACATGCTGATTCATCTATTATGGCCAGCTATACAAATGGTTTGGTCACCTCGTGCTCCTGCTCCTGCTCCTTCTTTTGTTTTGCGTGTTGGAAAATACTGTCGAAACGGGCAGTTTGCACATTCTACAATTCAATTGGTCGAGGTGCTCTTCTTATTCTTATCCAACGTGATGCTTCGACATACATGGTGACAAGGGTTTAACTTGTCAATGCCTACAGAATGTAGACTTGGGTTTCGCGGAAAGTAGAGGGCAAGTAGATCTCGAAGGTTCAGTCGAAAAGGTGCTCGACTATGAAAACTAGGGTGTATGTTGATAATGGATTCGATCCTTTCTTTCTCCCTCGGCTCCCCTTTATATAGGAGGTAGAGCCGAGACTTTCGTATCGTACAAGTTACAAACTGAGACTATCCAAGTCCTTCCCGTACAATTACATGACTCTCAATCCCTAAAATAACTCTATCTTTCATATTGACTTTTACTGGGCTTCTGGGCCTTGAAAGCTTCGGGTCATAGGACTCCAAATATCCTCTGGTACCTTATTCGGCAGGCCCATTCGGGATGCCTATATCACACTAGTTTATGAGGTGGGGTGGGGGGGGGGGGGGGGGGGGGAGAACTTCTATGTTGGCTGAATTCGTGAGCAAATTCAGCACTGGGTCCTCTATGGAACTGAATGCTACTTGTTCAGTCCAACAATTTTGCTGCTGCCTCATGCATACCAACTTACTTGTCATCTATCCGAAGGATCTTGCCACACTGTTCTGATCAATCAAAACTCGAATAGATTGGCATGCGCCCTCTTCTCCGCCCCTTGGATCTGGGTGATGCCCTAGTTCACCATGTTATATGTGCAACTGGACCATCTGTCACTGCATGTCTAGCGACTCATTGATGAGATTGCCTCTTCCTATGAGACTATTCTTGGCAAGGAATTTTATGCTCCGTGGGATCCCGGTGGCCACCGCCCTCGAGCATTCAATGTTACCGGCTTGAGGGCAAGCCGGATGTCAAGAAATTGAGAATGTCATGGTCCGTGTTGGGCTTCCATACTGGGTCGCATGGGCCGCTGTGAGAAGGGACCCACATGCCCAATGCGCAAGGGAAGAGTGATGCACACTGCTGCACTTAAAGGATCGACGACACACTGGAGGCGGCGTCGAAGAACCATAACTAGAGGACCCTGGCAAGGGCGGCACAGTCTCTCTTCCTCTCCGTTCTCCATCTCTAGTGTATCTTCTTCCCTGGCCGGGGGGGGGGGGGGGGTCAGAACTGCTATGGTGGCTGAATTCGTGAGCAAATTCAGCACTGGGCCCTCTATGGAATTGAATGCTACTTGTTCAGTCCAACAATTTTGTTGCTGCCTCATGCATACCAACTTACTCGTCATCTATTCGAAGGATCTTGCCACACTGTTCTGATTAGTCAAAACTCGAATAGATTGGCATGCGCCCTCTTCTCCGCCCCTTGGATCTGGGTGATGCCCTAGTTCACCATGTTATATGTGCAACTGGACCATTGTCACTGCATGTCTAGTGACTCATTGATGGGATTGTCTCTTCCTATGAGACTATTCTTGGCAAGGAATTTTATGCTCGTGGGATCCCGGTGGCCACCGCCCTCGAGCATTCGATGTTATCGGCTTGAGGGCAAGCCGGATGTCAAGGAATTGAGAATGTCATGGTTCGTGTTGGGCTTCCATACTGGGTGGCATGGGCCGCTGTGAGAAGGGATCCACATGCCCAATGCGCAAGGGAAGAGTGATGCACGCTGCTGCACTTAAAGGATCGACGACACACTGGAGGCGGCGTCGAAGAACCAGAACCAGAGGACCCTGGCAAGGTTGGCGGACTCTCTCTTCCTCTCTGTTCTTCATCTCCAGTGTATCTTCTTCCTCTTTCACTGGCTAAATTATGTAATCTATCATCCAGTAGTGGTTCTATCAAGCGGGCACGTGAGGTAACAGTATGTTCCGTGATCATTTCAATAGTTTGCGATCCTTCTCTAGAGATCTCAATGCAATTTTTCATTATCACAACTAATCAAACTATGCAACAATCTATCACGTGTATGGTTAATGTGTATGCTCTGGTTCTCTCTGTACACATCCAACAACTTTTGAAACCAGATGCTTCCTTCCTAGAATCTTACACATATCTAGCGCTACCATAAACAACATATATATATGGCCCGCTTTGATAGCAAAAACGGAAAAGCTGCAGTCCACTTTGTGAATGAAGTAAACACAAGGTGTATGAACAGAAGTAGCCACACATATTATCTCTCTATATATAAATAAATATGCTAAAAGTGACACCATACCATCGTGGTCTCGTTAACTTTGATCAATATGTAACCCATATTTCGTTTCTCTATACACATGGCCTGTCCCTTGGTCGCTGGCCAATGTGGCTTTATACCCAAAAGGAACCTTTGGACCAATAAAAATAGTAAAAAAGGAATACATAAGTGTGAAAAATCAGTAGCTTTTGGAGCTAGTGGTAGAGGCGATCATGATCAGGAATCATCCCGGTCACTGATCTCCTTCCTGGAGAGACCCAACTACCTCCTCAACTATAGATGATGCACGGCTCGCAGGTGCTTGATCATAATATTGTGGTGTTTGCGTGTGACGGGCTCGGCGGAGTTAAACGTGCGTCAAATTTAGGGAGACACTTGACGCGGTAGCATTTGCCAGTAATCTTTGGAGTGGCCTGTTATATGTAGCATTTGGTAGCACCGACAGATCGAGTGAAGTTGATTAACTACCCAAATGAGAATGCAGATGCTCCTTCCAGTACTGGTTGCCACATTGCTGCTAGCGTCGCTACGGCGGCTGCCGGCGGTGGCCGCAGCGGCGCCATGCCAGCGGCGGTGCGGCTCGGTGGACATCCCTTACCCATTCGGCATCGGCCGCGGCTGCTACCGCGACTCCAGCGACCTTGTCTTCTCGCTCACCTGCAACCTTACCGCCGACGGCACCCTCCGGCCGTTCAACAACATGCTGGAGGTGCTCGACGTGAACCTGCGTCGGGGCCAGCTGCGCGTCCAGAACCGCATCAACTCGTGGTGCTACAACCGCACGTCTCGGTCCATGGACGTGCAGAACAACTGGGCGTACGAGCTCACTTCCTTCCGGGTCTCCGACACCGAGAACCGGTTCACCGTCATCGGCTGCGACGCCCTCGCCTACGTCGGGTCGCCGCCGGAAGGGGCCGCCAGCGACCGGTACAGCGTGGGGTGCCGGTCCATGTGCCCCAGCGCGGGGCGGCTGGCCAACGGCTCCTGCTCCGGCATGGGGTGCTGCCAGGCGGCGATACCGCCGGGGCTCAACCTCTACAAGGTGTGGTTCGAGGACAAGTACAACAGCAGCTCGGGGGGCGTGGCCGATTTCAGCCCGTGCAGCTACGCCGTGCTGGTCGAGGCGGCGGCGTTCCAGTTCCGGACCACGTACGTGACCACCGGCCAGTTCATGGAGGCCACCGGCGGGCAGGTGCCGCTCGTGCTGGACTGGGTGGCTGGGAACCAGACGTGCCGGGAGGCGCCACGGAGCGCCGCCTACGCCTGCATCAGCGGCAACAGCGAGTGCGTCGACTCCAGGAACGGGCCCGGCTACCTCTGCAACTGCTCCACAGGATACAAAGGAAATCCTTACGTGACCGATGGCTGTAAAGGTACAGTAATCCTGTGATCTTGATCATTCAATTTTTTTTTTTTGAGGGAATTGATCATTCAACTTGTGCATTCATCCGTATCTTAATTTTTTTGAATCTTTGGCCCATCCGCCTCATGGCTTGGAGTTGCTGCTTCTCTACCAATAGTCACACCTAGTTCTCGTTGGAGAATTAGTTCAGTTTTTAGTGAGTTGCAACTCTCGGTTAGCACGAATCACAAAAGGAACAGTTTTCCTCATTTGTACGTCGAGATTTTGAACGAAACCTCTCATTACTCTTTCGTTATTGAAGCGACCGGTTGCATGCTTCCGTATTGCATAGCTAACATCTCAATTTTTGTTATGCATAGCTAATTAATTACTCATATATGCAATACCTAAAAAACAAATACTCATATATGCAGTGCCATATCTAAGGGCATTACAATGGCGGATGTTAGGGTTGTTACATCAGATTTGTACTTAATTGGAACACATAGATTGTAAAAAGAGAAGCCTGCTTTTTCTTAGATACGAGATGATAAGGGAAGACTATTTTCCCCATTATATCATTTTGTCTTCCCTTAGCAACCTAGTTTACTTCTAAAATTTCATTGATTAATTCTCATTTATGGCTAAGGATGACAATAAGAGGTAATGCATTGTACCATTTATAATTAGTGTGTTCTCTAGATGACATGGGCTGCTAAGAGAAGACATGTCTTCCCTACCATCGTACATGCCCTAAGAGCATGTATAATGGTAGAGAAGACTGGTCTTCTCTTAGCCGTACAAATTATTTAAAGAAGACACTAAAGATAGATGGTACAATGCATCTCTTGTTGTCATCTCTATCTATTAATGAGAATCAATTAGTTTTAGTAGGAAATTAGGTTGATAGGAGAAGGTTGATAAGAGAACACACATGATACAATGGAGAAATTAATCTTCTCTTATATTTTAAGGGATCATCCCTTAGTTAAGGGAAGGCTAGGCAACCTTCTTTTTCTTTATCTCTCTCCTCCAACTAAATAAAAATCCAACGTGATGATTGTAAGAGAAGACTGACATCATCCCATTGTACATGCCCTAACGCTAGTTGAGCGAAATTAGTTAACTACTAGTCCCGATTTGAATTCTGCCCCGATTTCATGAAACTATTCTAGTTGATTTCTAACATATTTCCTTATTTTTAGAATCTGCTTCAACTCCAAATGAAATATGCTTCGACCCAGAAATCTTTGTCTAATAAATTTATTTATTTACATCAGTGGAAGGAACGAAGCGCATATGTATGGGATAGAAAAGGTTAAAATATTTAATTCTAAAATATATCATATATTATAATGAAGCTCTGATCTGGTGGTAAGAAATTGGAAGCACAACTGTATGGTTGTTGAATCATGAACAAATTAGTCCAAATCAACTTTTAATTGTAATTTTCAAGGGAGCATCTAGGAGAGACAAAAAGCGTCCTAGCTGCTCCCTTGAATAGTATATAATCCAAATCATCTCCTGTTAAATGAAAAATGCGCTTTGAAAATGTGAATTCAATATATAATTTTCTGCTTTTGCAGATATTAACGAGTGCGAGGGAAAAGATGTGCCGTACCCCTGCTCTGTTCGTAACACCTGCTCTAACACTCCCGGGGGATTCAAGTGTTCATGCCCTGGTGGTAGATTAGGCAATGCTTATACAGGGACATGCGAGAAAAAGGGATCTGAGCGTCCATGGCAAGCCGCAATTGGTATTGCCATCTCCATGTCTGACCTGCTCAAGTTTTTATTTTGTTTTGTTTGTCTTGTGATGATGATCAAGTTGGTCACTCCTTCAGGTGTTAGCATCGGCGTAGTGATGTTGGCATTGGGCGCGTCCTGCACGTACGCGATCCAGGAGAAGCGGCGGCTGGCCGTGATCAAGAGCCGGCACTTCCGGCAGCACGGCGGGCAGCTCCTCTTCGAGGAGATGAAGAAGTCCATCAGCAAGCAGGGGATCTCCTTCACGCTCTTCACCAGGCAGGAGCTGCAGGAAGCCACGGGCGACTTCGACGAGCGGCACGTGCTGGGCAAGGGCGGCAACGGCACCGTGTACCGCGGCACGCTCCGGGACGGCACGGCGGTGGCGATCAAGCGGTGCCGGGTCGCCGGCGAGGACGAGCGGCAGCAGCGCGAGTTCGGCAGGGAGACGCTGATCCTGTCCCAGATCAACCACAAGAACATCGTGAAGCTCTACGGGTGCTGCCTGGAGGTGGAGGTGCCGATGCTGGTGTACCAGTTCATCCCCAACGGCACCCTCTACCAGCTCATCCACGGCGCCAGCGGCGCCGTGGTGCCGTTCGCGGCGCGCATGAGGATCGCGCACGAGACCGCGGAGGCGCTGGCGTACCTGCACTCCATGGCGTCCCCGCCCATCATCCACGGCGACGTCAAGTCCCCCAACATCCTCCTCGACGAGGGGTATGGCGCCAAGGTGTCGGACTTCGGGGCGTCGTCGCTGGCGCCGGCGCCCGCGGACGAGGCGCACCTGGTGACGTTCGTGCAGGGCACGTGCGGGTACCTGGACCCGGAGTACATGCAGACGTGCCGGCTCACGGAGAAGAGCGACGTGTACAGCTTCGGCGTCGTGCTCCTGGAGCTGCTCACGTCGCGCAAGGCGCTCAACCTCGCCGCCCCCGACGACGAGAAGAGCCTCGCCGCCAGCTTCCTGTCCGCGGCGAGGGAGTCCCGGCTCGACGGCCTGCTGGACGAGCGGATCAAGAGCGAGGTGGGGGCGGAGGCGCTGGTGCGGGTGGCGAAGCTCGCCAAGATGTGCCTGGAGATGTCGGGGGAGAGGAGGCCTTCCATGCGAGAAGTCGCCGAGGAGCTTGACAGGATCAGGAAGATGTCGTCGTCGTCGTCGCCGCAGATCAATCCAGGCCAGCTGCTCCTAGATGAGGGTGAAGCTCACTCCATTGTGGATGTGAGATTGTGAGTGAGAGGTGAGAGTGATCGATCACCCTACTTCTACTTGGAGGTTCTTGATTAGATCACCAAACATGCATGCATATGTAGTACTCTGTTTGAGATCGATCGATGTAGCTTACTTACTATTAGGATTAGTGGTACAACAGGTTTGACAAATACAGCACACTGATAATGACATAAAAAAATTCAGGTGCAAACATGGCATGGATTGTATAGACATTGTTTCCATTCCACCATTAATTTGAGGTGATGTATCGTATTGGAACAGTATTGGCTTACAATTCAGTATAGAAAAACCACACCATCTGCGTATGTCTGAACATCATGTAGAGAGAAAAGCAAAAGACGTGTCCAAATCATGAATACGTATTCTCTGCACGTAAACGAGTTCTCACGTGCTCTGTGGCTCTGAGACCGAGAGGCAGTTCAGTTGCCGTTCCGTCCCTGCTCCGCGCGCCCGACGGCTGCTGCTCCGGTCCGGTGGCTAGAAGTCGTGGCGGCGGCCGATGGCGAGCGCCCTGACGAAGACGGCGGAGGCGCCGACGGAGAGCGCCGCGAAGGCGGGCGGCACGAGGATGTCCGCGCAGGTCCGGCCGGCCATCCTCGCCGGCACGCAGACGTGGTCGCCGCCGCCGTCGAGCGGCACGCGCACCGCCCCGGCGGGGCACAGGCCGCCGCCGCCGCCGCCGGTCAGCGCCCACACGAACGCGGCCTCGGGCGCGAACGACGCCACGGAGACGGCCAGCGCCAGCGCGCCCGCCCATGCCGCCGCGTGCCGCGCCGCCGGGCCCCAGCACGGCGGCCACCAGCACCACCGCCGCCGCCGCTCCCCCGCCACCAGCAGCGCTCCCAGGAGGGGATGCATGGGTCGGTCGGACGAGAACTCAAGATTGATCGGTCGCTCCTGGGTTGCGCGCCTTTCTGCAGATTGGTCGAGTTCGGATCCGCGCGAGCAGGCCGTGACGCGCGCGCGCGGGTAGATATATACGGACAGAGCGGAGTGGGAGGCGAAGGCATCCGAGGAGAAGTGGGTCGTGGGAATGGGAATGGAGAGGTTACGTTACGTTACGTGCGTGTTGAGTGGGTGAGCGGAGGAGGGAAGAGTGAGCAGGCGCTGTTGAAATCTCTGGGTACACCACATTGTTTCTTGTTGGGTCTTGGTGACAGTATGAATCTTCCAGAATAACCAGAGTATAGTATTATGAAACCTGAGATTTTTGCCATGGAATTGCCGCATGTGTAAGTAACTTTCGTGTAATTCTATTATTGTTGTTTAAATTTGTCTTTTTATATTTCTGTTCTGCTTTGCATCAGGATAATATAACCTCGAGTAGTAATTCTTGAAGCTTATGTCCTCGTTTAAATGTGTTGTTTCCAATTTTTGTCGTGCTTTGTGCTAAATGACTAAGTCAATCCAATTATGCCGGTGTAGTATAGATACTAGGTGTAGGTTTAGGCCGAGTCTAGGTGTAGGTTTTGTGTCTCTGAATGGCGTTATGCCGGTGTGGAGTACTCCCAACGTGTGGTTGGGCGCCGCTGGAAGATGGATGGTGTCGTTGCCTATTCGACGGTACCTCAGAGGAGGGATCCTCACGAAGGGGAGAAGAAGTAGGGGCCATAGGGCGGAGTGCACACGGGATGGTGGTACGCGAGTTACCCAGCTTCGGAACACCTGCACGATTACAGGGCCTACTGCTGCTTGTCTGGAATTATCTGGGCACTTTCGCGTTTTTACAATGAGTTGTGGTTGTGCCTCTAGGGCTCCCGGGATCCGGCTTATAAAGGCGCACGGATCTAGGGTTTACATGGAGAGTCCTAGCCGGAATACAAGTTGCCTAACTACGGTGCAATATCTTGCCGTGTACGTTAAGGATCCGCCTTTCATCGGGACCGTGCTGGATCCGGATACTTCATGGGCCTCCACGGATCCGGCCTCCTTCGTAGGTCGGTTGTGATCTGGCTTCCTGTTCCTGGGTTGGACTTCATCCTTCAGGATCTACAGCAACTGGACCGCCCGATGGGCCACATGCCTCATCACCAACTATGGGCCACCCAGGCTTGCCGGATCTAGGCACCGCCGTTGATATACTCTTAAAGTATACCCACAACAGTAGCCCCCGAAGTTCTCCGAGATTCATCATTCCTCCGACTTCATTCAGCACGGATCCAAAGAGAATCTTGAAGAGCTTCAAAAACTTCCTTGTTTCCGATTCCGATGTCATCTTCTCGGAAATCTTGTTTTCTTCAGGAACAACAACGTAGCAGATTTTCCACTTTTTCCGCGCACAACTTCCTTTTTTCCCGCGCTAAATTTTCGGAGATGCGAATTTCTAGCCGAAAATTTCGGGAGTGCACAGTTAAGTTACCTCCACGTCGTTTCACCGCTTTTAACCTAAGACACGTGTCAAGCATCCAACGGCGCGACCATTCAGTTTCCGCCGTCGGATCCAAAACACGAATCTCCGCGTGAAGTCTATAAATACCCCCACGCGCGGTAACTTCTCATTCTTTCCGTCTCACCCACCTCGTCTTCTTCCTCGCACCGCGCCGCCCACCAGATCTCGACTCCGGCGAGCTCTCCCGCGGAAAGCTTCGCTCGCCGCCGTTCCAAGCCTCCTTTCGCACCAAAATCTTCATGGTTGAACGGGAAATCTTCCCCGCCGCCAAATCGTGGTCAAGTGGTGGAGTTCGCTTCAAGTCCGGCGACTTTGACTTCACCGGAGCTCCTTAGGACCACCGCGCCATTAACGGTACGTGCGCCGGCCTTGTAGAAGAAAGACTAGTGTAGATCCGGTTACTCAATTTAGTTTTGCATGGGTGCAGCCGGAAGCATGTCACATGGTTCACCAAACTGTACTGGTAGTTCTCCGAATAGCTCGGAACCCACTGCATACTTGCCACCTGTAATATCCCAGGTTTAGAGGCAACAAAATGAGAGAACAACAAAGTGTGCATTGCATTCATGCATAGAAAATCCGGGGAATTTTCGCGCTTTCAAATAAAACTTACCAAAGTAACTCAGGTTTCACTTGACTTGCTGGAATTAAAGTAGATCATCAAGTCAAGCGCTATAAACTTCACTGTGATCTTTGCTAAACCCTTATTTTGGGTAGACATATTTGATCCATAGGTTGGATCAAAAGGAACTAGAACTATTACACAACACTTAAAAGTTAGCAACTACCTTTGTGTGTAATTCAATTCACTTATAAATAAGGTGAACCACAGTGGTCTAAAGTGCATAAAAGCCACACATTCTTATTTAAATCATAACTTATTATATACATGGAATATCATAAAACTAAATCCATTTACATTACAAATTATAGTTCAACCTATTTGAATAAAACTAATTATGAGTATTTTGAAACTCATATGATCATGCCTTGGTGAAATCAAACCCAATGATACGTCTCCGACGTATCGATAATTTCTTATGTTCCATGCCACATTATTGATGATATCTACATGTTTTATGCATACTTTATGTCATTATTATGCGTTTTCCGGAACTAACCTATTGACGAGATGCCGAAGGGCCGCTTCCTGTTTTCGTCGTTTTTGGTTTCGGAAATCCTAGTAAGGAAATATTCTCGGAATCGGACGAAATCAACACCGGAGATCTTAGAATCCCCGGGAGCTTCCAGAACACCCGAGAACCGCCGAGAGGGGCCACGGGGGCCCACACATGGTGGCGGCGCGGCCCAGGAGGGGGCGCGCCGCCCCTAGTGTCCGGTGGCCCCGCACCCCTCCGACCTTGCCCTTCCGCCTATTTAAAGCCTCCGTCGCGAAAACCCCGACACGTTCGACGAAACCGGAGAAAACCTTCCGCAGCCGCCGCCATCGCGAAGCCAAGATCCGGGGGACAGGAGTCTCCGTTCCGGCACGCCGCCGGGACGGGGAAGTGCCCCGGAAGGCTCCTCGCATCGACACCACCGCCATCTTCATTAACGCCTGCTCGTCTCCCATGAGGAGGGAGTAGTTCTCCATCGAGGCTCTGGGGCTGCACCGGTCGCTATGTGGTTAATCTCTCTCCTATGTGCTTCAATACAATAATCTCATGAGCTGCCTTACATGATTGAGATTCATATGATGATGCTTGTAATCTAGATGTCATTATGCTAGTCAAGTGGGTTTTACTTATGTGATCTCCGGAGACTCCTTGTCCCACGTGTGTAAAGGTGACGGTGTGTGCACCGTGTGGGTCTCTTAGGCTATATTTCACGTAATACTTATTCACCGTTATGAATGGCATAGTGAAGTGCTTATTTATATCCCTTTATGATTGCAATGTGTTTTGTATCACAATTTATCCATGTGCTACTCTAGTGATGTTATTAAAGTAGTTTATTCCTCCCGCACGGTGTAATGGTGACGGTGTGTGCATCCGTGTTAGTACTTGGCGTAGGCTATGATTATGATCTCTTGTAGATTATGAAGTTAACTATTGCTATGATGGTATTGATGTGATCTATTCCTCCTACATAGTGTGAAGGTGACAGTGTGCATGCTATGTTAGTACTTGGTTTAGTTGTGTTGATCTGTCATGCACTCTAAGGTTATTTAAATATGAACATTGAATATTGTGGAGCTTGTTAACTCCGGCATTGAGGGTTCGTGTAATCCTACGCAATTAGTGGTGTTCATCATTGATACGTCTCCGACGTATCGATAATTTCTTATGTTCCATGCCATATTATTGATGTTACCTACATGTTTTATGCACACTTTATGTCATATTCGTGCATTTTCTGGAACTAACCTATTAACAAGATGCCGAAGTGCCGGTTCCTGTTTTCTGCTGTTTTTGGTTTCAGAAATCCTAGTAACGAAATATTCTCGGAATTGGACGAAATCAAGACCCAGGGTCCTATTTTTCCCGGAGCCTTCCAGAACATCCGAGAGCCGCCAGAGGGAAGCCATGGGGGCCCCACACCACACCCTGGCGCGGCCAGAGGGGGGTCCGCGCCGCCCTATGGTGTGGGCCCCCAGGCCCCCTCCGAGGCTGCCCTTCCGCCTATTTAAAGCCTCCGTCGCGAAAACCCCGATACGAAGAACCACGATACGGAAAACCTTCCGGAGCCGCCGCCATCGCGAAGCCAAGATCCGGGGGACGAGAGTCTCGTTCCGGCACCCTGCCGGAACGGGGAAGTGCCCCGGAAGGCTTCTCCATCGACACCGCTGCCATCTCCACCGCCATCTTCATCACCGCTGCTGCTCCCATGAGGAGGGAGTAGTTCTCCATCGAGGCTCGGGGCTGTACCGGTAGCTATGTGGTTCATCTCTCTCCTATGTGCTTCAATACAATAATCTCATGAGCTGCCTTACATGATTGAGATTCATATGATGATGCTTGTAATCTAGATGTCGTTATGCTAGTCAAGTGAATTTTACTTATGTGATCTCCGGAGACTCCTTGTCCCACGTGTGTAAAGGTGACGAGTGTGTGCACCGTGTGGGTCTCTTAGGCTATATTTCACGGAATACTTATTCACTCGTTATGAATGGCATAGTGAAGTGCTTATTTATATCCCTTTATGATTGCAATGTATTTTGTATCACAATTTATCTATGTGATACTCTAGCAATGTTATTAAAGTAGTTTTATTCCTCCTGCACGGTGTAATGGTGACGAGTGTGTGCATCCGTGTTAGTACTTGGTTTATGCTATGATTATGATCTCTTGTAGATTATGAAGTTAACTATTGCTATGATGGTATTGATGTGATCTATTCCTCCTACATAGTGTGAAGGTGACAGTGTGCATACTATGTTAGTACTTGGTTTAGTCGAATTGATCTTTCATGCACTCTAAGGTTATTTAAATATGAACATTGAATTGTGGAGCTTGTTAACTCCGGCATTGAGGGTTCGTGTAATCCTACGCAATGTGTTCATCATCCAACAAGAGTGTAGAGTATGCATTTATCTATTCTGTTATGTGATCAATGTTGAGAGTGTCCACTAGCGAAAGTCTAATCCCTAGGCCTTGTTCCTAAATATCGCTATCGCTGCTTGTTTCTTGTTTCTTTGCGTTACTACTCGCTGCATTACTACTGCTTGTTTACTTGTCCTGGGCAAAGCACTTTTACTGGTGCCGTTGCTACTACTTATTCATACCACCTGTATTTCACTATCTCTTCGCCGAACTAGTGCACCTATTAGGTGTGTTGGGGACACAAGAGACTTCTTGCTTTGTGGTTGCGGGGTTGCATGAGAGGGATATCTTTGACCTCTTCCTCCCCGAGTTCGATAAACCTTGGGTGATTCACTTAAGGGAAACTTGCTGCTGTTCTACAAACCTCTGCTCTTGGAGGCCCAACACCGTCTACAAGATTAGAAGCTCCCGTAGACATCAAGCACTTTTACAGGCGCCGTTGCTTGGGGAGGAAAGGTAAAAAGGCACTCATACTCCGGTTCCGGGTAACGATGCTTTTGCAGCGCCATTGTGTTTGTGCTCGAAGCTATTTCCTTTAGATCCTGCAATTGCATCTTTTTGTTTCTTGTTTACACTAGTTTGGCATAATGGACAACAATGAGCTTCTTATTCTATTTCCTGATTTAAAACATGGATTGTTCGATGCGAAAATTAAAAAACCTATGAAATCTTATTTGCATGCTGGTAGTAATATTAGTATGAACGCTTTGAACACCATTGTTGATAATGATATAGAAAGTTCTAAGCTTGGGGAAGCTGGTTTTCATGATCTTTTTAGTCCCCCAAGCATTGAGGAGAAAATTTTCTTTGATGATACTTTGCCTCCTATTTATGATGATTATAATAGTGGTCTTTTGGTACGACCTACTATGGAGAGTGAATTTTGTTGTGATTATACTATGCCTCCTACACTTGATGAGAATAATAATGATAGCTACTTTGTTGAATTTGCTCCCACTATTACTAATAAAATTGATTATGCCTATGTGGAGAGTAATTATTTTATGCATGAGACTCATGATAAGAATGCTTTATGTGATAGTTATATTGTTGAGTTTGATCATGATGCTACTGAAAGTTATTATGAGAGAGGAAAATATGGTTGTAGAAATTTTCATGTTACTAAAATGCCTCTCTATGTGCTGAAATTTTTGAAGCTACACTTGTTTTACCTTCCTATGCTTGTTACGTTGCTCTTCATGAACTTGTTTATTTACAAGACTCCTATGCATAAGAAGCATGTTAGACTTAAATGTGTTTTTAATTTGCCTCTTGATGCTCTCTTTTGCTTCAAATACTATTTCTTGCGAGTGCATCATTAAAACTGCTGAGCCCATCTTAATGGCTATAAAGAAAGCACTTCTTGGGAGATAACCCATGTGTTATTTTGCTACAGTACTTTGTTTTATATTTGTGTCTTGGAAGTTGTTTACTACTGTAGCAACCTCTCCTTATCTTAGTTTTGTGTTTTGTTGTGCCAAGTAAAGTCTTTGATAGTAAAGTAAGTACTAGATTTGGATTACTGCGCATTTCCAGATTTCCTTGCTGTCACGAATCTGGGTCTACCTCCCTGTAGGAAGCTCAGAAAATTAAGCCAATTTACGTGCATGATCCTCAGATATGTACGCAACTTTCATCCAATTTGGGCATTTTCATTTGAGCAAGTCTGGTGCCCTAATAAAATCCATCTTTACGGACTTTTCTGTTTTGACAGATTCTGCCTTTTATTTCGCATTGCCTCTTTTGCTATGTTGGATGAATTTCTTTGATCCATTAATGTCCAGTAGCTTTATGCAATGTCCAGAAGTGTTAAGAATGATTGTGTCACCTCTTAACATGTTAATTTTTATTGTCCACTAACCCTCTAATGAGTTGTTTCGAGTTTGGTGTGGAGGAAGTTTTCAAGGGTCAAGAGAGGAGGATGATATACTATGATCAAGAAGAGTGAAAGCTCTAAGCTTGGGGATGCCCCGGTGGTTCACCCCTGCATATTCTAAGAAGACTCAAGCATCTAAGCTTGGGGATGCCCAAGGCATCCCCTTCTTCATCGACAACATTATCAGGGTTCCTCCCACGAAACTATATTTTTATTCCGTCACATCTTATGTACTTTACTTGGAGCGTCTGTGTGCTTTTGTTTTTGTTTTTGTTTGAATAAATGCTTGTGTGGGAGAGAGACACGCTCTGCTGGTTCATATGAACACATGTGTTCTTAGCTTTTAATTTTCATGGCGAAGTTTCTTCTTCGTTAATTTGTTATATGGTTGGAATTGGAAAATGATACATGTAGTAAATTGCTATAATGTCTTGGATAATGTGATACTTGGCAATTGTTGTGCTCATGTTTAAGCTCTTGCATCATATGCTTTGCACCCATTAATGAAGAAATACATAGAGCTTGCTAAAATTTGGTTTGCATATTTGGTCTCTCTAGAGTCTAGATAATTTCTAGTATTGAGTTTTGAACAACAAGGAAGACGGTGTAGAGTCTTATAATGTTTACAATATGTCTTTTATGTGAGTATTGCTGCACCGTTCATCCTTGTGTTTGTTTCAAATAACCTTGCTAGCCTAAACCTTGTATCAAGAGGGAATACTTCTCATGCATCCAAAATACTTGAGCCAACCACTATGCCATTTGTGTCCACCATACCTACCTACTACATGGTGTTTATCCGCCATTCCAAAGTAAATTGCTTGAGTGCTACCTTTAAAATTCCATCATTCACCTTTGCAATATATAGCTCATGGGACAAATAGCTTAAAAACTATTGTGGCATTGAATATGTACTTATGCACTTTATCTCTTATTAAGTTGCTTGTTGTGCGATAACCATGCTTACGGGGACGCCATCAACTATTCTTTGTTGAATAACATGTGAGTTGCTATGCATGTCCGTCTTGTCTGAAGTAAGAGAGATCTACCACCTTTATGGTTGGAGCATGCATATTGTTAGAGAAGAACTTTGGGCCGCTAACTAAAGCCATGATTCATGGTGGAAGTTTCAGTTTTGGACATATATCCTCAATCTCATTTGAGAATAATATTTGTTGTCACATGCTTATGCATTAAAGAGGAGTCCATTATCTTTTGTCCATGTTGTCCCGGTATGGATGTCTAAGTTGAGAATAATCAAAAGCGAGAAATCCAAAATGCGAGCTTTCTCCTTAGACCTTTGTACAGGCGGCATGGAGGTACCCCATTGTGACACTTGGTTAAAACATGTGCATTGCAAAGATCCGGTAGTCCAAGCTAATTAGGACAAGGTGCGGGCACTATTAGTATACTATGCATGAGGCTTGCAACTTGTAAGATATAACTTTCATAACTCATATGCTTTATTACTACCGTTGACAAAATTGTTTCATGTTTTCAAAATAAAAGCTCTAGCACAAATATAGCAATCGATGCTTTCCTCTTTGAAGGACCATTCTTTTTACTTTTATGTTGAGTCAGTTCACCTATCTCTCTCCACCTCAAGAAGCAAACACTTGTGTGAACTGTGCATTGATTCCTACATACTTGCATATTGTACTTGTTATATTACTCTATGTTGACAATTATCTATGAGATATACATGTTACAAGTTGAAAGCAACCGCTGAAACTTAATCTTCCTTTGTGTTGCTTCAATGCCTTTACTTTGATTTATTGCTTTATGAGTTAACTCTTATGCAAGACTTATTGATGCTTGTCTTGAAGTACTATTCATGAAAAGTCTTTGCTTTATGATTCACTTGTTTACTCATGTCATTACCATTGTTTTGATCGCTGCATCCACTACATATGTTTACAAATAGTATGATCAAGATTATGATGGCATGTCACTTCAGAAATTATCTTTGTTATCGTTTTACCTGCTCGGGACGAGCAGAACTAAGCTTGAGGATGCTTGATACGTCTCCGACGTATCAATAATTTCTTATGTTCCATGCCATATTATTGATGTTACCTACATGTTTTATGCACGCTTTATGTCATATTCGTGCATTTTCTGGAACTAACCTATTAACAAGATGCCGAAGTGCCGGTTCTCGTTTTCTGCTGTTTTTGGTTTCAGAAATCCTAGTAACGAAATATTCTCGGAATTGGACGAAATCAAGACCCGGGGTCCTATTTTTCCCGGAGCCTTCCGGAACACCGAGAGCCGCCGGAGGGAAGCCACAGGGGCCCCACACCACACCCCGGCGCGGCCGGAGGGGGGCCGCGCCGCCCTATGGTGTGGGCCCCCCGAGCCCCCTCCGAGGCTGCCCTTCCGCCTATTTAAAGCCTCCGTCGCGAAAACCCCGATACGAAGAACCACGATACGGAAAACCTTCCCGAGCCGCCGCCATCGCGAAGCCAAGATGCGGGGGACAGGAGTCTCCGTTCGGCACCCTGCCGGAACGGGGAAGTGCCCCGGAAGGCTTCTCCATCGACACCGCTGCCATCTCCACCGCCATCTTCATCACCGCTGCTGCTCCCATGAGGAGGGAGTAGTTCTCCATCGAGGCTCGGGGCTGTACCGGTAGCTATGTGGTTCATCTCTCTCCTATGTGCTTCAATACAATAATCTCATGAGCTGCCTTACATGATTGAGATTCATATGATGATGCTTGTAATCTAGATGTCGTTATGCTAGTCAAGTGAATTTTACTTATGTGATCTCCGGAGACTCCTTGTCCCACGTGTGTAAAGGTGACGAGTGTGTGCACCGTGTGGGTCTCTTAGGCTATATTTCACGAGAATACTTATTCACCGTTATGAATGGCATAGTGAAGTGCTTATTTATATCCCTTTATGATTGCAATGTATTTTGTATCACAATTTATCTATGTGCTACTCTAGCAATGTTATTAAAGTAGTTTTATTCCTCCGGCACGGTGTAATGGTGACAGTGTGTGCATCCGTGTTAGTACTTGGTTTATGCTATGATTATGATCTCTTGTAGATTATGAAGTTAACTATTGCTATGATGGTATTGATGTGATCTATTCCTCCTACATAGTGTGAAGGTGACGAGTGTGCATACTATGTTAGTACTTGGTTTAGTCGAATTGATCTTTCATGCACTCTAAGGTTATTTAAATATGAACATTGAATTGTGGAGCTTGTTAACTCCGACATTGAGGGTTCGTGTAATCCTACGCAATGTGTTCATCATCCAACAAGAGTGTAGAGTATGCATTTATCTATTCTGTTATGTGATCAATGTTGAGAGTGTCCACTAGCGAAAGTCTAATCCCTAGGCCTTGTTCCTAAATACTGCTATCGCTGCTTGTTTACTGTTTTGCTGCGTTACTACTGCTGCATTACTACTGCTTGTTTACTGTCCTGGGCAAAGCACTTTTCTGGTGCCGTTGCTACTACTTATTCATACCACCTGTATTTCACTATCTCTTCGCCGAACTAGTGCACCTATTAGGTGTGTTGGGGACACAAGAGACTTCTTGCTTTGTGGTTGCGGGGTTGCATGAGAGGGATATCTTTGACCTCTTCCTCCCTGAGTTCGATAAACCTTGGGTGATTCACTTAAGGGAAACTTGCTGCTGTTCTACAAACCTCTGCTCTTGGAGGCCCAACACTGTCTACAAGAATAGAAGCTCCCGTAGACATCAATCATCCAACAAGAGAGTGTAGAGTATGCATTTATCTATTCTGTTATGTGATCAAAGTTGAGAGTGTCCACTAGTGAAAGTCTAATCCCTAGGCCTTGTTCCTAAATACTGCTATCGCTGCTTGTTTACTGTTTTACTGCGTTACTACTGCTCGCATTTATTCATACCACCTGTATTTCACTATCTCTTCGCCGAACTAGTGCACCTATTAGGTGTGTTGGGGACACAAGAGACTTCTTGCTTTGTGGTTGCAGGGTTGCATGAGAGGGATATCTTTGACCTCTTCCTCCCTGAGTTCGATAAACCTTGGGTGATCCACTTAAGGGAAACTTGCTGCTGTTCTACAAACCTCTGCTCTTGGAGGCCCAACACTGTCTACAAGAATAGAAGCACCCGTAGACATCACCCAACTATCCAAAATTGAGAAATAACCTTCAACCTTAATCTTTCTACCAATATTATAATGTAAATCCAATCAAAGATGGTATGATGAATCATCCACAATAATAAAACCATCCACATGATATTTAGTAGCAAATGCCACTTGGCTATCCAAAAATAAATCATATGAGAGGATAATCTCTATGCCACATGGGATGAAAATATCTACATGACTTGCTTTCCAAGCTATGCCACATCATGCTCAAAGGATTGCTATGGATGAGGGCATGACAACCAAGCACCTTACTCATCCAACCAACACAAGAGTCACCACATATGTGTCATGATACTAGAGCTTGCCCAAGCCTATAAATAGAGCCACATCCTTCATCCATTTGATCATCAAGTACCATCATACATGGGAACAAACACATAGAGCCACTCCATGTGAATTAGCTAGAATCAAGATGAAGAAGCTAGGAGGTGGAGGCATACCACAAGATGCGGGTTTATCGGATTTCCTGAAGAACAAGCTACATAAGATTGCAAGGTAGAATTCCTAGGCAAACCATATATTTAGAGGATCATATCATCATCTCTTGAGTAGGATCTTAGGATATTCCAAGATATTGAGAAATGAGAGAAGTTATAATACTAACCATAGTCATGTTCATACAAGAATATTAGAAAAGTACTAATCCTAGTTGTTCAAGTCAATATTTGATCTTGGAGGTGAGAACCCTATTCCAATAGCAATACCTTAGGAAACCAATTCCATAATCATCACAACTTGGTATTAATTATAAAACCTAAGAATCTAAGTGAGTGTGTTGAGAGAAGTATTAAAGAAGAGAGATTAGTCATACCTAAATTATATGGGGATAACCAATATGGTTAAGCACTTGCAAAATTAAATGATATGTTCACCATGCACAGATTATAAATTTCAAACCATTCAAATAGAATTGGTTCTCAAATAAAAAGAATTAAGATCAAAACCTACACCCTATCTATTTTAATTATACATCACAAGAACACCAATTTAATTCAAATATTAAATAATTGGTTGGATAACACAATTATGCAGGGAGTATTATTATCAAGTGATATTGAAAATCAAATATTATAGAACCTGCAAAGCAAAGCAGAAACCAAATGTGAATTCAAATACCAAATTCAAACCAGAAAATAAAAACAGAAAATTTAAAAAGGAAAAAGAGAGGGAAAACTCACCTTGCCAGGCCAACACAGCAACCACCGCAGCCCAGCAGCAGCCCAAGTTTTGGCCCAGCCCACATGGAAACGGTCCATACCGTTTCACGTTTAATAGAAGGCCATCGCCTTCGTCTTCCTCCTGGCGAACGACAACGCGACGGGGAAGCTTCGCCACGTCCTCGTCGATGATAGACATGACCCCGGACGTCGCAGACGAGCTCAGTATCTCTCCCTATCCTTCTCACGTCCGTCCTATCCACTTGCACTAAGATTCGCGCTCGAATCATGCTAGTAACCAACCTTCCATCTGCGCCGGTCATCGTCGTCGTGTCGCCATTGCCGACCACCTCCGAGCCTATAAAAGCACACGGAGGACCGCCGAAGAACCCTGATCCTCCTAGGCCCTTTCAATTTCCTTTTTTGCTTCCTAAAAATTTCCCAATCATCTGTGAGCTATCGCCGGTGACCACCACGGTGCCATCGACTGGAGTCACCCCGGAGGCTGTCGCTTGGTCAGGGAGGAGCGCATCGTCAAGGAGAGCATCTGGGAGGAGTCCAGCATCAAGGGGAGGTCCCTATCGCCGGAATCAAGTCGTTCCCTTTCCGTCGGGTTCGTCGGAAAACGATCTATCGCCGTCGTCTCTGACCATCCCCGCCTCCGTCGAGCACACCATCAACCTCAGGGTGAGCATACGCACCTCTGGAGCCTTTCATTTTGTTCTAGCATCCATCATAGCGTCCGATTTGATTTCTCGCCGGAGCCACCGCCGCAGCACCTCTCGCCGGTGATAGCTCCGGTGATCCCTGAGCAAATCCATCGCCACCAGCAGCTTCAGCGAGTCGAGGAGAGTCAAAATATATCACTAGGTCGTCCTGGGGGGCATTAAAACGGCGGCGCCATCCTCTACTGCCCGCCGGCGTCAAGCCGTCGGCGAGAGAGTGACGTGGCCGTGGGACCGGGAGACCTTTGACTTGGTCGTTGCCCCGTGGCAGGTGACCTGGATGCAGGTCCCACCTGTCTGTTGATGGCGTGTATTTCACACGTTCGTTGGGCAACCCCAAGAGGAAGGTATGATGCGCACAGCAGCAAGTTTTCCCTCAGAAAGAAACCAAGGTTTATCGAACCAGGAGGAGCCAAGAAGCACGTTGAAGGTTGATGGCGGCGGGATGTAGTGCGGCGCAACACCGGAGATTCCGGCGCCAACGTGGAACCTGCACAACACAACCAAAGTACTTTGCCCCAACGAAACGAGTGAGGTTGTCAATCTCACCGGCTTGCTGTAACAAAGGATTAACCGTATTGTGTGGAAGATGATTGTTTGCAGAGAAAACGGTAAAAACAAGTATTGCAATAGATTGTATTTCGAGTAAAGAGAATTGGACCGGGGTCCACGGTTCACTAGAGGTGTCTCTCCCATAAGACGAACGAGCATGTTGGGTGAACAAATTACGGTTGGGCAATTGACAAATAAAGAGAGCATGACCATGCACATACATATCATGATGAGTATAGTGAGATTTAATTGGGCATTACGACAAAGTACATAGACCACCATCCAACCGCATCTATGCCTAAAAAGTCCACCTTCGGGTTATCATCCGAACCCCCTCCGGTATTAAGTTGCAAAGCAACGAGACAATTGCATTAAGTATGGTGCGTAATGTAATCAACAACTACATCCTTAGACATAGCATCAATGTTTTATCCCTAGTGGCAACGAGCACAACACAACCTTAGAACTTTCATCCATTGTCCCGGTGTCAATGCGGGCATGAACCCACTATCGAGCATAAGTACTCCCTCTTGGAGTTAAAAGTAAAAACTTGGCCGAGCCTCTACTAGAAACGGAGAGCATGCAAGATCATAAACAACACATAAGCATAACTTTGATAATCAACATAACAAGTATTCTCTATTCATCGGATCCCAACAAATGCAACATATAGAATTACAGATAGATGATCTTGATCATGATAGGCAGCTCACAAGATCCGACAATGATAGCACAATGGGGAGAAGACAACCATCTAGCTACTGCTATGGACCCATAGTCCAGGGGTAGACTACTCACTCATCACTCCGGAGGCGACCATGGCGGTGTAGAGTCCTCCGGGAGATGATTCCCCTCTCCGGCGGGTGCCGGAGGCGATCTCCGGGATCCCCCGAGATGGGATCGGCGGCGACGACGTCTCGGTAATGTTTTCCGTATCGTGGCTCTCGGTACTCGGAAGTTTCGTCACGGAGGCTTTAAGTAGGCGGAAGGGCAAGTCGAGAGGCGGCACGGGGGCCCAAACCACGGGCCGGCGCGGCCAGGGGTGGGGCCGCGCCGCCCTAGGGTTTGGCCACCCTGTGGCCCCTCTTCGTATCGTCTTCGGACTTCCGGAAGCTTCGTGAGAAAATAGGCCTCCGGGCTTTTATTTCGTCCAATTCCGAGAATATTTCTTTACTAGGATTTCCGAAACCAAAAACAGCGAGAACAAAGAATCGGCACTTCGGCATCTTGTTAATAGGTTAGTTCCGGAAAATGCACGAATATGACATAAAGTGTGCATAAAACATGTAGATAACATCAATAATGTGGCATGGAACACAAGAAATTATCGATACGTTGGAGACGTATCGGCATCCCCAAGCTTAGTTACTGCTCGTCCCGAGCGAGTAAAACGATAACAAAGATAATTTCGGAGTGACATGCCATCATAAACTTGATCATACTATTTGTAAAGCATATGTAGTGAATGCAGCGATCAAAACAATGTGTATGACATGAGTAAACAAGTGAATCATAAAGCAAAGACTTTTCATGAATAGCACTTCAAGACAAGCATCAATAAGTCTTGCATAAGAGTTAACTCATAAAGCAATAATTCAAAGTAAAGATATTGAAGCAACACAAAAGAAGATTAAGTTTCAGCGGTTGCTTTCAACTTGTAACATATATATCTCATGGATATTGTCAACATAGAGTAATATAATAAGTGCAATAAGCAAGTATGTAAGAATCAATGCACAGTTCACACAAGTGTTTGCCTCTTGAGGTGGAGAGAAATAGGTGAACTGACTCAACATTGAAAGTAAAAGAATGGTCCTCATAGAGGAAAAGCATCGATTGCTATATTTGTGCTAGAGCTTTGATTTTGAAAACATGAAACAATTTTGTCAACGGTAGTAATAAAGCATATGCATCATGTAAATTATATCTTATAAGTTGCAAGCCTCATGCATAGTGTACTAATAGTGCTCGCACCTTGTCCTAATTAGCTTGGACTACCCGGATTATCACCGCAATACATATGCTTTAACCAAGTTTCACAAAGGGGTACCTCTATGCCGCTTTGTACAAAGGTCTAAGGAGAAAGCTCGCATTTGGATTTCTCGCTTTTGATTATTCTCAACTTAGACATCCATACCGGGACAACATAGACAACGAGATAATGGACTCCTCTTTTAATGCTTTAAGCATTTGACAACAATTAATTCTTTTCTCGTTAGAGATTTGAGGATATTTGTCCAAAACTGAAACTTCCACCATGAATCATGGCTTTAGTTAGCGGCCCAATGTTCTTCTCTCACAATATGCATGCTCAAACCATTCAACTCAGTGTAGATCGCCCTTACTTCAGACAAGACGAACATGCATAGCAACTCACATGAAATTCAACAATGAGTTGATGGCGTTCCCCGATAAACATGGTTATCGCACAACAAGCAACTTAATAAGAGATAAAGTGCATAATTACATATTCAATACCACAATAGTTTTTAAGCTATTTGTCCCATGAGCTATATATTGCAAAGGTAAATGATGGAATTTTAAAGGTAGCACTCAAGCAATTTACTTTGGAATGGCGGGAAAATACCATGTAGTATAGGTAGGTATGGTGGACACAAATGGCATAGTGGTTGGCTCAAGTATTTTGGATGCATGAGAAGTATTCCCTCTCGATACAAGGTTTAGGCTAGCAAGGCTTATTTGAAACAAACACAAGGATGAACGGTACAGCAAAACTCACATAAAAGACATATTGAAAGCATTATAAGACTCTACACCGTCTTCCTTGTTGTTCAAACTCAATACTAGAAATTATCTAGACCTTAGAGAAACCAAATATGCAAACCAAATTTTAGCATGCTCTATGTATTTCTTCATTAATGGGTGCAAAGCATATGATGCAAGAGCTTAAACATGAGCACAACAATTGCCAAGTATCACATTACCCAAAACATTTATAGCAATTACTACATGTATCATTTTCCAATTCCAACCATATAACAATTTAACGAAGGAGAAACTTCGCCATGAATACTATGAGTAGAAACCAAGGACATATTTGTCCATATGCTACAGCGGAGCGTGTATCTCTCCCATAAAGTGAATGCTAGGATCCATTTTATTCAAACAAAACAAAAACAAAAACAAATCGACGCTCCAAGAAAAAGCACATAAGATGTGGCCGAATAAAAATATAGTTTCAGGGGAGGAACCTGATAATTTGTCGATGAAGAAGGGGATGCCTTGGGCATCCCCAAGCTTAGACGCTTGAGTCTTCTTGATATATGCAGGGGTGAACCACCGGGTGCATCCCCAAGCTTAGAGCTTTCACTCTCCTTGATCATGTTGCATCATACTCCTCTCTTGATCCTTGAAAACTTCCTCCACACCAAACTCGAAACAACTCATTAGAGGGTTAGTGCACAATATAAATTGACATATTCAGAGGTGACACAATCATTCTTAACACTTCTGGACATTGCATAATGCTACTGGACATTAGTGGATCAAAGAAATTCATCCAACATAGCGAAAGAGACAATGCGAAAAAAAAGGCAGAATCTGTCAAAACAGAACAGTTCGTATTGACGAATTTTAAAATGGCACCAGACTTGCTCAAATGAGAATGCTCAAATTGAATGAAAGTTGCGTACATATCTGAGGATCATGCACGTAAATTGGCATAATTTTCTGAGCTTCCTGCAGGGCAGTGGGCTCAGATTCGTGACAGCAAAGAAATCTGGAACTGCGCAGTAATCCAAATCTAGTACTTACTTTTCTATCAACGGCTTAACTTGGCACAACAAAACTCAAAACTAAGATAAGGAGAGGTTGCTACAGTAGTAAACAACTTCCAAGACACAAAATAAAAACAAAGTGCTGTAGGTAAAAACATGGGTTGTCTCTCATAAGCGCTTTTCTTTAACGCCTTTCAGCTAGGCGCAGAAAGTGTAACTCAAGTAACATCGAGAGATGAAGCATCAACATCATAATTTGTTCTAATGATAGAATCATAAGGTAACTTCATTCTCTTTCTAGGGAAGTGTTCCATACCTTTCTTGAGAGGAAATTGATATTTTATATTACCTTCCCTCATATCAATAATAGCACCAAAAGTTCGAAGAAAAGGTCTTCCCAATATAATTGGACAAGATGCATTGCATTCAATATCCAAGACAACAAAATCAACGGGAACAAGATTATTGTTAACGGTAATGCGAACATTATCAACTTTACCCAAAGGTTTCTTTGTAGAATGATCAGCAAGATTAACATCCAAATAACAATTTTTCAGCGGTGGCAAGTCAAGCATATTATAAATTTTCTTCGGCATAACAGAAATACTTGCACCAAGATCACATAAAGCATTACAATCAAAATCTTTAACCTTCATCTTAATGATGGGCTCCCAACCATCTTCTAGCTTTTTAGGAATAGAGGCTTCGCGCTCTAGTTTCTCTTCTCTAGCTTTTATGAGAGCATTTGTAATATGATGCGTGAAAGCCAAATTTATAGCACTAGCATTAGGACTTTTAGCAAGTTTTTGCAAGAACTTTATAACTTCAGAGATGTGGAAATCATCAAAATTCAAACCATTATAATCTAAAGCAATGGGATCATCATCCCCAATATTGGAAAAAATTTCAGCAGCTTTATCACGAGCGGTTTCAGCAGCTTTAGCAGTTTCGAGCGGTTTTCGCGCTTTGCATTAGAAGTGGAAACATTGCTAACACCAATTCTTTTATTAGTATGAGTAGGAGGTCCAGCAACATGTGTAGCATTAGCACTACTAGTGGTGGTAATAGTCCAAACTTTAGCTATATTCTTCTCTTTAGCTAGTTTTTCATTTTCTTCTCTATCCCACCTAGCACGCAGTTCAGCCATTAATCTTATATTCTCATTAATTCTAACTTGGATGGCATTTGCTGTAGTAACAATTTTATTTTCAATATCCCTATTAGGCATAACTTTCGATTTCAAAAGATCAACATCGGAGGCAAGACTATCAACTCTAGAAACAAGAATATCAATTTTATTGAGATTTTCCTCAACTAGATTTGTTAAAGGCAGTTTGTGTACTAATAAATTCTTTAAGCATGGCCTCAAGTCCAGGGGGTGTATTCCTATTATTGTTGTAAGAATTCCCATAAGAATTAGCATAACCGTTACCATTATTATAAGGATATGGCCTATAGTTATTACTAGAATTGTTCCGATAAGTATTGTTGTTGAAATTATTATTTTTAATGAAGTTTACATCAACATGTTCTTCTTGTGCAACCAATGAAGCTAATGGAACATTATTAGGATCAACATTAGTCCTATCATTTGCAAGCATAGACATAATAGCATCAACCTTATCATTCAAGGAAGAGGATTCCTCAACAGAATTTACCTTCTTACCTTGTGGAGCTCTTTCCGTGTGCCATTCAGAGTAGTTGATCATCATATTATCAAGAAGCTTTGTTGCTTCACCAAGAGTGATGGACATAAAGGTACCTCCAGCAGCTGAATCCAATAAATTCCGCGAAGAAAAATTTAGTCCTGCATAGAAGGTTTGGATGATCATCCAAGTAGTCGAGTCCATGGGTTGGGCAATTTTTAACCGAGAGATTTCATTCTTTCCCAAGCTTGAGCAACATGTTCAGTATCTAATTGTTTAAAATTCATTATGCTACTCCTCAAAGATATAATTTTAGCAGGGGGATAATATCTACCAATAAAAGCATCCTTGCATTTAGTCCATGAATCAATACTATTCTTAGGCAGAGATAGCAGCCAATCTTTAGCTCTTCCTCTTAATGAGAAAGGGAACAATTTTAGTTTAATAATATCACCATCTACATCTTTATATTTTTGAATTTCACATAGTTCAACAAAATTATTAAGATGGGCAGCAGCATCATCAGAACTAATTCCAGAAAATTGATTATTCATAACAAGATTCAGTAAAGCAGGTTTAATTTCAAAGAATTCTGCTGTAGTAGCAGGTGGAGCAATAGGTGTGCATAAGAAATCATTATTATTTGTGCTAGTGAAATCACACAACTTAGTATTTTCAGGGTTGGCCATTTTAGCAATAGTAAATAAAGCAACTAGATAAAGTAAATGCAAGTAAACTAATTTTTTTGTGTTTTTGATATAGCAAACAAGACAGTAAATAAAGTAAAACTAGCAACTAATTTTTTTGTGTTTTGATATAATGCAGCAAACAAAGTAGTAAATAAAATAAAGCAAGACAAAAACAAAGTAAAGAGATTGAGAAGTGGAGACTCCCCTTGCAGCGTGTCTTGATCTCCCCGGCAACGGCGCCGGAAAAAGAGCTTGATGGCGTGTATTTCACACGTTCGTTGGGCAACCCCAAGAGGAAGGTATGATGCGCACAGCAGCAAGTTTTCCCTCGGAAAGAAACCAAGGTTTATCGAACCAGGAGGAGCCAAGAAGCACGTTGAAGGTTGATGGCGGCGGGATGTAGTGCGGCGCAACACCGGAGATTCCGGCGCCAACGTGGAACCCGCACAACACAACCAAAGTACTTTGCCCCAACGAAACAAGTGAGGTTGTCAATCTCACCGGCTTGCTGTAACAAAGGATTAACCGTATTGTGTGGAAGATGATTGTTTGCGGAGAAAACAGTAAAAACAAGTATTGCAGTAGATTGTATTTCAGTAAAGAGAATTGGACCGGGGTCCACAGTTCACTAGAGGTGTCTCTCCCATAAGACGAACAGCATGTTGGGTGAACAAATTACAGTTGGGCAATTGACAAATAAAGAGAGCATGACCATGCACATACATATCATGATGAGTATAGTGAGATTTAATTGGGCATTACGACAAAGTACATAGACCACCATCCAACTGCATCTATGCCTAAAAAGTCCACCTTCGAGTTATCATCCGAACCCCCTCCAGGTATTAAGTTGCAAAGCAACGGACAATTGCATTAAGTATGGTGCGTAATGTAATCAACAACTACATCCTTAGACATAGCATCAATGTTTTATCCCTAGTGGCAACAAGCACAACACAACCTTAGAACTTTCGTCACATCGTCCCGTGTGTCAATGCGGGCATGAACCCACTATCGAGCATAAGTACTCCCTCTTGGAGTTAAAAGTAAAAACTTGGCCAGAGCCTCTACTAGAAACGGAGAGCATGCAAGATCATAAACAACACATAAGCATAACTTTGATAATCAACATAACAAGTATTCTCTATTCATCGGATCCCAACAAACGCAACATATAGAATTACGGATAGATGATCTTGATCATGATAGGCAGCTCACAAGATCCGACAATGATAGCACAATGGGGAGAAGACAACCATCTAGCTACTGCTATGGACCCATAGTCCAGGGGTAGACTACTCACTCATCACTCCGGAGGCGACCATGGCGGTGTAGAGTCCTCCGGGAGATGATTCCCCTCTCCGGCAGGGTGCCGGAGGCGATCTCCGAGATCCCCCGAGATGGGATCGGCGGCGACGGCGTCTCGGTAATGTTTTCCGTATCGTGGCTCTCGGTACCGGAAGTTTCGTCACGGAGGCTTTAAGTAGGCGGAAGGGCAAGTCGAGAGGCGGCACGGGGGCCCAAACCACGGGCCGGCGCGGCCGGGGTGGGGCCGCGCCGCCCTAGGGTTTGGCCACCCCGTGGCCCCTCTTCGTCTCGTCTTCGGACTTCCGGAAGCTTCGTGAGAAAATAGGCCTCCGGGCTTTTATTTCGTCCAATTCCGAGAATATTTCTTTACTAGGATTTCTGAAACCAAAAACAGCGAGAACAACGAATCGGCACTTCGGCATCTTGTTAATAGGTTAGTTCCAGAAAATGCACGAATATGACATAAAGTGTGCATAAAACATGTAGATAACATCAATAATGTGGCATGGAACACAAGAAATTATCGATACGTTGGAGACGTATCATCTGTCTCTAGGGCTAGATCTGAATCGGTACAAATAGCATTTTTGTTTAATTTAAAAACCAGTAAATTGATGAAACTTTGCAAAATCATATAAAATTCATATTAACTCAGAAAATTATGAAAAATATATCAAAATGCTCACAAAAATAAACTCTATATAAATAAAATATAAAACAAAAATGTGTGTCAAAATAAAAATTCACTTATTTTTTATCTTTATTAATTATGTCTTTCTAATTGTTTAAAATGCAAATTGAATTCAATAATTAGTGAAGTTTAAAAAATTAAATATTAGATATTCAGTAACTAAATAAAATATTAAGATTAGTTTTCTTTATCATATTTTCATTAACTTAAAATATTAGTGATAATTCATAAACCCTAATTTGTAAATCACTATTTCTCATTTTCTTAAATAATAATCAAACAAGAAAATGCTATGAACTAATATCATTTTGGTAATTCAAAAATGTTTACTTGAACATCTTTAGTTAACAAGTTACATATTTTAAAACCTAATAACAATTGTTAAACCCTAGTTTTGAATTAAACCTAAATAGGAGTTACCCTAATTATTAATTCTTGTGAAAACTAATAAAATGCTAAAACCATTATAAATTTGTTTCAAAATAATTAGTGACCACATCTCTATTGTCAATTATCATTTTAAGAGTTGTACCATAATTTAGAAACCCTAGTTCTAATATAAGTAAGACCTTGAACCCATTATTTTATGTGTTCATCATTAATTGTTTCAATTCTAAAACCCTAGGGGTTTAGCTCATGTAATCATATAAGTTTCATCTATACCTATAGAACCCTAGTAAGAAACAAATGAATGCATGCTTAGGATCCACTAGCATAAACCAAGTCACATGAGATTATCATTTCATGTTCCTATTCTTAATTAAAACCTATATGATGAACTAGTATCACCTAGATGCAAACCCTAGCTTGTTAATTGGATTAGTACCATTGATTACCACTCCATTATACCACACCATTAGGATAAACCTTAATCATCAAACCCTAGTAGAACCATAAGATAAACCCTAGTACCAACCTTATGTAGCAATACACAACACATGCTTCTATTCAACAAAACCCTACTTAGAAAGTAATAACCCACTTAGCATAGAAACTATTAGTGATTACTTAGTGAAGCAAATGTGAAGCCATAGTAAACCCTAACTCATAGCAACACCTTAATAATCATCCTTTGATATGATGCTTAGGAGAAACCATAAGTAATGAACCTACCAAAGCTTGCTACATATAGACCAATTCAACTTAAGGACCCAACTCATCCCTATTAGAAAACTAAATGAAACCATTAGTAAACCCTAGAAGCCATAGCTCCTATTTAAAGTAATCCTTATTATTATTAACCTGTTCTTCAAAAGTTATTCTTTTGAAGTACAAATGTCAATCAAACCTTAGAAGCCCTAATCCTTCTTTGAAATGCTCATTATTTCTTAATTAACATGTTCTTCAAAAGTTATTCTTTTGAAGTATAGTATAAGTAGTCATCAACCATGTTCTGTAGAACTTAAAATTGACAATTGTTCTTTACATATTATTCCACCACTATTCTTTATGTGTATGATTGTTATGATGTCTTATATCACTTGGTTATGATGCTAATATAACCAAACCCTAATAAGAATCTTGTTTGAGAACCATTCTAAAAGTGCAACCAACCCTAAAGAAATCTTTACAACTCATACATCCTAAATCATCGAGGTTAGGTTACGCTCGGGACGATTGCATCTCATACTATGCATTATAGCATTTTTGCCAGTTCTTTAAACATTGTCCTTACCGGACGATGATGGTATTTCAGAAATTGGAGTTTTCACGTATCGAAGCTTTTGCATGCATAATCTTGCAGTCAAGAAAGGCAAGTTCATCGCTTGCTCATGTCATTTGATTATTTGTATCAAACTATATGCAAAGTACTATACTTATCACTCATGCATTGAAAAGCAAAGTATTATTTTACAATTATGAATATGACTATGTGGTGGGCAATGGAACCATGGTATGTGTTGATATGGTGGAGGTTCCATTGCATGGGTACTACTCATCTAGGACTAAGTACCAATGCCGTCCAGTGATTCTAGCGCCGTACATATCGCGTTGACCATAAGATCTATAATGGCTCTGGGGAAGTCAGTTGTATCTTTTCCCTTCTGCACGCCAACGGATCTGTAGAGCCGGTGGGGTGTTAGAGGCACCGCCGCAATAGGTTGGGATATCCTTTTAAATCCCCATCCGTTAGTGATGATAAGCTCTACGATCTATGATGGATTGTCCGGAGTACACCGTGAGTAAAGCCGTATTATTGGGAGAAGTCTACTGGGGGTGTAGGGTCGGACAAAAGGGTGGGTTTGCAGGGTCACGGAGAAGGCAGTGATTGGCTTGGATCTTACACCTGGCCCCACACCAAGGAAGTGTGGACGAGCATGCATCTCGGATAGGTATCAAGGATAAGGTCTCTTATGGGAAAAGTAACGCACCTCTGCAGAGGATACCGAATTGTGACTCGTCACTCCCTGTTCCGGGAAGGAAGCTGCGAACGCGGCAGGAAAGGAACTCCACGAAGTTCGGTCAACTCTGTGAAGACCGACGGGCATAGTTTTCAGAATAAAATAAACCTTTTGAAGAAATGTTTATGAAAACTTGCATTGGCCTATGACTTTCTGATCTATGGTTGTAGCTAGTGCATGATACACCTATTTCCTAATATGAACTTGCTGAGTACGCTCGTACTCATTCTATCCCATTTGAACCCCCTTCTTAGATCAAGGCACCGAAGGAGAAACTACCGTGGAACTCGGAGACAAAGGAGTCAACTGCAACAAGATGAAGAATTCAATCAAAGAAGTCAACGGAGTCAACTTCTGCATCAGCTATAATGGAAACCTAGACTAGTAATAGAAGGGAACCTTTCCCTAATCCTAGCACCTAAGTAGCTAGAGTTCTATAGCAAGCCGATTAGCTCTTGAACTTGAGTTAGCAATAAGATAGACTACGAGTCGTTCTTCCGGAGCTTTATTTGAAGTTTTACCTCACCGTAAAGTAGGAGGTTGTGTTGATCTTATGTAAACAGATTGTGTATCCTTCTATAGACATACCTTGGACTCGCATATGTTTCGTTGTACCACTGCGAGAGATGTAATATGAGTGGAACGGTGTTTCACTTGTGTTATGTCAACGACTTGTGTACTACACCATGCAGTGGTACGCTGGGTCATCACAGCTGGTATCAGAGCAAATGTTTTGACCCTAGGATTAAAACCCTTTAAAGGAGACCTATAGGTTTGGTAGTGTCTATAGGAAGTTGTCTTATCTAAACCAATTACTCTTATGACTTGAGATGGGTATTCACTTGAGAATAATCCTGACACACTTGAGTCAATTTTTCTTATCTATCTTTCTTGAGTATAGTGTAACAACCCAACTTTTGTGCATTGATTAAAGATTTTGGAATACAAATTTTTGGGCCAACAATTTTTTTTAAAAAATTTGCATGCATATAGTTGATCTTGCATTTGATTGTTGGATGTGTGTGTTTGTCACTTGTGGAAATTAAGCCTTACCAAAACCATTGTGCATGTGATCATCATCACATGTGATCCTCCAAGATCATGACAACCTCCCTTTTTCCTCCACCAAATTCTCTTTTATTCTTTTTCCCATTTCCTTTCTACTAATTCTCCAAGCAAGGACCCCTATGCCTCATCTTATATTTTGCCTCAACCTGGCCTTGGGTCATGCCCTAGTGTGTTGACCAAATTCTCATACTAATAAAAATATGGGGGATGGACATGCCGGCCATCACACACCACCATTACCTTGCATCCCTCTCTCTATCTCTCCTTTTCTCTTCACCCTCCGAAACCACCTGCATGGTGGACAGAATTTCGTCCCCATCTATCCTCTCTCCACTCTCTCACTCCTCACACACTAATCACCTATGGGTGCATGCTTTTGGCCTCATGTGAGTGAGAGGGAAAATTGGAGAGATATGTGGCCGGGGCTAGTTGGTGTCCTTGCCTCCATGTGATCTTGCCAAGCAGATGCAAACAAGACTAAAATGCATGCACGTCTGCACCACCCCTACTGCTCCCTTCCTACTCTTTCTAGCCTCCCTCACATCCTCTCATGTTCTTGGAACCTTGCGGGTGGACATCAGCAAGACCTCCCCTTCTCTCTGCTGATGGACAGCACCTCCCCAGATCATCTGTCGACGCCTTACCCTTTTTCTCACCTCATCAGGCGCCACCTCTCTTGCTCACCCACCCTGGCCCGCGCAGGCCACCCAGTGGTGACCGTGCACGCCACCGTGCACGCCACGGTGACCACAGCCACGTCGGCTACCTCACGCCCTGGCCCTGGTCTCTCTCGCCTGTAGGAAACCTCCACCACGGCGCACCACCACCCTAATGACCCCGCCCGGACAAGCCATAGCCTTCCCCGTGCACGCCAATGCCAATGCCGCGTCGTGTCAATACGTCGAGCACTTGGCAGATAGCCCGCCCCCGTGCTGTCTCCCTCCCTATCGCTGCATACCGACGCACGCGTGCGTCCACGGCGTGGCACCGTCGCTCAGCCACGTAGCCACCGCCCCTCTCCGCCAATCCATCGCTGCCGCCCGCCCTTTCCTCCTCGCCATGGACCCGGTGCACCGTGCACCGGCGTCACGCCTTAAAACGCCCCCAACCCTCTCCTTTCCTCTCTCTTCACCAGCACACCACCCTCACTCCTCCAGATCATCTCCCGAGCAGAGGGGAGCTCAGCTCCTCCCCGCTGGCCGTGGTCGTGCTCGACCACCGCGAGGTCACGGTCGAGGTTGCAGGGGACTCCCCCATTCTTCTTCTCCCCTAGCTTCTCGGACAACCCTCTCTCTTCTCCTACCGATGCGCCCTCCTTTTCGTCCAGGAACGCCGCCAGACGCCGCCACGCCGGACATCCGATCTCGCCTTCACCGTCGACCACCGCCCCGACCCTGTTGTTTTCATAGCCGCCACCGTCATTCGAGAGAGCATCCTCCCCTGCGTCCGGCGCACCCTCTCCCGGCGTTTTCTGCGACCCACGGAGAGCGAGCGACCGCTCAGACGGAGCTAGGGATTTCCCCGTCGCTGTCCGGCCGGTGCTGGGGACACTGCATGCAGGACCTGGGCCGACGGCTGCACTGCCCCGACCCACCTCGTCCTCCTCGACCACGCCAGACCAGACCGATCCGCCCCTAGGTGAGCCCTCCGTCCCCGTCTCCGACGTCTGCGTCGCCGTCAACCGCCGCTGAGCCATCTCTGTTTTGCCCGCCAGGACAACTGCTCGGAAGCCCTCCCTCCGCCGCGTCCAACGCACCCTACCCCGACGAATTCTGTGCACTGAGGTGAGCCCGCCAGCCCCCGCCTCTTCTAGGGTTTCCGGCGCTCGTGTCTCCCGTCGCGTCGGGGAAGAAAACGGCATGCACCGTTGGATGTAATCCAACGGATGCATGCAGGACCGCTCGGGGCCCAGGACGCCAGCGTGGCCCGCCACGTCCCCGGCGTTCAAACCTGGCTTCCCGCTCGTCGCCATCGCTCGCTGGGCTAGCCGGCAGCCGAACTGGGCCGCCCCCTCTCTTCCGGCCCGTTTCCAATTAAAAATTGAATCTGCCCTTTTCCCTCCAGTAAATAGCTTGGTAGGTTTTAAAATGTTGTAAATTCCTCGTTAACTCAAATTCGTTGATTCAAATTCCTATGTGCTCACAAATAAAATCTCTACCACAAATAAATGCATTCATGTGATTTAGTTTTGTTAAAATGTGCTGATAAATAAGAACCTAAAATGTTACTGATTTTGTATTTTATTTATGATGTAAGTTTTACAAACCCTTTCTGCATGAGGTTAACTTTGGTGTAAAGTAGAAGTTAATAACTTTGTTTTGGCACTAGTATGACATGCAGAAGCTTCATGGTTTTGGTTTTGTTTACAAATCAAAATATGACCAGAGAGCTATTCCGTGATTTTTATTTCAAAAACCACAAATGATTTTGAAGCAAAACCAAGGGCTACTGGTAGATATAGTTGTAGGGTAATTTTGTGCCAAAGGAAATATTTTTATGAATTATAGTTTAATTCCAAGAATTTATTTACTGAAACAGTATATCTTTTCAGTATCTGATTTTTATAAAATCATTTACAAACCAGAAAATTACCACACCAGTGGGGTTAGTTCATATTTAGTCTCACCTAACCAGGGGTATGCTTGGTGTTGGTTGGTGATGCTTTGATACTGGTGTGCCTTGTTGTTTGTATGCTCTGGTTTCTGCCTTAGTTGATTTACCTAGGTCATTTAAAAGATTATTTTCATGTGATTCTTGTGCATGTGTACTCTACATGTTATTAGCTTTCAGTAGGTATGCTGCATGCATTTTTATGACATACAGAAAGATTTAGACCATTTAAATGGTTCCTAAGTCATTTCTGGAATTGCAAAAATCATATCTTTTGTTTTAAAAATCATAAATGGGTGAAACCACTTTCCGTAGCTTGCATTAGTAAACCTTTACATACTGTGATTTTACCGAATTTTTATGTGAATTTTTCTGGTGTGGTTTGTGATTGGGTATTGCTTGTTGTTTTCTTTTTGCGACGCTAGATTCGAACACCGCCAACAACGAAGGAGGAGGAGACTTTGGAGGGATTGAAGAGGAAGACCAGGGGCACTTTGCTGATCAAGGCAAGCCACCTTTTGATGCATCTCTGATCCTACATATACCTTGTTCTTGCATTATTCCAGGTTTTGCAAAGTGCATGTTTTTCATTTATTATTGTCGGTGGTTAGCGCCGCCGGAGTTTTAATTAATCCACCCTTAGGGTGCAGACCTCTTTGGAACCTACTGATCCCCATCTTAATAGTGATATGGTGCTTATCACCTCATCATCCTTGTCGCCGATTTTCAAGAAAAGATGGACTATAGGTTGGGAGCCCTTGTGGAAAAGTTTTTGGAAAATGTTTCCGAGAAAGATGTTTTTTCGAAAACCTTGGAATGGGGTAGCCCTGCCCAAGTGGGAGTTTTAAAATGAAAAGCTGATTTGAAAAAGTGAGTTTTGCTGGAATAAAGTGGAGATAAAAAGGTTTTCGAAAACTTCGGTGCCTTGGGTACTTAACCTGACCAATTAGACAAGTGCAACCATATTACCCCAAAGTGGGCACGGGGCGTAGCGTAGTAGTTTGTCTCGCCATAGTTTCGGTCCTGCAAATGTAAGGGGTAGTCCGATCATGGACACCTATCGACCGTGGCCTCCCCGACGCACTCGGGGACGCCTTTCCATTGCGTATCGATGGCGAGGGTACAACCTATGAGCTCCCATTGAATAATGCCCCGCGGTTGGTCGCGGCATTCGGAGGGTCGAGCTGGTCGGGGAATTTGCTACTCCTGGGTAAACGATCCCTCGGACTCGGTGTTGGGAGGTACAACTCTAGGCGGCATGTCTTAGGCTATGGCGAGCAAGCGAAAAACTACGACCGGTTATCCGAGCCTCGCGCTTTGACGCTTGGTGAACCAGGGATGATCCCGGCGGATTTATCGGATCTTATGGTGAAAGTGTACAACCTCTCGCAGAGTGAAAACTATTCGAATAGCCGCGTCCGCGGTCATGGACGGTTGGGAAGGCATGATACCTACGCTGAAGAGTTTTTGTTTTACAAATGTTTTCAAAGAAAAGATTTTTGAAAGGTACAGGGAAGGTACGGGAAAATGCCAGTGGGACTGGAGATAATGTACCTGAGAGGTACGGTGGAAAGTGGGTACAGTTGTTTTGGCCATTTTGAGGGCCGGAAAAGTAAATTGGGTCACCCTTACCTATTAGTCTTCAAATGACAATTGTTTTCAAAAAGAATTTTCAACAAATTTATATAGATATCTTATTCTCGAGAGAAACTCTCTCTCGCTCTTTGTCGCCTTAGTTAGTGCCTGTTCCTTGCTACTGCCATATTGCATATCCTTTATTTCTCTCTAAGGTGGTTTGCGAGTACATTCAAACGTACTCATTGGCATTGTTGTCCCGGCTATTTACTTGGCCGGACTTTGAAGAGGAGTACTACGAAGAAGAAGACTACGACGCCGAAGACGCGAACTAGGACGCTCTCCCGATCAGCCGCCTGTAGGGTAAAGGCCTGACTTGGGTTCCACCGCTGTTTGAAGTCAAATAAATTCCGCTGATGTTTGTTGAACTTCGGCCTTGATGGCCTATGATGTAAGACTTCCGTATTAATATTATTCGGTACTGTAATGGATGATGTAATCTGGTATCAGTTCGGTTATGTATTCACGATGGAATGATCTTGGGATCGTGAAATTGTATGCATAACAGGAGTTCTGGGATGGTAAGTCCGGGGCCCCACAGAGCTGGTATCAGAGCCATCCTGACTGTAGGAGACCTTAGTTAGCATGGGCGTTAGTTAGGAAAAATACTACTTTGGTAAAATTATTTACTAAAATTGTTTTCCTACATACTAGAAGTTTAAGCTTCTATCTTTCTTACCCTTTCAAAAACTTCTAATTCTCACCCCTCTGATTTCTAGCGACTTTGAAAGTTCTTATTCTACTATCTCATCCTCTTCCAAGCCTGTATATTTGACGATGTTCCCCCAACTCAGATTCACCGGACTCGAGGTATTGAAGACATGACAAGCTCCAGTTGATTCGAATAGGATACCCCAAATATTAGGTGTCCCCTGAAACTAGTCCTATGCGCGATTCATGTAGTTGTTGTAGTTTCGAAGTGTGAGCTTGATTGTTTGGATATGATTGTTGTGTGATGCTTTTGTGCCTTTGGCACCCTCGCTATGTTATGCTATCGTTTACCTACCATGTTTTTGCGTGTTTCCGTTTTCAAAATTATGCATTTTTAACAAGCCCTCCCCTTTTAAGTGGCTGCCCATCTCTTTGTTTCCCCATTAATATCTGAATCCACACCTCTCCAGGATGGTTGAAACCCGTAGCGGAAATGCCAGCGGGTCAGACCAAAACCCCCCTCCACCTCCGGACCCAACCATGGCGCAACTTCTACGCCTTATGATGGAAGACCGCGAGGCAGCCCGCGCAGAGCGCCAAGCTAACCTTGCTACCCTTCAGCACCTCGCTCAGCTTGCTACAGGAAACGCCAACAACCACAATGGCGGGAACGGAAATGGAGACCCCCACTCCAAGCTGAAGGATTTCCAGAGCACCAACCCTCCCGTCTTCGCCAAGTGCACTGAACCTCTCGACGCCGATGATTGGCTTCGCACCATCGAGAACAACCTTGAGGTCGCCGGAGTCGGCAATGATGAGAAAGTGTTATTCGCCACTCATTTCCTTTCTGGACCTGCACGTGCCTGGTGGGAAAATGTCAAAGCTATTCAAGCTGAAGGACACGTCATCAACTGGGAAGAATTCAAGGCCAAGTTCCGCAAGACCCACATTCCTTCTGGGTTGATCAAGCTCATGAAGGACAAGTTCATGAATCTGAGGCAAGGAAGCATGTCTGTGGTGGAGTACATGGACAAGTTCACCACTCTGTCTAGGTATGCTCCAGAGGACACCGACACCGAAGAGAAGAAGAAGGATCGCTTCTTGAATGGTCTGCATGATGAGATGCAGAGTATCTTGGTGGCCGTTCCCTACCCAGACCTTGAGTCGCTGGTTGATGCCTCTATTATGGTGGAGAGCAAGCGCAAGAGTGCGTTTGAGAATCGCAAGCGCAAGGCAATGATGCAGCAAGGCAGCTCCAGCACTCAGCGACCCCGCAGCTTTCCTCCGCCAAGGCCGGCGCACCAACAGCAGAGGGCACCACCCCCTGCACCTCGCCCCAACAACCCTAACCGCCACTACAACCCTCAGCGTTCTGGAGGAAGCAACTTCAATCCCAACTACAACCGCCAGAACAACACTGTCCGCATCCCCACCAACGGATGCTACACCTGCGGACAGCCGGGTCATTTCTCCAAGGAGTGTCCCAACAAGGTAAACACTGCTCAGCGCCCCAATGCGCCCAAGCCAAATCAGGGACAAGCTCGCGCTGCTGCCGGTAGAAACCAGAACCAAAAGAAGTCAGCAGGACCATCTAGAGGTCACCTGAATCATGTCAATGCTGAAGAAGCACAGGAAGCTCCGGATATTGTTCTGGGTACGTTCCCTGTCAACTCAGTACCCTCCACTGTCTTGTTTGATTCCGGAGCATCGCACTCGTTTGTCACTAAGCCATTCGCTAGAAAGAGTGGGTTGAGACCTACCATCATGCAACGGCCTATGATAGTCCAAATTCCGGGAGCCTCCACCAAAACGGATCTATCCTGCAAGGATGTTCCCATAGATATTCAGGGAAAGCGTTTTCATGCGGATCTGATCGTATTAGGAGAGAAAGGCTTAGAAGTTATCCTCGGGATGAATTGGATGGTGAAGTACAAGGGTCACATAGATTGAGTTCGCCGAGCCATAACCCTGACTGCCGAGGATGGTGAAGTAGTTGAGCATGTGGCGACCATGCCATCATCAAAGGCCTTATGCAAGAAGAGTGTAGCCAGTCCAGCCCTGCATGAAGTACCCATAGCTTGTGAGTATCCCGAGGTTTTCCACGATGAGTTACCCGGTATGCCCCCCGATCGGGATATCGAGTTTATCATCGAGCTAGTTCCCGGAAGCTGCTCCCATCGCTCAGCGACCTTACCGGATGAACCCTCAAGAATTAGTTGAGTTGAAGAAGCAGTTGGATGACATGTTGAGGAAAGGGTTGATTCGCCCGAGCGCATCACCCTGGGGATCTCCCGTTATCTTTGTGGATAAGCGGGACGGTACTATCCGCCTGTGTGTGGATTACCGGAAATTGAATGATGTCACCATCAAGAACAAATACCCCCTCCCGAAGATTGAAGATTTGTTCGACCAGATGAATGGCGCCCGAGTTTTCTCCAAGATCGATCTCCGAACTGGATATCACCAACTCAAGGTTCGAGAGTCAGACATCCCCAAGACCGCCTTCACCACACGGTACGGACTTTTTGAATATACCGTGATGTCCTTTGGACTAACCAATGCCCCTGCCTATTTTATGAATCTCATGAACAAGGTGTTCATGAAGTACCTCGACAAGTTCGTCGTGGTTTTCATCGATGATATTCTGATCTACTCCAAGAATGAAGAAGAGCATGCTGAACATCTGCGGATTGTTTTGGGAACTCTCAGAGACCATCAACTTTACGCCAAGTTTAGCAAATGTGAATTTTGGCTGAAAGAGGTAGGATTCCTAGGCCATGTCATATCAGCCGGCGGAGTGTCCGTCGACCCCTCCAAGATTCAGTCCATCTTGGAGAAGAAGGCCCCTACCAACCAGACCGAGGTCCGCGCCTTTTTAGGATTGGCGGGTTATTACCGCAAGTTCGTTGAGGGATTCTCCAGCATTGCGAGACCCTTAACGCAGCTGTTGAAGAAGGATAAGAAGTTCGAATGGACCAATAAATGTGAGGCCAGTTTTCAGGAACTCAAGAAGAGATTAGTCACAGCCCCTGTCTTGACCATGCCTGATATCACCAAGGATTTTGATGTATACTGCGATGCATCGAAACTTGGTCTGGGAAGTGTGTTGATGCAAGAAGGCAAGGTGATAGCCTATTTGTCAAGACAACTTCGACCACACGAGATGAATTACCCCACTCATGACTTAGAGCTTGCTGCAGTGGTTCATGCCCTGAAGACCTGGCGTCATTATTTAGTTGGGAATCGCTGCGAGATCTACACCGATCACAAGAGCCTGAAGTATATCTTCACTCAGCGGGAGCTGAATATGAGGCAAAGCAGATGGATGGAGCTCATCAAGGATTATGACCTCGGCATTCATTATCACCCCGGTAAAGCCAATGTCGTAGCCGATGCCCTTAGTCGAGAGCCCTGTTCGTTGAATGCCCTGATCAAGATTGCTCAACCCAAGCTGTATGAAGAACTTGAGGAATTCGGCCTCGAGTTGGTCAGCCATGGTTTTCTGGCAAATCTGGAGTTGAAGCCTACTTTATTCGACCAGATCAAGGAAGCTCAAGTGGGTCATGAGAGCATTGAAGGAATTAAGCGTAGGATGGATAGGGAAGAAGTTCCCGGTTTCTCAATTGATGCCGAAGGAGTTTTATGGTACAAGGGACGCCTATGCGTGCCTAATGTTGAAGACCTGAAGCAACTCATCATGAAGGAAGCCCACGACACCCCATACTCAATCCACCCCGGAGGAACCAAGATGTATCAAGACCTGAAGAAACAATTCTGGTGGCACGGTATGAAGCGAGAGATAGCCTTTTTCATCGCTCGATGCGACGTGTGCCGAGAAAGTGAAGGCTGAACATCAGCGACCAGCTGGACTGCTCCAACCCCTCCAAGTCCCCGAGTGGAAATGGGAAGAGGTTGGAATGGATTTCATCACGGGACTTCCTAAGTCTCAACGTGGTCATGACTCCATCTGGGTCATCATCGATCGACTTACCAAAGTAGCTCACTTTATTCCCGTCAAGACCACTTATCATGGAACCCAACTAGCCGACCTATACATATCCAGGATTGTGAGTCTCCACGGAGTACCAAAAAGGATAGTATCGGATCGTGGCACCCAATTCACCTCCAGATTCTGGAAGAGCTTGCATGAAGCCCTCGGGACAAACCTGTCCTTCAGTACCGCTTATCATCCACAGACCGGAGGTCAAACCGAAAGAGTAAATCAGATCCTCGAAGATATGCTTCGTGCTTGTGTCCTCGCCTATGGAGCAAAATGGGAAGACTGTCTACCCTTCGCGAATTCTCCTACAACAACAGTTACCAAGCCAGCCTGCAGATGGCCCCCTTCGAAGCCTTATATGGTCGCCGTTGTCGAACCCCTCTCAACTGGTCCGAGACTGGAGATAGTAAAGTTTTTGGACCTGACCACCTCCGTGAAGCCGAAGAACAAGTTCAACTGATTCGCGACCGCCTCAAGGCCGCTCAATCCCGTCAGAAGAGTTACGCTGATTCCAAGCGTCGCGGATTGACCTTTAATATTGGAGATTATGTCTATCTTCGAGTCACCCCACTCAAAGGAATGCAACGGTTTCATGTTAAGGGTAAGCTGGCGCCAAGATATATTGGACCCTTCAAGATCCTCGATCGACGAGGAGAAGTTTCTTGCAAGTTGGAACTGCCTGCCGAGCTGGCAGATTTCCACGATGTCTTCCATATCTCTCTCCTTCGACGATGCCTCCAAGTGCCTGACAAGCCTGAGACATTCAAGAACATCGATTATCGCACCCTCGACCTCAACACCGATTTAACCTACCGGGAGGTACCCCTTCGGATTTTGGAAGAAGCTATCCGTCTCACCCGTAGAAGGAAGATCAAATTCTGCAAGGTTCAATGGACTAATCACTCCGAGGAGGAAGCCACTTGGGAACGAGAGGATCAGCTCCGAAAGGATTTCCCCGCACTCTTCAGTTCTTAGCCACCGAATCTCGAGGACGAGATTCATTTTAAGGGGGGAAGGTTTGTAACAACCCAACTTTTGTGCATTGATTAAAGATTTTGGAATACAAATTTTTGGGCCAACAATTTTTTTTTTAAAATTTGCATGCATATAGTTGATCTTGCATTTGATTGTTGGATGTGTGTGTTTGTCACTTGTGGAAATTAAGCCTTACCAAAACCATTGTGCATGTGATCATCATCACATGTGATCCTCCAAGATCATGACAACCTCCCTTTTTCCTCCACCAAATTCTCTTTTATTCTTTTTCCCATTTCCTTTCTACTAATTCTCCAAGCAAGGACCCCTATGCCTCATCTTATATTTTGCCTCAACCTGGCCTTGGGTCATGCCCTAGTGTGTTGACCAAATTCTCATACTAATAAAAATATGGGGGATGGACATGCCGGCCATCACACACCACCATTACCTTGCATCCCTCTCTCTATCTCTCCTTTTCTCTTCACCCTCCGAAACCACCCGCATGGTGGACAGAATTTCGTCCCCATCTATCCTCTCTCCACTCTCTCACTCCTCACACACTAATCACCTATGGGTGCATGCTTTTGGCCTCATGTGAGTGAGAGGGAAAATTGGAGAGATATGTGGCCGGGGCTAGCTGGTGTCCTTGCCTCCATGTGATCTTGCCAAGCAGATGCAAACAAGACTAAAATGCATGCACGTCTGCACCACCCCTACTGCTCCCTCCCTACTCTTTCTAGCCTCCCTCACATCCTCTCATGTTCTTGGAACCTTGCGGGTGGACATCAGCAAGACCTCCCCTTCTCTCCGCCGATGGACAAGCACCTCCCGCATCATCTGTCGACGCCTTACCCTTTTTCTCACCTCATCAGGCGCCACCTCTCTTGCTCACCCACCCTGGCCCGCGCAGGCCACCCAGTGGTGACCGTGCACGCCACCGTGCACGCCACGGTGACCACAGCCACGTCGGCTACCTCACGCCCTGGCCCTGGTCTCTCTCGCCTGTAGGAAACCTCCACCACGGCGCACCACCACCCTAATGACCCCGCCCGGACAAGCCATAGCCTTCCCCGTGCACGCCAATGCCAATGCCGCGTCGTGTCAATACGTCGAGCACTTGGCAGATAGCCCGCCCCCGTGCTGTCTCCCTCCCTATCGCTGCATACCGACGCACGCGTGCGTCCACGGCGTGGCACCGTCGCTCAGCCACGTAGCCACCGCCCCTCTCCGCCAATCCATCGCTGCCGCCCGCCCTTTCCTCCTCGCCATGGACCCGGTGCACCGTGCACCGGCGTCACGCCTTAAAACGCCCCCAACCCTCTCCTTTCCTCTCTCTTCACCAGCACACCACCCTCACTCCTCCAGATCATCTCCCGAGCAGAGGGGAGCTCAGCTCCTCCCCGCTGGCCGTGGTCGTGCTCGACCACCGCGAGGTCACGGTCGAGGTTGCAGTCAGGGGACTCCCCCATTCTTCTTCTCCCCTAGCTTCCTGGACAACCCTCTCTCTTCTCCTACTGATGCGCCCTCCTTTTCGTCCAGGAACGCCGCCAGACGCCGCCACGCCGGACATCCGATCTCGCCTTCACCGTCGACCACCGCCCCGACCCTGTTGTTTTCATAGCCGCCACCGTCATTCGAGAGAGCATCCTCCCCTGCGTCCAGCGCACCCTCTCCCGGCGTTTTCTGCGACCCACGGAGAGCAGGCGACCGCTCAGACGGAGCTAGGGATTTCCCCGTCGCTGTCCGGCCGGTGCTGGGGACACTGCATGCAGGACCTGGGCCGACGGCTGCACTGCCCCGACCCACCTCGTCCTCCTCGACCACGCCGGACCAGCACCGATCCGCCCCTAGGTGAGCCCTCCGTCCCCGTCTCCGACGTCTCGCGTCGCCGTCAACCGCCGCTGAGCCATCTCTGTTTTGCCCGCCAGGACAACTGCTCGGAAGCCCTCCCTCCGCCGCGTCCAACGCACCCTACCCCGACGAATTCTGTGCACTGAGGTGAGCCCGCCAGCCCCCGCCTCTTCTAGGGTTTCCGGCGCCTGTGTCTCCCGTCGCGTCGGGGAAGAAAACGGCATGCACCGTTGGATGTAATCCAACGGATGCATGCAGGACCGCTCGGGGCCCAGGACGCCAGCGTGGCCCGCCACGTCCCCGGCGTTCAAACCTGGCTTCCCGCTCGTCGCCATCGCTGCTGGGCTAGCCAGCAGCCGAACTGGGCCGCCCCCTCTCTTCCGGCCCGTTTCCAATTAAAAATTGAATCTGCCCTTTTCCCTCCAGTAAATAGCTTGGTAGGTTTTAAAATGTTGTAAATTCCTCGTTAACTCAAATTCGTTGATTCAAATTCCTATGTGCTCACAAATAAAATCTCTACCACAAATAAATGCATTCATGTGATTTAGTTTTGTTAAAATGTGCTGATAAATAAGAACCTAAAATGTTACTGATTTTGTATTTTATTTATGATGTAAGTTTTACAAACCCTTTCTGCATGAGGTTAACTTTGGTGTAAAGTAGAAGTTAATAACTTTGTTTTGGCACTAGTATGACATGCAGAAGCTTCATGGTTTTGGTTTTGTTTACAAATCAAAATATGACCAGAGAGCTATTCTGTGATTTTTATTTCAAAAACCACAAATGATTTTGAAGCAAAACCAAGGGCTACTGGTAGATATAGTTGTAGGGTAATTTTGTGCCAAAGGAAATATTTGTATGAATTATAGTTTAATTCCAAGAATTTATTTACTGAAACAGTATATCTTTTCAGTATCTGATTTTTATAAAATCATTTACAAACCAGAAAATTACCAAACCAGTGGGGTTAGTTCACATTTAGTCTCACCTAACCAGGGGTATGCTTGGTGTTGGTTGGTGATGCTCTGATACTGGTGTGCCTTGTTGTTTGTATGCTCTGGTTTCTGCCTTAGTTGATTTACCTAGGTCATTTAAAAGATTATTTGCATGTGATTCTTGTGCATGTGTACTCTACATGTTATTAGCTTTCAGTAGGTATGCTGCATGCATTTTTATGACATACAGAAAGATTTAGACCATTTAAATGGTTCCTAAGTCATTTCTGGAATTGCAAAAATCATATCTTTTGTTTTAAAAATCATAAATGGGTGAAACCACTTTCCGTAGCTTGCATTAGTAAACCTTTACATACTGTGATTTTACCGAATTTTTATGTGAATTTTTCTGGTGTGGTTTGTGATTGGGTATTGCTTGTTGTTTTCTTTTTGCGACGCTAGATTCGAACACCGCCAACAACGAAGGAGGAGGAGACTTTGGAGGGATTGAAGAGGAAGACCAGGGGCACTTTGCTGATCAAGGCAAGCCACCTTTTGATGCATCTCTGATCCTACATATACCTTGTTCTTGCATTATTCCAGGTTTTGCAAAGTGCATGTTTTTCATTTATTATTGTCGGTGGTTAGCGCCGCCGGAGTTTTAATTAATCCACCCTTAGGGTGCAGACCTCTTTGGAACCTACTGATCCCCATCTTAATAGTGATATGGTGCTTATCACCTCATCATCCTTGTCGCCGATTTTCAAGAAAAGATGGACTATAGGTTGGGAGCCCTTGTGGAAAAGTTTTTGGAAAATGTTTCCGAGAAAGATGTTTTTTCGAAAACCTTGGAATGGGGTAGCCCTGCCCAAGTGGGAGTTTTAAAATGAAAAGCTGATTTGAAAAAGTGAGTTTTGCTGGAATAAAGTGGAGATAAAAAGGTTTTCGAAAACTTCGGTGCCTTGGGTACTTAACCTGACCAATTAGACAGTGCAACCATATTACCCCAAAGTGGGCACGGGGCGTAGCGTAGTAGTTTGTCTCGCCATAGTTTCGGTCCTGCAAATGTAAGGGGTAGTCCGATCATGGACACCTATCGACCGTGGCCTCCCCGACGCACTGGGGACGCCTTTCCATTGCGTATCGATGGCAGGGGTACAACCTATGAGCTCCCATTGAATAATGCCCCGCAGTTGGTCGCGGCATTCCGGAGGGTCGAGCTGGTCGGGGAATTTGCTACTCCTGGGTAAACGATCCCTCGGACTCTGGTGTTGGGAGGTACAACTCTAGGCGGCATGTCTTAGGCTATGGCGAGCAAGCGAAAAACTACGACCGGTTATCCGAGCCTCGCGCTTTGACGCTTGGTGAACCAGGGATGATCCCGGCGGATTTATCGGATCTTATGGTGAAAGTGTACAACCTCTGCAGAGTGAAAACTATTCGAATAGCCGCGTCCGCGGTCATGGACGGTTGGGAAGGCATGATACCTACGCTGAAGAGTTTTTGTTTTACAAATGTTTTCAAAGAAAAGATTTTTGAAAGGTACAGGGAAGGTACGGGAAAATGCCAGTGGGACTGGAGATAATGTACCTGAGAGGTACGGTGGAAAGTGGGTACAGTTGTTTTGGCCATTTTGAGGGCCGGAAAAGTAAATTGGGTCACCCTTACCTATTAGTCTTCAAATGACAATTGTTTTCAAAAAGAATTTTCAACAAATTTATATAGATATCTTATTCTCGAGAGAAACTCTCTCTCGCTCTTTGTCGCCTTAGTTAGTGCCTGTTCCTTGCTACTGCCATATTGCATATCCTTTATTTCTCTCTAAGGTGGTTTGCGAGTACATTCAAACGTACTCATTGGCATTGTTATCCTGGCTATTTACTTGGCCAGACTTTGAAGAGGAGTACTACGAAGAAGAAGACTACGACGCCGAAGACGCGAACTAGGACGCTCTCCCAGTCAGCCGCCTGTAGGGTAAAGGCCTGACTTGGGTTCCACCGCTGTTTGAAGTCAAATAAATTCCGCTGATGTTTGTTGAACTTCGGCCTTGATGGCCTATGATGTAAGACTTCCGTATTAATATTATTCGGTACTGTAATGGATGATGTAATCTGGTATCAGTTCGGTTATGTATTCACGATGGAATGATCTTGGGATCGTGAAATTGTATGCATAACAGGAGTTCTGGGATGGTAAGTCCGGGGCCCCACATATAGTGGATTAGTTATATTGCTTCATTCCCAAATAACTAGAACACCATTGGAGCTTAAGATAATTGGTGGTAGTAGACCACAGTTGGTATACCACACATGGTAGTCCAAAGAAAGGATACAACCATAAGGAAGATATCCTATTGGAAGAAGTATACCAATAAAAATATGGTTAAGTAAGAGTCATTTAAAGTGTCAAATGACTGATGTTAAGTACGGGAGATAAGTTATATAAGGTAGTATATACCTATGATGAGTCAATCATAGGAGGTAAGGAAGAGTGATAGGAGTATTTAAGTCTACTTTTCATCGTAAAGTTGGTAATCATATATGATTCACTTGAGAATCATGATGTGAGGGAGTAGAACATCATAAGTGAGTTAACAGAAGTATGATGAGGAGTAGGATTTAAGGAATAGTTCGAAAGCTTAGGCCTTAAAAATCCTAATAACTGTGCCAAGTATTCTAGAACCATAGTCCTTAATTTAAAGAAGGTTAATTTAGAGCATATCACATAGAGAAATCCTAGAGTTAGGTGGTATACTCTAAACAATCATGTGTTTAGAGTAGACATGTTAGAACTAATTATATTACCAGAAGTAGTCCTAAATAGCACATATATATGGTATACTATTTTGTTAGTACTTCCAAAGAAAACTAGGTTAACTTCAACTATCCCAGGCCAGTTTGTTTCAAGTTTGTCTCATTGCAAATGTGCAATTAAGATAAATGTTGAGACAAATAGTAGAAATTCACGTATCCGTGCTAAGTATCACAAACAAAACCTATCTTATGTGGTGTTATATACTACACATCTGAGCCTGGTGTTTAGGGATGTCTTACCCAACTATTATATTCAGGCATATAAGGATGTGTATTATGAACACAAAGTTGAATTTTCTTGGATTTTATTGGATTTTCATTGTTTGACTAGATCCATACATGAAGTATGACTTTGATATGCAAATGCATGTTGCAATATCAAGCTCTTACTTGATGTTATAGGTCTAGAGGGTAAAGGTATTCGTGTGAGGAAGTGACGAATTCTGAAGATTTTGAAGACAAGATGAAGGCTCACCATAAGAAGGAAGTAAAATTGTGAGAAGCAACCACAACAATCTGAAGGAAGGACCAATTAAAACTCATTTTTATCCTCAATTGAGGAGTACTTCAACATGGAAGTACCATGAAGGTGAGAAAATAGTGAATATGGAGCAGTAGAAGTTGAGCCATATTCATTATGGAAGAAGGGAATGCAAGTGAAGTCACTTACAATACTATTTTCATAGTATCAACAAGTGGTTATCTTGCAAAACAAACCCTAGAAGAAGGAAAATAGACAAGTGAAGTCACAGCTGGAACAATAAGACCGCAACTGATATAGGATAATCATGAAGAGAAAGTATGTGAAGTGAAGTATATCTTAACTAAAATTATAACATAGCCACAGATGGTATCCAATAAGCCACATCTAGTGCTAGATAGTATGCAGCTGGTAACAGATAGTCCGCAGCTTAATCGTTCTTTCACTCTAAAAGAAAGAGGGATTCCGCAGCTGGTATTCTATAGCTGGTATCCCGTAGCTGATAAATTTTTAGTTGGAGGATTCATAATGGATATCCACAGTTGCGTGGATACACCACCAAAAATTCTTCGTGAGACTCTAGAAAAGTACAAACAATAAGCCAAACCAAGACTAATTTGCTAACCTTGGAGTTTACTGATTCGAAGAAAAGGAGTTTGAAGATCATTAGTAAACTCCAAGGGGGAGAGGAAGGCTGAAGGAGAAGTATTAAGATATTATTTGTAGTGTGATAGATGGAGAAAAATGTCTGAACTGAGAGGAAGCCCGATCTTATTTTTATAAGGTTGTTGGGAAGTACCCATATAAAAGTACTCTCAGGAGGATGTCAGACCAGAAGCCGAGGTTCATATCTCGAAGAAGTAAGGGTTAGACCTTAACTTGAGTGGGTAATTGATAATTACTCAGAAGCAGAAGGGCTTAAGTAAGCCTTAGATAATGAAGTTGGATGAAGAAGATGTCGGATGACAATCAAAGCCTAAGAAAACAAAAGACCGAAGGGTTTGATCATACCAAAACTAATGATTATTAGAAAGATTCCTTTCATGGAACCTAAAGAAAACCAAAAGGAAGATAACTAGTATAAACTAGAAGCCATGATTGGATGGACTAAATGAGTCTAATTCATTCGTAGGACTAAACAACCAGGACCATGCCTATTGTAAATACCTTACTAAGTACCATTACCTTCGTTATGGTAGTAAGGGACAACAATACCTTACTTTAAACCAGTCCTTTAGACTTAAGGTTTGGGCACCACCGCTGGATTACCACAGCTGGTATAACCAAGCTTTGAGTACCCAAATAGGAAGATGTCACCACAACCATTAGTAAAGTCCATTAACACAATAAGATGTCCTGAACCAAGGATCTTTGAAGAGTGAGACTATAAGCTTAGAGTGTTGGAAGAAATCATAGAATTAAAGAAAGTATCAGTGCCAGACATCAGAAGACTTCAGGAAGGATCTGGACAAGGGATATATCCAACTATATCTAATGAGATCACCATGGAGTTTGAAAGGATTGTGATCTGTTCAAGTCAGTTCCACGTTCCGAAACATGAGAGCGTTCGAACTTCGGGACGAAGTTCAGTTTAAGGGGGAGAGGCTGTAATATCCCAGGTTTAGAGGCAACAAAATGAGAGAACAACAAAGTGTGCATTGCATTCATGCATAGAAAATCCGGGGAATTTTCGCGCTTTCAAATAAAACTTACCACAGTAATTGAGGTTTCACTTGACTTGCTGGAATTAAAGTATATCATCAAGTCAAGCGCTATAAACTTCACTGTGATCTTTGCTAAACCCTTATTTTGGGTAGACATATTTGATCCATAGGTTGGATCAAAAGGAACTAGAACTATTACACAACACTTAAAAGTTAGCAACTACCTTTGTGTGTAATTCAATTCACTTATAAATAAGGTGAACCACAGGGTCTAAAGTGCATAAAAGCCACACATTCTTATTTAAATCATAACTTATTATATACATGGAATATCATAAAACTAAATCCATTTACATTACAAATTATAGTTCAACCTATTTGAATAAAACTAATTATGAGTATTTTGAAACTCATATGATCATGCCTTGGTGAAATCAAACCCAACTATCCAAAATTGAGAAATAACCTTCAACCTTAACCTTTCTACCAATATTATAATGTAAATCCAATCAAAGATAGTATGATGACTCATCCACAATAATAAAACCATCCACATGATATTTAGTAGCAAATGCCACTTGGCTATCCAAAAATAAATCATATGAGAGGATAATCTCTATGCCACATGGGATGAAAATATCTACATGACTTGCTTTCCAAGCTATGCCACCTCATGCTCAAAGGATTGCTATGGATGAGGGCATGACAACCAAGCACCTTACTCATCCAACCAACACAAGAGTCACCACATATGTGTCATGATACTAGAGCTTGCCCAAGCCTATAAATAGAGCCACATCCTTCATCCATTTGATCATCAAGTACCATCATACATGGGAACAAACACATAGAGCCACTCCATGTGAATTAGCTAGAATCAAGATGAAGAAGCTAGGACGTGGAGGCATACCACAAGATGCAGGTTTATCAGATTTCCTGAAGAACAAGCTACATAAGATTGCAAGGTAGAATTCCTAGGCAAACCATATATTTAGAGGATCATATCATCATCTCCTGAGTAGGATCTTAGGATATTCCAAGATATTGAGAAATGAGAGAAGTTATAATACTAACCATAGTCATGTTCATACAAGAATATTAGAAAAGTACTAATCCTAGTTGTTCAAGTCAATATTTGATCTTGGAGGTGAGAACCCTATTTCAATAGCAATACCTTAGGAAACCAATTCCATAATCATCACAACTTGGTATTAATTATAAAACCTAAGAATCTAAGTGAGTGTGTTGAGAGAAGTATTAAAGAAGAGAGAGATTAGTGAGGAATAAGTGGATCATGTCTAATAATTTGAGATGATAAGTTAAACCTATATATGTGAGGTATAGATCTCATTCTTCCCATGAAATAATAAGTAACTCATTAGTAGTTAACCAAACCAATACTCATGCCTTGTATAGAGTAGTAATGATATGGTATTTAAATCTTGCCTGTCCAAACACTTGAGACAAACCTAGCATAGCTTTAATACAAGAAATCTACCTAAGTGAGGAGGAGTAACCCTAGCCAATTAAACAGAACCAAGCTTAGGCTCATACCTAATCCTAGTGGTGTATTATATTGGTGATTACTACTAAAACCCTAGGCCATATTTGAATTCCAATCCAAGCATCACTTTGGATTATAAGTAGAACCCTGCCATACCTCATGTCTATTTAACACTTCAAATAGTAAAGTATTCCCAAGACCATAAACCTTTTCACATAGAATCCGCTCCACATAAAATTATAAAACCATTTCTATTCTCCTAACCATTTGTTAAACCCTAGTCATACCTAAATTATATGGGGATAACCAATATGGTTAAGCACTTGCAAAATTAAATGATATGTTCACCATGCACAGATTATAAATTTCAAACCATTCAAATAGTTGGTTCTCAAATAAAAAGAATTAACATCAAAACCTACACCCTATCTATTTTAATTATACATCACAAGAACACCAATTTAATTCAAATATTAAATAATTGGTTGGATAACACAATTATGCAGGGAGTATTATTATCAAGTGATATTGAAAATCAAATATTATAGAACCTGCAAAGCAAAGCAGAAACCAAATGTGAATTCAAATACCAAATTCAAACCAGAAAATAAAAACAGAAAATTTAAAAAGGAAAAAGAGAGGGAAAACTCACCTTGCCAGGCCAACACAGCAACCACCACAGCCCAGACAAGCAGCCCAAGTTTTGGCCCAGCCCACATGGAAACGGTCCATACCGTTTCACGTTTAATAGAAGGCCATCGCCTTCGTCTTCCTCCTGGCGAACGACAATGCGACGGGGAAGCTTCGCCACGTCCTCGTCGATGATAGACATGACCCCGGACGTCGCAGACGAGCTCAGTATCTCTCCCTATCCTTCTCACGTCCGTCCTATCCACTTGCGCTAAGATTCGCGCTCGAATCATGCTGGTAACCAATCTTCCATCTGCGCCGGTCATCGTCGTCGTGTCGCCATTGCCGACCATCTCCGAGCCTATAAAAGCACGCGGAGGACCGCCGAAGAACCCTGATCCTCCTAGGCCCTTTCAATTTCCTTTTCGCTTCCTAAAAATTTCCCAATCGTCTGAGAGCTATCGCCGGTGACCACCACGGTGCCGTCGACTGGAGTCACCCCGGAGGCTGTCGCTTGGTCGGGGAGGAGCGCATCGTCAAGGAGAGCATCTGGGAGGAGTCCAGCATCAAGGGGAGGTCCCTATCGCCGGAATCATGCCGTTCCCTTTCCGTCGGGTTCGTCGGAAAACGATCTATCGCCGTCGTCTCTGACCATCCCCGCCTCCGTCGAGCACACCATCAACCTCAGGGTGAGCATACGCACCTCTGGAGCCTTTCATTTTGTTCTAGCATCCATCATAGCGTCCGATTTGATTTCTCGCCGGAGCCACCGCCGCAGCACCTCTCGCCGGTGATAGCTCCGGTGATCCCCTGGCAAATCCATCGCCACCAGCAGCTTCAGCGAGTCGAGGAGAGTCAAAATATATCACTAGGTCGTCCTAGGGGGCATTAAAACGGCGGCGCCGTCCTCTACTGCCCGCCGGCGTCAAGCCGTCGGCGAGAGAGTGACGTGGCCGTAGGACCGGGAGACCTTTGACTTGGTCGTTGCCCCGTGGCAGGTGAGCTGGATGCAGGTCCCACCTGTCTGTCTCTAGGGCTAGATCTGAATCGGTACAAATAGCATTTTTGTTTAATTTAAAAACCAGTAAATTGATGAAACTTTGCAAAATCATATAAAATTCATATTAACTCAGAAAATTATGAATAATATATCAAAATGCTCACAAAAATAAACTCTATATAAATAAAATATAAAACAAAAATGTGTGTCAAAATAAAAATTCACTTATTTTTATCTTTATTAATTATGTCTTTCTAATTGTTTAAAATGCAAATTGAATTCAATAATTAGTGAAGTTTAAAAAATTAAATATTAGATATTCAGTAACTAAATAAAATATTAAGATTAGTTTTCTTTATCATATTTTCATTAACTTAAAATATTAGTGATAATTCATAAACCCTAATTTGTAAATCACTATTTCTCATTTTCTTAAATAATAATCAAACAAGAAAATGCTATGAACTAATATCATTTTGGTAATTCAAAAACTTGTTTACTTGAACATCTTTAGTTAACAAGTTACATATTTTAAAACCTAATAACAATTGTTAAACCCTAGTTTTGAATTAAACCTAAATAGGAGTTACCCTAATTATTAATTCTTGTGAAAACTAATAAAATGCTAAAACCATTATTAATTTGTTTCAAAATAATTAGTGACCACATCTCTATTGTCAATTATCATTTTAAGAGTTGTACCATAATTTAGAAACCCTAGTTCTAATATAAGTAAGACCTTGAACCCATTATTTTATGTGTTCATCATTAATTGTTTCAATTCTAAAACCCTAGGGGTTTAGCTCATGTAATCATATAAGTTTCATCTATACCTATAGAACCCTAGTAAGAAACAAATGAATGCATGCTTAGGATCCACTAGCATAAACCAAGTCACATGGGATTATCATTTCATGTTCCTATTCTTAATTAAAACCTATATGATTAACTAGTATCACCTAGATGCAAACCCTAGCTTGTTAATTGGATTAGTACCATTTATTACCACTCCATTATACCACACCATTAGGATAAACCTTAATCATCAAACCCTAGTAGAACCATAAGATAAACCCTAGTACCAACCTTATGTAGCAATACACAACACATGCTTCTATTCAACAAAACCCTACTTAGAAAGTAATAACCCACTTAGCATAGAAACTATTAGTGATTACTTAGTGAAGCAAATGTGAAGCCATAGTAAACCCTAACTCATAGCAACACCTTAATAATCATCCTTTGATATGATGCTTAGGAGAAACCATAAGTAATGAACCTACCAAAGCTTGCTACATATAGACCAATTCAACTTAAGGACCCAACTCATCCCTATTAGAAAACTAAATGAAACCATTAGTAAACCCTAGAAGCCATAGCTCCTATTTAAAGTAATCCTTATTCTTATTAACATGTTCTTCAAAAGTTATTCTTTTGAAGTACAAATGTCAATCAAACCTTAGAAGCCCTAATCCTTCTTTGAAATGCTCATTATTTCTTAATTAACATGTTCTTCAAAAGTTATTCTTTTGAAGTATAGTATAAGTAATCATCAACCATGTTCTGTAGAACTTAAAATTGAAAATTGTTATTTACATATTATTCCACCACTATTCTTTATGTGTATGATTGTTATGATGTCTTATATCACTTGGTTATGATGCTAATATAACCAAACCCTAATAAGAACCTTGTTTGAGAACCATTCTAAAAGTGCAACCAACCCTAAAGAAATCTTTACAACTCATACATCCTAAATCATCGAGGTTAGATTACGCTCGGGACGATTGCATCTCATACTATGCATTATAGCATTTTTGCCAGTTCTTTAAACATTGTCCTTACCGGACGATGATGATATTTCAGAAATTGGAGTTTTCACGTATCGAAGCTTCTGCCTGCATAATCTTGCAGTCAAGAAAGCCAAGTTCATCGCTTGCTCATGTCATTTGATTATTTGTATCAAACTATATGCAAAGTACTATACTTATCACTCATGCATTGAAAAGCAAAGTATTATTTTACAATTATGAATATGACTATGTGGTGGGCAATGGAACCATGGTATGTGTTGATATGGTGGAGGTTCCATTGCATGGGTACTACTCATCTAGGACTAAGTACCAATGCCGTCCAGTTGATTCTAGCGCCGTACATATCGCGTTGACCATAAGATCTATAATGGCTCGGGGAAGTCAGCCGTATCTTTTCCCTTCGCACGCCAACGGATCCGTAGAGCCGGTGGGGTGTTGGAGGCACCGCCGCAATAGGTTGGGATAGCCTTTTAAATCCCCATCCATTAGTGATGATAAGCTCTACGATCTATGATGGATTGTCCGGAGTACACCGTGAGTAAAGCCGTATTATCGGGAGAAGTCTACTGGGGGTGTAGGGTCGGACAAAAGGGTGGGTTTGCAGGGTCGCGGAGAAGGCAGTGATTGGCTTGGATCTTACACCTGGCCCCACACCAAGGAAGTGTGGACGAGCATGCATCTCGGATAGGTATCAAGGATAAGGTCTCTTATGGGAAAAGTAACGCACCTCTGCAGAGGATACCGAATTGTGACTGTCACTCCCTGTTTCGGGAAGGGAACTGCGAACGCGGCAGGAAAGGAACTCCAAGAAGTTCTGGTCAACCTGTGAAGACTGACGGGCATAGTTTTCAGAATAAAATAAACCTTTTGAAGAAATGTTTATGAAAACTTGCATTGGCCTATGACTTTCTGATCTATGGCTGTAGCTAGTGCATGATACACCTATTTCCTAATATGAACTTGCTGAGTATGCTCGTACTCATTCTATCCCATTTGAACCCCCTTCTTAGATCAAGGCACCGAAGGAGAAACTACCGTGGAACTCGGAGACAAAGGAGTCAACTGCAACAAGATGAAGAATTCAATCAAAGAAGTCAATGGAGTCAACTTCTGCATCAGCTATAATGGAAACCTAGACTAGTAATAGAAGGGAACCTTTCCCTAATCCTAGCACCTAAGTAGCTAGAGTTCTATAGCAAGCCGATTAGCTCTTGAACTTGAGTTAGCAATAAGATAGACTACGAGTCGTTCTTCTGGAGCTTTATTTGAAGTTTTACCTCACTGTAAAGTAGGAGGTTGTGTTGATCTTATGTAAACAGATTGTGTATCCTTCTATAGACATACCTTGGACTCGCATATGTTTCTGTTGTACCACTCTGAGAGATGTAATATGAGTGGAACGGTGTTTCACTTGTGTTATGTCAACGACTTGTGTACTACACCATGCAGTGGTACGCTGGGTCATCACACCACCATTTGTTTCCGACATCAGGCTAGTTCAACCATTCTCCGCCTCTTCCAACACTGCACTAGGCCGGATCCCCAGTTCCAGAGAGATCCAAGAAGAACTCAAGGGATAAGCCAGGATGGCAGCCAAGGTGCAGGAGGCGAAAAACAAGAAAGCTTCCAAGGCCCGGATCCGCGAAGGTGAAAGGGGTCAATGGTGGCCCTGTGAAACCACTGATGCGGTGCTTAGGGAACTCCAGAACGAGGGAATGATCTCCTCACACTGGAGTTTCATGCGAGACTCCGACGTCCCCAAACCTGATGCAGACGAAAGGGTCATGACAAAAGCTTGGGTCGAGCGCGGTCTATCGCTCCCCTGTTCGGAATTTTTCCTCTCTATCCTCAACACCTACGGACTTCAGCCCCACAACATCTGCCCAAACTCATATCTCCTTCTCTCCAACTTCCCAACACTCTGCGAAGGGCATCTCGTAATCCGTCCAGATGTCTGATTGTGGTAGTTTTTCTTCCGGGTAAAGAAAGAAACGAAAGACAAGGCCATGGTGAACTACGGGAGCATGACTTTTATGCTCCGACCTGGTCGTATGTATCCGCCCCATGACTCCCACGAATCCATCCGGTATTGGAACGCCGGATGGTTTTATGAGAAGAACATCTCAGTTCCGGGTGTCCACGAAGGACTGCCCCAGTTCGTCAACGAACCTCCGGAAGAACTCACCAGCTGGAGCCTCATTCCCACGCTTGCTCAATTTCCGATACTGGAAAAAGCAGCGCGAAGAATTTCTTGGTTAGTCCATGATGGGCTAACCGGATCTCAGCTCACTTTGAGCTGGTTCACTTGGCGGATCCAGCCACTTCGGTACAATGCGCGATTAATCTGCGCATACACCGGGGCGGACGACCTTCTCCGAGCAACCCACCACGACCTTCCGGCTGATTCCCTTAAGAGGAGAATCAAGACGCTCGTGAAGATTGGCCGGGGACAACCGGTCCCGGAGTTAATCAAAGATATCCAGACAAACGACCAATGTCCTCCGGTAAGCCCTACACTAGTAGGAAAAGCCTCATCAGTGGCGCACGAAAATAGGCTTCTATGGCGCACGGGAGGTGCGCCACAGAAACTTCGCCACAAAAATAAGGTTTCTGTGGCGCACCGGCCCATGCGCCACAGAATTAAGGTTTCTGTGGCGCACTTGTTCTTAGGCGCGCCACAGAAAAGCGTGCGCCACGGAATTGGTTTTCGGTGCGCCTACGGAATTTGCTTGTATCATACACGATTTTGTGCTGCCTCGCTATACACATGCGGTTTATAGACGAGCAATATACAGGTTATATACAACAACATTCAGATATAATATAAATATCTTGTACATTGCACAGATATAACATAGACATCATCATCACATTACTTAGATCCCGATCGAGATACATATATAGTGGCAAGTGTCAAATGTTTTGCATACAACTCTTAATTCATACAAAATTCACAATTTCGAGATACAAAGTAGTCTTCATCCGGTTCCTCCTTTGCTCCCTCATCTCTACCCACCCGGCTCGCTTGCATCGGGGTCTTCATCCAGTTCCTACTATGATGAAAATGGAAGAAAGTGAGACCAACAAGTCCGATGCACAAGAGAAATGGAATAAATGCCTCATACATTGTTGGTCAACACAAATATTAACATTCAGGGACGGCGTAAGTGAGACCAAGTCCGATGCACAAGAGATTGATATTTGTGCTATCTTGCCAGGCTCACTTACGCCGCCCCTGAGTGTACGGTGACCAAACATTTTAATCATCGGCATTTTGAAAATCTCAAAGCAAATGGAATGACAAAATGGAATAAGGTCCTCATACATTGTTGGTCAACACAAATACTATGGTCAGAAACCATAGTTGCAGTATACACCGCAGTATACTTTGCAGAAGGGCCCCCTTTCCCGGCCGCCGTTCCGTGAACGGGTGCTTGACGACACAACGACGCCGATCCGCCTCTCCGGCGCAGAACCAGGAGCAGTCCCTCGCCGGTCCAGGCTGAACGAGTCCTTGATGCAAAGACCGTGCCGGCCTGCCCAGCATTATGCCGGGCCGTGTTGCGCGCTTCGAGGCCGTGTGTCCGCGCTCTGCACTATTCGCCTTCTTGCCCGGTGAACCAATAGATCGATCGTTGCAATAAGGAAACCGATGACGGCCGGTCGCAAGATTAAATTGCGATCGGCCGTCATCGGCTTCCTTATTCCAACGATTAGTCTATTCGTTCACCGGGCAAAAAGGCGAAGAGTGCGGGCGCGTGAGACACGGCCCGAAGCGCGGCAACTGAGGGTCGGCATGATGCTAGGGAGGCTGGCACCATCTTTGCATTAAGGACTCGTTCACGTACTGGACGGCGAGAGAAGAAAAGTGGTGATGCGCCGGAGAGGCAGGTCGGCGTTGTTGTCTCGTCAAAGACTCGTTCACGGAACGGCGGCCGGGGAAAGGGGGCCCGTCTACAAAGTATATTGCGGCGTATAGGTGACCAAACATTCTAATCATTGGCACTAAAATGGAAGAAAGAGCCAAGTGGTATCTCAACTAGATATCATATGCATCATACTTTGTTGGTCGAAAGAAATATTAACATTCCGGGATGGGGTCAGTGAGGCCAGGTAGGATGCACAAGAGATTGATATTTGTGCCATCGCACCAGGCTCACTGGCCCCACCCCGGAGTGTACAAGTGACCAAACAATTTAATCATCGGCACTAAAATGGAAAAAAGGCCAATGCAATTAAGAAGTAGCTAGCTAGTATGAACTAAATGGAATGCCTCATACTTTGTTGGTCGAAACAAATATTAACATCCAGGGATGGAGTAAGTGAGGCCAGGTAGGATGCACAAAATATTGATACTTGTGCCATCACACCAGGCTCACTTGCTCCACCCCCGAGTGTACGAGTGATCGACCAACCATCTAATCATCGGCAAGTACAAAAACACCAACAAACCAGCAACCATGGTGACATAAGTCAAGATGCTCAAACACACATAGCATGCATGGAGCGAGATGCTCCAAAGGGATTATTCATCACTTGGTATATAGACCAAGTGATGCTGGCAAAAGAGAGGCCAATCAAGAACCAGTAAATCCAGTAAGTAATAGATATGCCTAAACAAGCAACAACACATAGCATATCCCAGCTAACCAGATGAGACAAGTCTTGGTAGCCAACTTAATCACCTAGCACCACCTAGCCTTTTTAAAACCATCAGAAACAGTCCATTTTCTTCAAAGGATACCACAATGGCTTTCATTTACATGATCCCCTACTGTGGATATCTCTATTTTCATCAAAGCCAACAAGAAATAGAAATTTATCATTACTCAGTTGAGTTCAAAACAAAGCTGGGGTACCATAAGGGATTACTCATCACTTGGTAGTAACCAGGGACATTAACCAGGGTACCATAGTAATTTGGATCATAATGCATCAATTAAGGAGGCAATTAACCAGGGACAAAGGGAAACATTTGATGATCCAGTAAGTGCATGACACTTTGAGCTTCCAAGAATAAAGGCCAACAGTGGATAAACATCTGCAAGCAGCTCACACACACATGCAAACACATGTGTTGACAGTAACTAAACAGCGAGAAGAACACCACCGAGATATTCATGGGTACTTAGGATCAGTAGGGAATTGATAAAGTACGGTGAGGAGCAAGCATACCATCAGAAACTGTCCATTTGAGAGAAATAACATTGGGGTAATGTTAAAATGTTTGTCTCCATATTTGGGAGACATTTTTAATATTGGAGTCTAGCTAATGGAAATCAAGAACTAGTCTTGATCTCCAAATGGTGATTACAGGGAATTTATTCATCTTAAGCAACATTAGGGACAAATGGGATCATGCAAGGGACTTGGGTCATTTGGATCATAAGGCATCAATTAAGGAGGCAACCAGGGACAAAGGGAAACATTTGATGATCCATTATCATAGGCAACAAAGCAGACAACTTTTTCCCCTCTAATCTAGCTAGAGTCCTTAAAAGAAATCCATCATAAGCATGGTCAAATACACATATATAGCATGGGGCAGATGCTCCAAAGGGATTATATATTCATCACTTGGTAATTTGGAGAGCAAACAAGCAGTAGCCATATCACTCAATCCAATAATATAGTAATTTGGATCATAAGGCATCAATTAAGGAGGCAATTAACCAGGGACAAAGGGAAACATTTGATGATCCAAGTAAGTGCATGACACTTTGAGCTACCAAGAATAAAGGCCAACAAGTGGATAAACATCTGCAAGCAGCTCACACACACATGCAAACACATGTGTTGACAAGTAACTAAACAACGAGAAGAACACCACCGAGATATTCATGGGTACTTAGGATCAGTAGGGAATTGATAAAGTACAGTGAGGAGCAAGCATACCATCGAAACTGTCCATTTGAGAGAAATAACATTGGGGTAATGTTAAAATGTTTGTCTCCATATTTGGGAGACATTTTTAATATTGGAGTCTAGCTAATGGAAATCAAGAACTAGTCTTGATCTCCAAATGGTGATTAGAGGGAATTTATTCATCTTAAGCAACATTAGGGACAAATAGGATCATGCAAGGGACTTGGGTCATTTGGATCATAAGGCATCAATTAAGGAGGCAACCAGGGGACAAAGGGAAACATTTTATGATCCATTATCATAGGCAACAAAGAAGCAACTTTTTCCCCTCTAATCTAGCTAGAGTCCTTAAAAGAAATCCATCATAAGCATGGTCAAATACACATATATAGCATGGGGCAGATGCTCCAAAGGGATTATATATTCATCACTTGGTAATTTGGAGAGCAAACAAGCAGTAGCCATATCACTCAATCCGACAAAGTAATTTCGTCGAGCACTTTGTGCCCGCACGGGAGAGGAAGAGGGAGGGAAGGGGAGAGGTGGAGCTCACCGACGATGCTGTTGGAGGAGGGGCCGGGTAGAGGAACAGGGAGGGGCCAGGTAGGGGTGGAGGAGGAGGTGGACGATGATGGCAGGGGCGGCGGCTCCTCCTCCTTGACGCGGAGCCGGCCCCTCCTCCTCCATGCGGCGGCCGCCCCTCCTCCCCCACGCCGCAGCGGCTTGTGCTGCTGGTGGCGGGGATGGGTGGAGCGTGGCGGCATGCGGCCCTCGCGGAGGAAGGAGGCGGCGACGGCGACGGCGACGCTCACCATGGAAGGCGGCGGCGCGCGGCGGTAGGGAGAGGAAGAGGGGTGAGGAGGAAGTACGGGCGGGGGAGGGGGTACGGTTGGTTATAGAAGGCGCTATTTCTGTGGCGCACCAGCACAAGTGCGCCACAGAATCAACTACTTCTGTGACTCACCAGAGCCAGTGCGCCACAGAAACACTTATTTCTGTGGCGCAGCACGCCATGTGCGCCACAGAAATACCTACACTAATAATTGGTGGTGGCAGGATGTGGGCCCCACATAATTTCTGTGGCGCACGGCGCAGTAGTGCGCCACAAAAATAGCTTATTTTTGTGGCGCACTCTCCCTCGTGCGCCACAAAAAATCTTTCTGTGGCGCATTTATGCTGGTGCGCCACAGAACTAAGCTTCACCTATAAGGGTTTTCCTACTAGTGCTAGTTCCTTTGTTATTCTTAACTTCACAAACTTTAGATGTGTTCTAACTTACGTTTAATTCCCCTCCAGCTCGAAACTTTGGCGGAGGAGAGCTTCCGCACCATACTCCGTGTTCCCGTCAGCGGCGAAGCGGTGGAGGAGGATCCAGAGGACGAAGACGAGGAAGCGGAGCATGTGCCCCGCAAGGCTGCCCTCGACCTTCAAAGCGTCCCCGCGCCAAAGCTTCCGGCTCCGAAGCCGGAGCTAGCGGCGAGGCCTCCGCCAAGAAGCCCAAGATCACGAAACCACCTCCGCTAAACTCCAAGAAGGCGGAGCGCGAGCGTATCAAACTGCTGGCGACAGCAGGAAAACGATCGCGCCCCATCATTCCTAGCGCCACGTAAGTTTCCGAGTACAGCGCGTCTTTGTTTCGATAAAACTTGTTACTTAAACATTTCCTTTGCCCGTTTGTAGGAATCCGAGTACCACCACCGCGCGGACCAACATCCAAGAGCCCATCACCAACTACATGAAGAAGTCTCCGACCGTTGGTCCCGCAACACCTGCTCCACCAAGTGCCTCCCATGCCACTCCCCAGCCATCTCTTCCTCAAGCAGAGCAACCTCCCCCTCCCGCCACAACAACTCCACCGGAAATAATTCCGGTTAGCAGCGAGAAGGTCCTGCCCCTGACGAGGCTGAAGTTCAACGCCGAGAAGAGGCAAGTCAACTCCTCGGGGAAAGCTGAAGCCGCGGCGAGTGATATCATCGTTTTTCCGAAGAATTTTGGAGATCCGGCTGATCTTACCTCCACCCCCAAGGCCTACGCAACCAAAATTTTCAACAAGCTTACTGAGGCGGAAAAATGGGAGCTTGAACAAGATCTGCTCAATTCCATGTTGGATAATGCCTGGGGTAAGTCTGACGCCGAGTCATCGGAAATCCAGGACTTCATGAAGGAAGTTGGCCAATTCCTCGACAAACTCCTCTGCAAGCGCAAGGTACTCCCCAGTAGCCCCCAAGTATATAGGCGGAAACTAGTTAACAATTAGCGTCTAAATACTTAGATAAAAACTTGAACTGAAGAAATTTTTTAAAATTAAGTCGCAGTAGCCCCCAAGCATTAGGGCGGAAAAGTTTCCGGCGTCAATGCTTCAGAAAGACATACTTTGTAAAATATCCAGAACTTACTCCTGCTCTTGTTTGTACTTACAGGAACAGCATGCTCTGCATTACGAGCTTCACAAAACATAGCCCTGCAGCGCCGCGTTACCTTGAGCCAGGCGGAGAAAATTCAGCTGTTCAGGCAAGAGAACATGGATCTGAAGAAGAAGCTGTCCGACACCCAAGGTTGGTTTCCGACTTCGCATGCTAATAATTCACAATCCGAATTCCAAGCTGATCTTGAATTTGTCGTGGATAGGTGCATCCACTTCCCTGGCCGCCGCCTCCTCCGAGCTCGAGACTTTGCGCTCCTCGCAGAAAAATCTAGAGGCGGAGAAAAAACTGGCGGAGAAGAGCTCAGAACTCATCCGAAAGGAGGGTGAATTCCAGTTGAAAAGGAAAACTGATAGTGAAACCATCCAGAAGCAACAGAAGGAGCTCGGCGGACTCCGGAACTACATGGAAATGGCAGAGAAGCACTGGGATTTGCTCAACTCAGACGTCATGGGTATGTCTCCGAAGTTCATATACTAATGTATATGCTAAGCTCAAACTGTTATATTTATCAGAAATTGTTTTCCTTAGATCCTCTTGGATATACTGAGAACCGTCGGAGCCAGTTCCCCCGGGATGATCTGCTTCATCTTGCCGGAGATGACTGCAAGGATCTCATCTCCGCCTCCCGGAAGATTTGTCACAACCTATCCATTAAGAAGAGCCGAACTTGCGAAGTTCGAAAGCTTATTCAGAGAATGGACGTTCTTCCGGAGCTGGTGGTGGATCTGCAGGCGTCATCAGCTCGTGGTGCTGCTGCCATGTCCTTGGCTATGTGCCTAGCACATAACCCGGATCTTGATATCGATAGGGTGACTTCCGGTGTTCCTCCGAACTCGGATGTTAACGCGCTGCTGGACGCAGTAAGTGGCTACGACACCCGTATCGCCCGGAGAATCTGTCATGATGAGTTTTACGACAAGGTGGTTCTTCCTGCCGACGAACCTCTTGAAGCAGAGCTCCACAAGAAATGCGAGGCGGAGGCCCGACCTGCTCAATCCGGAAGCCAGTACACCTGGACAAGCTCCAAGGACTAAGGTGGCGCAACATCTCCGGCTGAGGGTGATGAAGAGAGTGATGATGATGTCTCCTATCCAGCCAAGGGCGAAGAAGAAGATGATCCCAAGGTTGATGACAAGGGCGACGCTTCTCCGGCTAAGGAGAAGTAAAAAAACTTATTCCTGCGGGAAGAAAGACAATGCATCATTTTGGCCCCTAGAGGTTTTGTAATATAAATTAAATTCTTAAGTAGCTAGGAACGGGACATTTATGCATGGGCGGAAAAAAACTTATCCTGCTATCCGTTAAATTTATTTGCATGTTTCGTTTGTTGAAAGCAAGTGCTGGTTTTATGTTTCCCGGCTTGCTCACTTGACCTTCCACGAGCCGGAAGACCTTTAACCGGAAACGCTCGCCAGCGGCGACGAAGCCCAATGGCAATCCGTCAATAATCGCGGAAACAAGCCCCCAGCCGAGGTGACGGAAATCGCTACCAGGAATCCATGAGTTTGCAACAGAAAATATTTCCACCAGAAAACTTAAGCTTACGTCCTAAAGGATGATTTTTGAAAATCACAACTTTCATACACGCCTAGGCGGAAATATCCAGCTCTGCAGTTTTAGTCGGAAAACATACACGATCTAAAAATGAACAAGTAAAGGAGGTAAAAGACTCAAAGAGTGAACCAGATGCTTTATTTCATTGATCATGTATAACTATTACAGAGTATGCAACTCGAAAAATTTGCTAAGTGTGGAAAGGACGTAGCTGTGCAATGTTCCAGGGACGTTCTGTTTCATCATATATGTCATCCGGATCCTCTCGCTTGCGTTTCCGGTATCAATTAGCAGGTCTATCCTTTAACTCTCGGAAATCGACAAGGTAGTATGATCCGTTATGAAGCACTTTGCTTACGACAAAGGGTCCTTCCCATGGAGATTGCAACTTATGGTCTTTCACCTGGCGAAGGCGGAGGACCAGATCTCCGGCCATGAACGAGCGATTCCGAACTCGACGGCTATGATAGCGTCGGAGCGTCTGCTGGTAGATGGTGGAACGTTGGTCAGCTAAATTCCGAGCTTCTTCGATCAGATCCACAGATAGCTGTCTGGCCTCGTCAGCAGTTTCTTCATTGTAGGCGGAGACTCGCGGTGAATCGTGGATGATGTCGGAGGGGAGCACGGCTTCGGATCCGTATACCCGGAAGAATAGAGTAAATCCGGTTGACCTGTTAGGGGTAGTTCGTAAACTCCACAGAAAAGAGTCTAACTCGTCAGCCCAAGCTCCAGCTGCGCGTCGCAGTGGTTCTTCAAGGCATGGTTTAATTCCGGATAATATGAGGCCGTTGGCTCTTTCGACCTGACCATTAGATTGTGGATGAGCCACAGATGCAAGGTCAAGCTGGATCCCTACGTCATAGCAGTAATCCTTCAATTCTCCTTGTGCGAAGTTCGTGCCATTGTCTGTGATTATGCTGTGTGGGATGCCGAATCTCGTCACGAGGCTGCAAACAAATTTTAGTGCCGTAGCACCATCGGCTTTTCTCATTGGCTTTGCCTCGATCCACTTACTGAACTTGTCAACAGCGACCAGGAGGTATTCAAAACTGCCAGGAGATGATTTCTTTAATTTTCCAACCACATCGAGCCCCCAGACCGTGAACGGCCAGGTGATAGGGATGGTCTTCAGCTCTTGGGCTGGAGCGTTTGGTTGAGTAGCATAGTACTGGCAGCCTCGGCAAGTTTTTACTAGCTTGTCAGCATCTTCTTTAGCTATGAGCCAGTAAAATCCGAGCCGAAAGGCTTTTGCAACGAGGGACCTGGGGGCGGCGTGATGCCCGCAATCCCCTGCATGGATCTCCCTGAGGATTTCAATGCCATCTTGATTGGAGATGCAGTTGAGAAACACCCCAATTGTGCTTCGTTTGTAGAGCTGTCCGTCAACGATTGTGTAGGATCGTGCTCTTCTGATGATCTGTCGTGCGAGGACCTCGTCCTCTGGCAACTTTTGACCAATGAGGTAGTCCAGGAAAGGCTGTGTCCAGGCCGGAATGATAACCATCACTTCCCTAGCCGGAGATACTACCACGTCTGGATTTTCCGGGTTAGCGCCCTTCACCGAGGGTATCCGTAGGTGATCCAGGAAAATACCAGGCGAAATTGGTTTTCTGCTGGATCCGAGCTTGGATAGCATGTCTGCCGCTGTGTTATCGTCTCTCCTGACGTACTTGACTTCGTATCCGAGGAAGCATTTGGCGATCTCGTCAACTTCGTCTCTGTAAGCCGCCATGACGGAGTTTCTGGCGTTCCAGGTTCCGGCTACTTGTTGTGCCACCAGGTCGGAATCTCCGCAACAAATGATGTGTTTGATCCCAATTTCCTTAGCAATGCGCAGACCATGTAGTAGAGCCTCGTATTCCGCCATGTTATTTGTAGCTTCGAAGTGAATCTGCAGAACATACTGCAGTTCTTCTCCGGTAGGGTACTTCAGGGTGACTCCGGCTCCTGAGCCTTGATGCTGCTTGGATCCATCAAAGTGCATAACCCATGTTTTTGGTTCCGGCTCCAAATTTGCATCCGGAGCCTCTGTCCAATCTGCGACGAAATCTACCAAGATCTGGGACTTGATCGCAGTCCTGGCTTTGTAATTGATGTCGAAGGCAGATAATTCAATGCCCCATTTTGCTGTGCGTCCTGTTGCGTCAGCGTTGTTGAGAATCGTTGACAGCGGAGCCTTGCTCACGACTGTTACTGGATGCTCCTGGAAGTAGTGCCTCAGCTTCCTGCTACCGAGGAATACGCCATAGGCTAGCTTTTGAAAGTGAGGATATCTTTGTTTGGATTCTGTCAATACCTCGCTAATATAATAGACTGGCCTTTGGACTCCATACTCGTGACCTTCTTCCTTTCGCTCCACCACGATGACGAGACTGATGACTCTGTTGGTAGCTGGCAGGTAAAGGAGCATGGGCTCTGACTCTTCCGGAGCTGCTAGGATAGGTGGGGAGGTGAGTATTTCCTTCAACCCTTGGAGTGCTGCATCTGTTGCGTTGTCCCAGACAAATTTGTCGCATTTTCTTCAGCAGTTTGTACAAAGGTAGCGCCTTCTCGCCAAGACGGCTAATAAACCTATTGATTGCTGCAACACAACCAGTTAGTCGTTGCACATCTTTGAGACAAGTTGGCCTTTTGATGCACAGGATTGCCTTGATTTTCTCCGGGTTCACTTCAATGCCCCTGTGAGAGACGATGAAGCCAAGGAGTTTTCCGGCTGGAACGCCAAAGACGCATGGATTTAACATCATCTTGTACCGTCGGAGGTTCTCAAAGGTTTCTGTGAGATCCCTGATCAAGTCGGATCCTTTCCGGGTCATGACCGCGATGTCGTCGACGTAAGCGTGTACGTTCCAGCCAATTTGGTCCTTCAAGCACCGCTGCATCGTACGTTGGTAGGTGGCACGTGCATTTTTCAAACCAAAAGGCATGGTGACATAGCAGTAAGTGCCAAACGGAGTGATGAACGAGGTCGCCTTTTGGTCGGACTTCTTCATCCGGATCTGGTGATACCCGGATATGCGTCAAGAAAACACAGAAGTTTCGCCCTGCTGTCGAATCAATGACTTGATCAATGCGCGGCAAGGGGAACGGATCCTTCGGACAATGCTTATTTAAGCCAGAGTAATCGATGCACATTCTTAGTATTTCATAATTCTTTTTGGGTACAAGGACGGGATTTGCGACCCAATCAGTATGGATAACTTCTACTACAAAACCTGCCTCTAGTAACTTTGCTAATTCCATTCCTATGGCGCGGCGCTTCTTATCTCCAAAGCGTTGCATAGCTTGCTTCACCGGTTTAGCCCCCAGATTTATGTTGAGGTAGTGCTCGGCGAGTTCCCTTGGTACTCCGGACATGTCAGAAGGTTGCCATGCGAAGATATCCATGTTAGCGCGGAGGAACTCGACGAGCGCGTCTTCCTATTTTGGGTCCATGTTGGCTCCGACCGAGACCTGTTTAGTGGTATCTCCTTCCTTGAAGTTGATTTTCTTGGTCTCTATCGCGGCCTTGAAAGAGTTTTTCTGTTCGGAGACCCGCTTCTTGGTGGTGTTTAACTCTTGCGGATCCACCGCAGCTCTGTAGCCTTGCAGCTCCTCTCCAGATATCACAGACTCTGCGAAGGCGGCTTCGCCCAACTCGCACTCGTGAGCCTTCTTGTAGTCTCCGGATACGGTAATCATACCTTTTGGACCCGGAATCTTGAGCTTGTTGTAGATGTAGCACGCTCTTGCGTGAAATTTGTGGTAGGTGGGCCTGCCGAAGATGACGTGGTAGGAGCTCTTGAAGGGCACGACCTTTCAGCACGCAGCTCCCGAGCACGACGATTGACGCCTTCTCCAAGCTTTTCAAGCTCAACATCCGCAACATGGAGTAAGCTGATGAGTCCCTTATCGCCATGGGAGGCCCCGGTGGGTGTGAGCCCGTTGCGCAGGACGTGTCCTCCTAGCACCTGAGTCGTTCTTCCGTTGTGTGCTTCGTCTTAGCTGAACAAGTGTCTGCGGTCGGTTTTGTTACTTCTGTGTCGTGTCACCTGTGGTGCGTCTTCTTTTATCAACAATTTATCTTGTTAGTCATCATGATCGGGCCGGACCTCTCCATCGCGGATTGGAATACTCGTGGGTTAAACGACCAAGGCCGTAAAGACACCGTTCATGCCTTCCTCGCAGACACCTCTTGCCACATCGCTTGCATTCAAGAAACTAAGCTGGATCAGCTAGATCAACATACAACCTCTTATATTGGTGGTTTTCGGCTTCGCTCCTTCGCACATCGCCCGACTCTTGGCACAAGGGGTGGCATTCTTTTGCTTTGGAATGATGAGCATGTGAACATCTCCAACATCCATATCGGCACCCACCTGATCTCGGTGGACGTCTCTGTTCGAGCCTGCGGTACCTCGTTCAAGTTGACCACGGTCTACGGCCCCTCCGACCATGGAGAGAAGGAAGCCTTCCTTACGGAAGTTACCGCCGCCAAGCCCATGGACGACTCCATGTGGCTCATCATCGGGGATTTTAATATCATATATCGAGCAGAAGACAAGAACAATGACAACCTAGACTTCCGGCTTATGGGTCTGTTTAGGAGGGCGCTCACAAACTGCCAACTCAAGGAATTGAAACTTCGGAATAGGAAGTACACTTGGAGCAATGAGAGAGAGACTCATACCCTTGTGAGATTAGACCGGGCTTTCTGTAACGCTGCGTGGGATCTGAGGTTCGAACATCACGTGTTGCACGCCTTATCCTCCTCCCTCTCGGATCATTGCCCACTTCTTCTCTCAAACCAGAGTGGTCCGCGGAAGCCTTCAGTTTTCCTCTTTGAGTCCTTTTGGACCAAGATGCCTGGTTTCAAGGAGGTCATCCAAAAAAGCTTGGTCCGCACCGTCTTCTCACTCTCAGTCGGTCCATGTCATCAACCACAAGCTTAAATCCACGGCGTCGGGACTCGGAGCGTGGAGTAAAGGGCTCTTCTCCGACTGTAAGCTGCAACTCCTTATGGCTCTCGATGTCATTCTACAGCTAGATATCGCCCAAGAATCCCGTCTGCTTTCTCTTGAGGAAAGATGGCTCTGTGCCAACCTAAAACGCCGAGTCAAAGGCCTTGCCGCTCTGGAAAGATCTCGCAAGTGTCAAGCTTACAGAATCCGCTACCTTCGTGAAGGCGACGCAAATACCAAGTTCTTCCACCTACGGATCAATGCTAGAAAGCGAAAGAATCACATCCTGAGGCTCAGGCAAAACTCGGGATGGGCTGTGACGCATGAAGATAAGGGAAATTTGATCTTCGATCATTTCTCCCAAGCCCTCGGGCGACCTCCTCCCTGTCAGCTGGATTTCAATTGGGAAGCTCTCAATCCTACCGCTCACATCCTGGACAATTTGGGTCTCCCCTTCACCGAGGCGGAGATTCTAGAAGCCATAGAGGACATGCCTACGGACAAAGCTCCAGGTCTTGATGGCTTCTTGATTGCCTTCTTTCGCTCTTGCTGGGAGATTATCAAGGGCGACATTATGATGACCATAAATGCTTTCCCAGAGCTCTCGGCGACCAACTTCCATATTCTCAACACTGATAATATAGTACTCCTGCCTAAGAAAGACGGTGCGGAATCCATCACTGACTTCAGACCCATCAGTCTCATACATGTGATCCCTAAGATTATTGCTAAAGCTATGGCACGACGTCTCTGCCCTAGAATGAATGAGATCGTGTCCCATAGCCAGAGTGCCTTCATCAAGTCCAGAACTATCCATGACAACTTCATGTATGTCCGGAATACCGCCCGCCTGCTGCATTGCGGGAAAATTCCGGCCCTCCTCATTAAACTGGACATCGCCAAGGCTTTTGACACGGTGAGATGGGACTATATATTGGATCTTATGCAACGCCTCGGCTTCCCCCAAAGATGGTGGGCTCTTATGACGACACTTTTCCACGGCCTCCTCCCGTGTTCTACTTAATGGGATCCCCGGAAAAGATATCCTTCATGGTCGGGGTCTCCGTCAGGGGGACCCTCTATCGCCTCTGCTCTTCGACATCACCATTGACCCTCTTCAGAGGCTCATGGAGAAGGCTACTGAGGCCGGCCTCCTTTCAGCCATGCCGGGAGGTTTGCAGGGCCCTAGGATCTCCTTGTACGCCGACGATGCTGCGATTTTCATCTCCCCTACTGCACATGATGTCGCCGGCCTTTCTAGCATACTTCAAAGTTTTGGGGAGGTGACCGGACTCGTGACTAATGTGGCGAAGAGCTCCATTGCCCCTATTCAGTGCGCCAACATAAACCTTGAGGAGGTTTTGGCGATTTTCCCTACGGCTACAACCCCCTTCCCCATCAAGTACTTGGGTTTGCCTCTCTCTTTGGGAAGACTCCGACGGGTGGATCTTCAACCTTACATCGACAAGGCCGTAGCCCGCCTAAACCCGTGGAAAGGCAAGTTTCTGAACCGTGCCAGCTGCACCGCCCTGGTTAAGTCGGTCTTGTCCTCTATGCCTATCTTCCTCTTGACGGAGCTTAAAGCTGACAAAGGTATCCTCAAGGCCTTCACAAAAATCAGCCGGGGAATGCTCTGGGATTGCAAAGAGACGGTCAGCGGGGGGAAATGCAAGGTGAACTGGTAGAAGGTCTGTCGCCCAAAGGAGCTCGGGGGTTTGGGTATCCTGGACCTGGAAAAGTTTTTAAGGTCTCTCAGACTTCGCTGGTTATGGTACAAGTGGACGGCTCCGGACAAGCCGTGGGTGGGCACCGAAACCCCTAATGATGCCGCAGATATAGATCTCTTCAACGCAGCCACACGTGTCACCATTGGCAATGGCGCCAAGGCCTCCTTCTGGACTTCTTCATGGCTACATGGCACCCCTCCGAAGGACCTTGCCCCCCTGATTTTCAAGGCTTCCATAAGGAAAAATCGGACGGTCCAGGAGGCGTTGACCGATCATAACTGGGTTTCGATATCGCGGTTGACGCCTTCACTGCCGAACACCTGGAACAGTATGCTCTTCTATGGGATCTTCTTTCTGAAGTCCAGCTGATCCCAGACTCCGAGGATTCCATCACCTGGTCTTTGACCCCTAACGGGTGCTACTCTGCCAGTTCCGCTTATAAAGCCCAATTCCTCACAGCTCTTCCTTGCCAGTTTGGGAAGATTGTCTGGAAGACCTGGCCCCCTCCGAAGTGTCGCTTCTTTGCGTGGCTCGCCGTCCAAAATCGCCTATGGACCGCCGATCGCCTGGCAAAACGGGGATGGTCGCACCACCCCAATTGCCAGCTTTGCAGATGCTCCCCCGAGACGGCGCGACACATCCTCTTCGAGTGTCGGTATTCCAAGCGCATTTGGGCTGCGGCGGCCTCCTGGCTCTCTTGCCCGGATCTTATGAGCAGCCTTAGAGAAGGTAGAGCGAAGATCATTGATTACTGGCAGGCCATCACGTCGACCACTACCTCTTCACCCAAAGGACTACGATCGGCGGTCATTCTCATCTCCTAGGAGAAACGAACACGTTTCAACAATAAGTCCTCGCTGCCATCGGTCGTTATGCATAAGATTAGGGAAGAAGGAAAAGATTGGATCCTTGCAGGAGCCAAGAGCCTTGCGGATTTAGTTAGCTGAGTTGTTTTCTGCGGCGAAACGTTGTTCCGCCTTCTTTTTCTTTTTATGGCTCTTGCCAGTATCTGTTTGCTTCTCCTATATCAATATAAGGCAAAGCTTTTTTGCCCGTTTCAAAAAAAAACTAATAGAAAATGGGGCTTTAGTTTTTGTTGTTAAGGGGTTTTAGTCCTGGTTTTTCAACCGCAACTGGGACTAAAGATCTTTCGCGTGGGCTGTAAGCGCACGCTGGGGCGGAGGACCTTTAATCCCAGTTTGTAACACCAATCAGGACTAAAGGCCTCCACGTGTATTTTTTTATTCAATATTATTTCTAACTTTTTTCTATTCAGATATTTTTTCTAGAATTTCTAGTATTTGAGTTACTTGACCAGTTTAGTCTCTAAGAGCATCTCCAACAAATGCCAAAAAACTTGGCGCCCTAAAACTTGTTTAGAGCGCCACTCGGTAAAATATAGAGGGTCGTAAGTAGCGCTTTACCAGACGCTGTAAAATAGGCCACGTAAAACACTGTTTTATTCACTTGCAGCAAACAGATCCCTAACTTTTATAAAGAAGACCCTATCCAAATTTTAAGAAAAGCGATCGGGTCCCAAATTGGCAATTGGCACAAGAGATCGTCCGCTCCCGTCGCCGTCCCTCGCGAAGCTCACCGTGGCGGAGCTAGCATTCGCCGGCCCGATGGACGCTCGTCCCTGCCCCTGCCGTGCTCGCCCGCTCCCATCCTCACCCCTGCCGTGCTCGCTTGCTCCGTCGCGAAGCTCGCTGCGGTCTGCCCGACGGTCGCTGGCGCCAGCCATAAAAGCTCATGAATAGGACCAGCCAAATGAGGCGCGAGGCCAGGGACAGAGAGGCGCGTCTCCGACGGACATGGACAGCGCCGAAGGCAGTGGCATACAAGGAGATGTTACCGCGGCTCCGCGCGGTGAAACTTCCAATGCCGCGCGGTTGAGCCTTCGTGCGTGGACATCTGAAGGTATAATTGATGCCCCCCATAGGGGGCCTCACAGCGATCAGCGCACGTGAGCCGTCGGATCTCCTCATCTATGTATCTCAGCCGTTCGTTCTTGCCTCTCCTCCCACTAGATAAAGACATGCAATGGCTCTGTGCTACCTGCCTGAGGCTGCTGGTGGGCCCACCATCTTTCGGGACCGCCTATCGGCGACTGCGGCTGGGATCTCCGTCGGTATGCATTGGCGCCAGGCAGTGGATCTCAACCCGCAGGGTATTTTCGGTATTTCACCGCTGTCTCGTATAAAAGCGAGCCCCAGGGGGAAAAAACCCTAGCCGCCCCCGTTTCTCCTCTAATCCCGTCGCTCTCCTCCTCCTCCTCCCCCAATCCCATCGCTCTCTCCTGCTCAGGCCGCCGCCGGTCCCACCGCCGCCATCTCCCCCGCGCGCCAGGCCAGGAAGGCGCAGGCGAAAGCAATGGACGACGGCAACGCGCGTGTCCTGGAGGAGCAGGCCGCGGCCGAGGCGGCACAGGAGCTGCGGGAGGCGGCGGCGGCCCTCGCCGTGCGCCGCGCCGCCGACGAGGACGCGCTGTGGCGCACGCGCGCGGCCTGGAGGAGCAGACGGCGGCCACGGCCGAGGCGGCGGGGGAGCTGCGGGAGGCGGCGGCGGCCCTCGCCGTGCGCCGCGCCGCCGACGAGGACGCGCTGCGGCGCAACGCGGTTGCGTTGGACGGGAAGCTGCAGCGGGGACGGCATACGGCCAACCGAGCGCCCCGTGGTCGGCCCGTGGGGAGGATCACGGGAGGCCGCCACCATCCCTGTCTCCATAGCGATGGGCAGCATCGACGCTCGCTCGAGGTATGCCACTCCTGGCCTCTCACTCCCTCGTATCTGATTTCTCTCTCCCCATCTCACCTCTAGAACTCTCTCTCTCTAAGCGCTTGTTGTGGCGATGCAGGGGTGGTGCGCGATGGGGTTTTGGCGTGAACAAACTGTGATTTGGGGTCAGATCCGTGTGTAGATTGTTGGATCAGTAGGGATCGGGCACCACTGCGCTGCAAGCTCGAGCTCCCTCCACCGCTCCTCAGCTTCATCCTAGGGAGGCTTCCTCACGCTTCAGGCTCCAGCTTGTACCAAGGTATATCCCTAGGTAATTCCTCTATTTTCCCCTTTTCAGTCATCTCTGTGGCATTGAATTTATTCAAAGATGTGCAGCTGCAGACATATAGTAATCATGATTGAACATTCTGATTGGGTAGTTCAAAATTTAGTAGTAGTAGCTGACTGGAGCAATGGAAAACGAAGATTCCCCTCAATTCTGGCTCTTTTGGTAGGTCAATGCTGGACCTTATTAGTTGTTAGTTTTCTTCCATACATTTTGAGCCAACTTCTGTATTTTTCCTGTGCGCTTTGAACCAAAGTTCAACCTTTAGACCTTTTTTTCAAACGAGATTTGTCATCCATTGCACTATTTTGGCTCATTGTCATGGCGGGATTTGAAAACATAATTATATGTATTTAACTAGACAAGTTTGTCACTGTCTATATTCTCAGGGGACTGACGGTGCCTTATTTAGTTCTTCTCATTTAAACAGATTAACATGAGCTTTTGTTTTACTACAAAATTTTGTTATTGTAAGGAGATTTCTCAGGGCTGGTAGATGAGTTTCTGTTCCTAATAGGAAGTAGATTATAGATCCTATGCTTGAACGCTCCTGGGTTGGACTAGAGGCAGAGCATCGTGGTCACCAACTACTAGAGATCTTGTTGTGTGAGTGTGGAGAAGCAAAGTAAGGTGATTCCGCCCACTGATTTATTCCCTGGTTTCACCATAAAGTGTGTTAAACTTCTCTATACCATCGCCATCATGGTTTGGTCATATTTTGTTGTACGTGGTACAATTTTTTCCTTCGATTATTTAATCAATGGTTCTAGCATTATAAATAAAGCAAGGGTGCACAGTAAGCTACTGTAAGATCTGTAGTATTAGGATATTATTTACCACACTCTGTACTAATAAGAATGAGGCAAGATGAGACATGTATTTTAGTTTTCATGAAGAAATGTAAATTCCCGCTTGTTTAGTTTTCAAGGAGAAAGATGAGGCAAGTATTTTAATTCTCAAACTGAAGCACAATGTATGTATCTTTGGACAATGTTTTGTTATAGTTGCATGCATTGTCCCATATTTAAGCTTCTTCGGTTTGAAAACTACAAAATGAAAATGATAGATTTACTGTTTGATGTTTGTGTTCATTGGGACCTGTAATTTGTTAGTTGGTTTGTGTTTAGTCTGCATTACTTTTATTTATGCTTACATGGTTACTGAATTTTGAATTGTTCAGCATTTATTTTTCCAGATCAAATGAGCACCTGTTTCCGCCATCCCCTATAGAAAAGAATCAGAGGGAAAGCTTGAAGGAGCTTTAGGTTAAATGTATGACGATTCATCTGGTCAAGGGTATGTTCAGAGGTATTTAAGTCTATTAAGCTACTGGATAATATTTTAGTATGATCTTTGGGTGCTTCTTTTCTCTTATTAGATAGATCACTTCAGTTTCGCAATTTATCTTGACATTTCAATAATTGCCCTACTAATATTTCCAGTCTGTTGCACTCTATATGCATAGTGACTTGATTTTTCCACATTTGTGCCTGCAAAATCTGGTGCAAATCATTCACTACTGCAAAAAGGCTTATAGCCTCCAGGTGATCAGTGACAGGCAAAATTTTGCCTGTCACTAGTAAATGTACCAGTGACAGGCACATATAAGCCTGTCACTGATACAAAACACTAGTGACAGGCGTATAAAAAAGGATGTCACTGAATTTTTTTCTAGAGGCAGGCCGGGACTGAAAATATGCTAGTGACAGGCTCAGACAAAAGCCTGTCACTAGCAATCAAACCTAATTTATTTTGATATAGCTTGCTATAAATTAAAATTACCATATATATGAGTGAATTTATATGTTTTCTAAGCTTTATACTCCCACCAAGAAATAATTTATTTTGTTTGTTAAGTGATGAGAAAAAATAAGATGAAATGACAAAACATGAAGACTGAAGAGGGAAACTGCTAGTTATGCTATCTTGAATCCTAGGATGTGATGAAGGCACAAGCACGTCCGGAGGTTGGGGAAATTTGGGAGGAAAATAGGTGTCAGGATTTGGGACACATGCATCATACGGAGAAGGCGAGAAATTTCTCTCCGACTACAGCTAAAACGACACGAAAAGCGGAACGGGTGGTCTAGAAACTCGTGCAAGTCCCAGCCGGAGGTGAGGAGACCTATACTCACGGGAGTAGTTGTTACGAATTAGCCAAAAGAAAAATACCAATATTATTTTGCAATCGCTAAAATACCAGCGGGGACTTCGCCAAAAAAAAAGGGCCAGTTGAGCTAGTACTCCATTACCCCGAGATCGGAGCCCTTCCAATCCCCAATCCACAACCGCCGCCCCCCTTCTTCCAGTCGCAACTCCGCGTCGGTCGGCGGTCGCCGGTCGCCCTGCACTCCATACGAGAAATCGCGCCGGCTGCCTTGCGCCCCGTCCGAAACACAGCGCCGCCGACCTCTCCAACGACGGCCGCCCTGCGCCCCATCCTAAAGCCGCGCTGGCAGCCCACTCCAATGCCGCCGCGCCGCTAGCCCAATCTAACGACGGCGTCCGACGCGAGGACATCCTACCGCTGCGCGGCCGACGCCCTAAGCGACGCGCGGCCCTGCATCCCCAACTCCGCGCCATTTCCCTGCATCCCGACCTCTGCTCGGCCCTGCATCCCCAAAGTCGCGCCACCCATTCACCGGACATGAGGCCGCCGCCTCCCGATGACTACATCTGAAGGTATCTGACGCCGACGCAACACTTTGTAGTTTTGTGTTATACTGCTTTATAAACTAAGTTTAAATTGCCTCCAAAAAAGCTCCCGGTCCAATTGCATATATTGAATGTATATCATTAGAGAATAAATTTTTGACATTCACTGAAAACACTTCACTGATCCATAGTCAGTCAACAAAATCCAACCATCATGCAAATGGAAAAAGTTTTTGCTATCAACCTTCTAGTGCTTGTTCAACAATCTATGACCAATCATTGTAGTACTATGACTGAAATGAGCAAAACCCACTGATGTTTAATGCGGGCTGCTATTATCATTAGCTTTGTCATAACTATTGTTAACTCATAATGACAGATGATAATCACCTGTGGAGAAGAAAGACTGGCAGAAAACCAAGATCTTTTATGGGCACTAGCGGAAAAGTTATTTTCCGAAGTTTCAGCTTGTAAATCATTATCCTTGAAAATATAGTATCAAAGAAATTATATCATTTCTCTCAGATTTCTAAGTTCTCGAAAACATAATAGCTAATACTGGCATCTTTATGTAAGAATCTTCAACCACCTACGACTCATCTGCCAATGATTCCGATTCACCTCCTGCTTCTGAAACTGAAGAAGGTACGACAGAAGAAACTAAGTCACAAGAAGCCCCACTGGCACAAATTGATCAAGCATGCATGATCACCGGATGAGGTAAGGGGCATTTTATTCATCCTATATTTGGTCAGCTTGAAATGTATGTTTTCTCTTCATGATTAGTAATAGTGGAAATCTGTTAACACTAACAATCCATAGCTTCCCTCCTGCCTCGTTGATCTTTTCTCTCTACCCAACTTCCCTCAAATTCCCTTTCCAAAAGACTACCGAGAGCTTACTAGAAATGATGCCAAGTTATGTGCTGATGTATTTTGTTAATTTTTGGTTCTCTGCTGGGCTACTGGGAATATACTTTTACAATCTTTTTTGTTTTAAACTAGGGCAAAAACAACTATAGTTTTACTATGTACTATTACATTTTTCTCATGTACTTTGGTTGCAAAATAATACAGTAATAAAATCCGGACGCACCGTCCACCGTGGATCCAGAATCACCGCCGTCGCCTAGGACGATGGTCCTGGTCGCTCTAGGAGCAGGAATCGCGGCTGCTGAGTAGGTGGATGGCGTCTTGGTTCGCAGTGTCGCGCCACAAGCATGGCGTATACCGCCAGTCCTCGCTTGATGCTGGGTACTCCAAGCGCCTCCCCTTACAGCGGAATCCTGCACGTTAAGACTGCCTCTGTTCTCTGAGATTTTTTTCTTTCGTATGTACCAACACGTTATTGATTCTACTCTTCAGACTTCAGTGACAATTAGCAACGTGCATGCTTCATGATTTTGTAAAGGGCTCTCCTTACAATTACATGTTGAGGAAGCATACGAGGCCTTCAATCCCTTATCTGCTGTTAGCTGTTCTGTGAGTGGATGGGCACCGCTGTTAGCTGTGATGGAGGACACCACTATCATCTTGTCCATTTTATTCATGTTAACTGGTATTTTAAGCATTGTAAATTATTTTCACAAATTATTGCTGAGGTAAGAGGCTACTGAGATCTTATGGCAGCAATTTTAGAAAATCCATTATATCTTCATGTAGGAGGGATTTCTTTGATCTTGGGAATCGTCATATTCAGTTGTTACTGTCCCATTGTATTTTATCATCCAGGGGTTGGAAATAGTTGCATCTGATGTTGGATTATAGCTTTGCTCAATCTTATTTAAAGCACACGTTTGTTTGTAATTTTTTTTACTTCTAGCAGATTATCTTATGTAAACTTGAAACTGCTAATAAATATGCGCTATATTTGTGCATGTGAATTTAGGTATATTTATCAATAGTAGAAGGTGTGCAAACTTACTAGTATTTTCTCATTTACTATGTTTATGTTCCCTTTTGCCATTACAGGACTGGCCAAGATTCTAAAGAATTATGACAAGAGAAGTGGGACCTTTATCGGTCTCCCCTTCATTCAAAATGTGTTGCTTTAGCATTTCTTCATCATTGACCGCCTGTACCAGCTTGTGAAGGAGTGCGAGGCCATGCTCGACCAGATCATATCATTGAATAAAACCATCTGTATCAAATGAAGATGGAAAAGAAGATATCAACATTGAGACAAGCCTCTTAACCTCTAGTTCTACCTTGGATAGCAGCGGATGCATTCCAGAGCATGTACATGGTTGCAACTTTTGTGCAAATCTTGTCATATTGGGTGATGTGGACGTATCATTGGTACAGCATTTTAGCAATCTGAGATATTCATGGAAAATGTATAATATCTTATTGTGCTATCTAGAATATTGGTGGAAAAGGCATTTATTTTTTATTATCCAAATTCAAACCAGTGACAGGCAGGATAACGAGCATGTCACTACAATACCTCATAGTGTTGCGGCCTTCCATCACCACTAGTGACAGGCATTTGTTTTTGCCTGTCATTGGTATGCACACACTAGTGACAGGCACATGCCTGTCACTAGTAACCGGATACCAGTGACTAGTCATTAGTGACTGGCTCAATGCCTGTCACTAACAAGCCATTTGTGCCTGTCACTAGAGGCCTATTCTGCAGTAGTGATTCAAAATGAGATTTGACGAGGATAGGCTTCCCCCGCTATTTTAGATACAACATTTATAAATGATGCTACATTTTCTGCTACTAATAATATAGCATATGATAATAAATGTTGCACTTTGAAAGCTACACAGGCAGAGCACTACTTACTTGTGTAGACTAATCTTTTTTACCTTATCGATAGCTACCACTTGCTTACATGAAGCTATAACTGTGTGTTTGCTCCCAAGACAGAGACAAGAGAAACTAGCTCTTGAGATTTTATACTGCTTGTATTCTCCATGAATTTTGATTACAAACCAGAGAGGAGGTAGAAGGGAACAAGCATTTTGTTAACTCTTTGCTAGCAACTCTATTGTTTTCAGATCTGTTTGCCCATAGGATGTTCTTAAGATGAATACTCTGTATCGACTGAACCATGTAATTTTGTCAAGTAGGTTTACAATAATAATATTAGACTAATTTTGGTTTGTTCTAGGTTTATGTGTCAGGATGGTCCTGATGAACACGCTGAAGAAACACGCTTGCCTCTCCACCAGGAAAACACTTTGTAGGTATGTAGCTTCTCCAAAGTGATATATCACTTTCATCGATCATTCTTGTCTGGTTAAACGCGAGGATGACGCTATTGGGCCCATCACATCCTCCATTTCGAAAACAACTTTGGGACCATCATAGCTTATAAGAATGAAAATCCCAGGATGTATGTTTATAATAGTTCTATAGGAAATGTTGCTACGAAATGGTTGTCCAAAAAAAGTAGGCATCCAGCAACCTGTGCAGTTTTTTTTTTTTTTGTCATTGTCTCATTGTTCTGAACCACAAATAATCTTCTCTTCTTTTCACTTGAAGTTTTACCTCAAACTTGAATAGCAGTTTCATGCCTATCAAATATGTTTCGGTGGATGCATATGCCTTCGAAATTTTGTAACTGATCCATGTATGAATGCAAATGGTTGACCATTATGCATGTCGCTGCCTTTGGTGCTTCTGGGCTTTGTGTACATCTGTCAAGTTGCTAAATCAGTTGAGATTGTTCAAAGATATGGTTGTCCAATACATGTATTTAGGTAACTGCATATAGAAAGTTCGCTATTGTTTTCCCTGAGAAGATATTCAGCCAACTAGCCAAACTCCACTATTCTATGAACTCTTCGTTTTCAGTTTGTATCGTCCCATTCAATAGTCCACTGTCCGTGCAAGTCTAGATATGAGATTACCAGACCGAAGAGCGCTCTGTTGCTACTTGAGTGCTGGACCATCCACAGTAGATCTGGTGTAGTACCCAAGTTCTGGCTTCAAATCAGATCTAGATAGTACCAGGAGGAAAACTAAGTGAATTTATATAAGTTCAATACTGCCAAATAATAAGATATTATTCAGGCATATTTTCTTTGGGAAGTAGGAGTACTATTGAATGGGTTGGTATCTTATTAACTTTGATCCGATGCATAGCAATCTTGCCTATTTGGATAACTTGTATATATCCAACATGTGCTTACACCAATATTCCAGTATGGCCAATTCTTCTTAGGCTTCTTACGAGAATGGTGCCTCTGGATTTATAACTTATTAGTTTTTTGCCTTTCTTTTCCCATTTTGATATTATTAATCATGTTATAATGAACTGAATGCCATCTATGTGTATAAATTTGAACTTAATTCTTTAACATGATAAGTTGGCTGGAATCATTTTCACAGAGATAGTGGATGCCTGGAAACAATGGAAAATACGAAACAAGTCCTACTTACATGATCTAGGTTGACAGAGTGATCGCAGACCTCAAAAAGTTTGAGTGCAGAATTCGTCCTGAGCACACAAAGGCGTTCTCATTGTTATTCACTGCTACTTGCACTTGTAATATCTGTTTTCGTACCTTTTTGTGCTCGGCCAAAATGGCATAAGCCTCTGTACATATGCCATGCAAATAATTATGCGGTTGTAATTCCATTTTTTTTTTGCCTGTCATGGTAGTGCCCAACTCATATATGTATATGTGTTGCTGAAAATGTATCCCTTGGTTAAGTCAGTTCACAGTTTGGTGCGAGCTAAACCAAGAGCCCAGAACGCACCATCAAAACAATTTGTCTCAGTCGATGCTTAGCGCAAAATGAAAAAGTTTGTTTCTCTGGTTATAATTTATGGTGATTTGCTATGTTTCGTGAAACCTAAAAAGATTTATTATCACTTTCCTACCTATGAATATGTTTTACGGAGTCGTGCGCCAAGGCGCACATTTAAATCTAGTATTTTTATAGAGCACTGAACATCGCGCGGTAGGCGCTGCAGCTTTTTTGCGTGCTGTTTAGAGACCCAACATCTATTGGAGCATCATTTTTGCTCCTCCCACAAAAAAAGCAGTTATTTTACAACGCGCGGCTATTATACATCATCTCTTGGAGATGCTCTAACTACTTACTCATGGTCAAACTTCCCGAACGGTCATCATCCTCAAACTACTCTAGCACTAGCACGTTTAACTTCTGAGTCCTTCCGTCCCGTTTCCAACTACTTTGCGCATACGTTATTAATATTAGTATCATATTAATTATATTAACCGCTTGGTCACGATGTCATACTTCTTTATTGTTCGAATTCCAAATAATTATTTTAATAAACAAAAGTAATGAAGTAATAATAATAATAAATAACTTTTTTTTGCAAAACCTAAAATCTAATTTTTTTTTCATATTTTCCTTTGATAGTTTGAGAGTCTAAAAATTGGCTAAACGACCGAAGGGATTAAGTTCGGATGTAACTTTTCGCGTACATAGATTTTCATATATTAATTTTTTTTAGTTCGTATGCGAAATTTATTGCCATCTTACCAAAAATATAGTTTTTTTTTCAAAATATGTCGAAATTCATATTTATTATTTTTCATTATAACTAGATCACCTAACCTACCTACACCTGAAAGGATTGAGTAGGAAGTGTCTTTAGTCCCGGTGTAGGAGACATCAACCGAAACTAAAGGGTAGAAAGTTAGTCCTGATTGAGGATACCAACCAGGAGTAAAGATTTTCGCAATAGCCGCAGCCTGTCGCAACCCCTTTAGTTTCCGTTGGTATCTTCAACTAAAACTAAAGGTCCCGTTTGACCCTGGACTAAAGCTGGCCGTGCCCCGTGCGAAAACTGGCTTGGTCTCCCTGGTTCTTTTGGTGTTGATTGAGATGGTATGAGTGAAGGCTTGGCTTTATTTTAGCATGAAAGTACTGTATCTGTATGGACATCAAGGATACAGCCCCAGGTTTATTGATGCTCACGTCTGCCTTGGGCAGGGTGAACCATTATTACTTCACATGATCTTTGTTTGTGGTGATCCATGTGTCACTAAGAGCAAGTACAATAAGGTATAGTCAGCTGGCTATAAGAGATAAAATATTATAAGTTTGCTTAGTTGGAGGAGAGAGATTAGGAGAGAGAAGGTAAGTGGGCTCTTAGAGCAAGTATAATAAGGCTGACTCAGCAGACTATAAGAATTAAAATAGTACTGTTTTGCTTAGGTGGATGAGAGAGAAGTGGAGAGAGAAGAGAGATGGGCTCTCATGCAAGAGCCAGCTCTTGCACGTGCTCCTAGGCACTTTGTGAGTATGTGTGGTGGGCCTTTTATACATAAAGTTATCAATCCTTAAAGCCAACTATTGTACAAGTTAGCTATAAGCTGACTATAGCTGGCCTTATAGCTAGCACCCGGCTGCACTATTAGAATTGCTCTTATCTAATAGCCAGCTCTAGCACGTGCTCCTAGGCACTATGTGAGACTAAAAGGTGGGCCATGTATTGTAAAAGTACTACACTTTTATAGCTTACTATTGTACATGCTAGCTATAAGTTGACTATAGATGATGTGGCAAATTATTATAGCCGGCTGCCGGCTACACTATTGTTCTTGCTCTAAGAGCAATTCTAATATCTTTCGTAAAAAAAGAGCAATTTTAATAGTATAGACAACTGTTGCCTATAACAAGATATCATGTTATTTGTAGTTATCATATAGCTAAGATGTACAATAATTAGCTATACGAATGAAGTACTTTATTAACATATGTCTCATCTTTCACTCTCACAAAGTGCCTAGGATAAGAGCTAGTTATTGTATAATAGCCCACCTCCCTTCTCTCTCCCATTCTCTCTCCTCCAACTCATCTAAAATATACGTATTACTTAATGTCTTATAGTCAGCTGACTAGACTCTATTGTACTTGCTCTAATCGTCACCGAATGTGGACGTTGTTTTCATCACTCTGAGCGTCATCTTCTCTCCCATGGCTAGTTATTAGAGATTTTAATAAAGCCGTATGGCAGTATGAACATTTTCCGGCATGCCTTCTTTTAGAGTCACAGATGATGGCTTTAAGAGATTGTGTACAACTCTGTGAGCTGAATGATCTAGGCTTTTAAGGTCTTCCATTCACATATGACAACAAGAGGGTTGGAAACAACAATGATCGTGTTCATCTTGATCTTGCTATGGCCACATTTACTCTGCCTCATCTTTTGTGCATTTGGTCAGCCCTCCGACTATTGCCCCATCCTACTCAATATGGCTAAGACTAGTCACAATGGGAAATAACATACACTAGTATCATGCACATGATACTAGTTTATGATACTAACCTCACAATGCATAGTATCAGAAAATGGTATCATAGTATTATCATATTTAATATTTTGTAGAATCTCAATGCAAATGTGTGTACATGATGTGTTTGCTATTAAGTTTTCTAGTTTTACGTGCTATGATACGGTATCATATTATGATACCACTCCCATCTCTCACCTTATTAATTGGTGTGCCACATCAGATTTTTGCCAACATGGCATGCATGATACTACTTATGATACTCCCATTGTGGCTAGTCTAAAGAGATTCGGCCTACATAAAAGGTCCTCAGCTCTGCTACGAGAATTTTTGGGAGCATGACCCAGCTATGAAGGAGCTTATTGGTACATGATGGCGAGAACTAGGACCGCTTGGTAATCTGGGATCGGTGTCGATGCACTGCAAGTCATGCTGCGGAAGTTACACGCATGGAGAAGGAAGAAGTCCAGTAATGTGACTAGAGAACTGAATCGGCTCTGGGACAAACTCAAAGACTTGTTGTGAGTTTGTGCCTTAGTTTGAATTTGGAATTGTCAAAACGATGTTGTGTTTAACAAAATAAGTGTGCCAAACTTTTTGCAGGTCATCTACAAAAGCACCTACTGGATTCACATGTGGTCTTTCCTCCTTCATGTGGAGTAGCGGGAACATATGGATTCTGGATGCACTCGGTTGATGGCGGTCGTTCGGGCTATATTCAAGCAGGGTGGCTAGCAGCAATCTAATAGGATCTGAATGGTGCGTCTAATAGGATCTGAAATGGTGCGTAGAGAGATGTTTTTACCCTTTTTTCGTTGGTTGATCTTTGCTGAAACTTTGTGTGAGCCTTGAGATGTAAATCCTGAATCCATATTTTGCAATGAATAAGGCTGTGTGCATCACTTTGATGCAGATGCCAGGACATTTCTCTCCTATTAAAAAAAATGAAAATAATGCACCCCGCTCGGAAATTCGTACTACAAGTGTACATAAACAGTAACTCCTTCCATCAGAAGGTTGTTTGGCGTGCTCGAAAGAATGGTGTGGTTCAGTCCATCCCATTAGAGATGGAGCGTATGGTGTTCCCCTACTTTAAATCTATGTATACTCGTGATCTGTCGCTTAACTATCACCCCATAATGGACCTGACTGAGGAACAAGTTCCGATGGATATGAATGAAACTTTACATAAAGATTTTCGGACGAGGAAATATCCGATGACGTCTTCCTAATATGCCCAGTCAAAGCTCCTGGCCCTAATGGATTCCCCACACGTCTTTATCAGTATCTATTGAAGAGAGATGTGATTAAAGTTGTGAGACACTTCTTCACCGCTGGTTTTATGCCAGAAGGAACTAGGTTTCTAGAGATACTGTCATGAAGCTAACTCTTTTTGAATGACCTCATATTTTATTTTTGATAGCCAGTTTGTTCGGCCCATGGCAGTGAATAATCAATAAAGTATAGACAAACTAGACCTATCCCCTCGATCGACTGAACTTGCGATATCGTGTATGACAAGTTATATACCACCAACTCTTATTTCAGCCGCTTTCCAGCACAACAGTTTCACCACCACAAGCAGCCGCTTCTGTCGCTGCCCAACCCAAAACAAACCGAGCCTATGTACCATGGAATCTCGCCACAAAAGGTTCATTTTCTAAGGAATTCGATTGACCAGCACGATTCCAACCAAAGTCTAATTGACCAGAATCATACAGTTGTGCCCTGCCTTGTGACTTGGCTAGATCTCAGCAGCCAGGTCCGCAGATGAATGCTCCAGATCGATCCCAGCGCCTGGAGCTACCTGTTTCTGGGTGACCAACTGCTGGAAGGTGATGGGCTCTGTGTACATTGCCGCCGCCGTGCCTTCGAACATGGCGGCGACGGCTCGCTGGTATGCAGCCTGCGTCTCGTGGACGTTGTCCCAGAACACATACCGGCTGCGATCTGTGCAGAGGTTCGAGGTCGCCGAGCAGCTGACCTCCGCGTTGAGCCTCCCTCCTCCGCAGCACGCGTTGGAAACCTCCTCAAGTCCTGGTCATATACAATCCAACCACAGATAGGTAAGAACAACCAAGCTTGCGCCGTTTGAATTCGCACGCAAACTATTCATGAAACAGTTCGATTTTTGCACAAGTAAACGATCTGGCATTCCAATTAATCAAACTATGCCTCAAAGGTACACACACACACACACAAATTTAGCTGGATGGTTTGTTTCTTCTTTGTATGGGATTTTCTGTTGGCCGAGACGTGTCAATAGAAATTTTAAAGGAATAAAAAATGTTGCTTCATTGCATCAAGGTGCAAAGAGAACTAACCATCAATCGGTGGGTTGGAGATCATATCGGAGATGATGTTGTAGACGCTGGCAATGGAGTACTCCATTCCAGGCATGGAAGCAGCCGTGGCACTGGCCATTTCAAGCCGGAGTAGGGCGTTGAAATGCTGGGCAAGAGAGTTGGAGGCATCATTGCAAGGGCCATCGTTTATCGAGGAAGCCCTGCTGCCAGGCAAGCATCCGATGGGCACCGCATCGAGCAATCCTAGCCTTCGTGCCCCAAGGTCGTATAATACCTGTTTGCACATTGTGTGTGGATTAGTGTGGATGAAAAAACAGGGGTCAAAGAGATTTCAGGATATCTAAGTGGTGAGCCTGAACAATAAAGTTCAATTTAAAATGTGTGGTTCTGATTTTGCTCCTGCACCTGCCGTTAACCATGTGGCCTACCAGCTAGGTTTCCACTGATTTTGCTCCCCGTTGTTCACAGCAATCATACCTTGATGTGCTTGAGGTAGGTGGAGATCATGTTAGCGATGTAGGACGACGCATCGCTCATGTTCGCTCTACCGTAACTGAATGCAGAGAAGTCGTTGCCTGCGGTGCTGATGATGAATAGGGATCGGGACAGCAAGCGGTTGACCTTATTATGGCCCAAATCGGTCTTGGTCATGCTTGCCTTGGTGTTCGCGAAAAACTTGATCTGTTCTCGGAGGGTGATCGTGCCATTGCCCTGCATTTTGTTAGGCAGAGTCCACACATTACCACTCATTCGGTTCTGAATTCAACATGTAAGTAACAAAATTAAACATTACAGAATTACAAAAATTATGTTCATGAAAATCTAATGATATTGTTTTCGTTTATCCAACTGCAATAATCATTTCACGTTTGGTTGTCAAAGTTACAGAGGTTTCAGTGCACGCTTTGTAGTACATCATCTATTTTGTAACAAAGATAGTACTACCTCCATTGAAGAATGTAAACCGTTTTAGCAAACTATTTTACTTATAGTTTGCTAGAACGGCTTATATTATGGAACAGAGCGATAAATGTCAATCAAGCATAATTAGCAAGTAGTACCACGGTGCCATCACTCTATGTTCAGGCTTCGGGGCCTAGTTTGCAGCTCTAACCAACAGAGCAAACTAAAACATGTCTAAACAAAAGGAAAGTGGTGGTTAGTTCTAGATTATGTACAACTGTACATACATACAGTAGCGTCGAGGATGCCCGATCCACCAGAAGCATAATTGGCCCCAACCCGACCGCTCAGGAGGTCGAGGCTCACTTGCGGCGTCAAGGAGAGGTAAGCTGGTGGGCTCATGTTGAACCCCACACGTTGTGCTGTGTACAAAGATAAACATGTCGTAATTGTGTGTATCAGTATAAGCAAATCGGGAAGGAAATGAGCACATAAATTTTCTATGGAAAAAACAAGTACAGCATTCAGTATTCAGAAAGATAGTTTGCACCATTTCAAATGTACTTTTGCTGTACAACTATATAGTAAAATTTGTACTCCCTCCACCCTATGTCTAGATACATCTAAATTTAAATAAGTCTAAGACATATTTCATAGGATGAAGGGAGCACTACTGATGTACTATCAGCTTGGGCTGCGTTCAGTTGAGGAGGAAGCCCGCACTGAAATATCTGAATTACTGTCCATATCATGATATCAACAGTCTGAACTGAAGCATAAGAAGTAGATCTGCGCCACCAAACCAGTGGCGGACTCACCGATGAAGTCGGCGAGGTTGTAGCCGTTGGTGAACCGCCCGGTCCGTCGGCCGGGGTTGCCGCGAGGGAGGTCGACGCCGCAGGGGAAACCCGCCTGGGGAGCCGGCGGCGGCAGGAAGTCGTTGTTGCCGACGTCGACCAGCGAGTCCCCGAACACGTACACCGCTGGGAGGACTACCGCACGACGACGGCGGTTCTGTCCGTTGCCGGCGGCCGACGCCGGGGAGCAGACGATGAGGGCGACCGCGGCGGCGGCTAGCAGCGCAGCGCCAGCCATCGTCTTCCTCTTCTTCATTTGGCAGACCAAGAATCGATGGATCGATGAGTGATCAAACACTATCTTATCAGCTGAGGGTAGCTGGATGGCTACACAGCATCGTCTTGATTAATGCGAGTCGCTGCTTTGTCGCGGGGTTGGACGTGTAGAGGAACAGCGACGTTAATGTGGCTCACCAGGGAGTGGGGATTTTTTTTTCTCCCCATCTCCACTGCTCCCTGCGTATTAAAAAAACAAAAAATATACTTATAAGTTTTTAAAAAATGGTGAGCTGGGATGCTCCACGCAATTTTTTTTTTTGATTTTGCATTGTGCCAACATAAACATTATTTACATAGTGAATAAGGAAAATAAAAAAATATAATACTAAAAGGTGCATGTAACGCCTGCTACCCTAGTCTACACCTCCTTGTCGTTGTCGAGCACGATGAATTTCAGTATCTGCCAATTGGTAACTAGCGGAACATACGCCGGTGCCGCCAATGGTGGAGGTGGAGGTGGAGCAGCCCATGGGTTGAACGCCGGTGGTGGAGGTGGAGCAACACACGGGCTGAACGGCGGAGGTGGAGGCGTCGACGGGTGCGGGGTCGAGTTCTGCAGCGCCCGTTGTAGGGCCTGCCAGTCCTAGAAGACGCAGGAGACAAAGTCGTCTCAGTCGTCCTTGGCCTCCTCATTGTGGTAGGCCAGCGCGTCGTCGTCTTCATGTGGAGGCGCCGGCGGCTGCCATGTTCGACGACGAGGCAGCGGTGGCCGCTCAAACGGGAAGTCTCAGTTGCCGAGGAAGCCCGCCACCCTCCTCCGTTCCTCCTCGGTCTCGTGCCAGCTGTGCCAGCTATTGGAGTCGACGGCAAGGGCGGGATCGGCGCGGAGGTCCGGCGGCAGATACTGCCGCCTGCGCTGGATCTGGGCTCCCCTCTCTGGCTCGCGTAGAGGCACGAGCGGGACAGGCACCCGGAGGTGCCTGAGCCGCCAGTCGCGCCAGAAAGGTGCACATCCCACCAACGGTGGCACGGCGTCCAGTTGTCGTGCATGAGCCGTGCCAGGTCGACGGGTAGCGGCAAGCTGTTCGGCCGCGTGTCCTTCTTGGTGCCACTGTCGGACGCCTCAGACTCGTGCTTCTTCTACCCCATGTTGATGCGGCGACGCTCGGTGGTGTGGGTGGAAGCGGAGGTGCTGGTGGTGTGGGCGATGGCAAGGATGATGCCGGTCGCCTTTTAAAGGACGGGCGCGCGAGACGCGATGCCATTGATGGCGGTGCAGAAGTTGAGCCGCCGCCCACCAGTGCGCGTGTAAAAGAGGAAGCGGCACCATTAATGGCGAAGGCTATGACGCAGACGCGAAAGCGGTGACCGCGGAAGCGACGACCGCGGAAGCGATGCGCTTGAAACATGCCTCTAGGTCGTTGCCAGGCGAGCCTGTGGGAGAAGGGAGCGGTCACGCGGCGCGAGCATGCAGCGTCCGCCGAGACGGGACTCTTTGTGCTGCCGGAAGATCCTATACACCGACCAGTGTAGGCTACGTCGCACAGCCACCCGCGGGTATGGGCCAGGCCTATTTTGTGTTTTCCCTTCATTTTTTCGTTTCTTTTAGTTCTTTTCTTTTATGTTTGTTGTTTTCTTTTTTTCTGTTTTTTTTAAATTCTCCAAAGTAAACCAGACGGCTTGAGATCATCAATTTTGAATATGTTTTCTCACTTCGAAAAATGTTTAGATTCGAAACATATTCAAATATGAAAAATGTACATCTTTTAAAAATATTTAAATTTAAAAAATGTGCAAATTTGAAAATGTTCAATTTAAAAATGGTTCAAATTTAATATTGTTCAGATTTGTAAAATGTTCAAATAAAAAATTCTAATTTGAAAATTATTCAAATTTATAATTTGTTCAAAATTTCAAAACAATCGAATATTTGAAAAAATTTCAAATTTGAGAAATGTTCCTACTTTTAAAAAATATTAGTTTTAGAAAAAAAATCTGTAAAAATAAATATTCCAAAAATAGAGACAAGAAACAGGCAAGAGAAATAAGAAAAGAAAACGAAACAAAAGAAAACCACATTACCTGTTGGGCCGCGACCCAGCTAGCAACTCGGGCGTGCGGGACCATGTGCGGCATCCTCGCCTCTGCCGACCAGGACGATGGCGAGGAGCTCCCGGGTTGGCCCGGCGAAGTGGCCGGCAATTCCTATACACCGACCAGGTCGGCCGTTACCGCGCGCCGCACACCCCGCGCGCGTGGTATGGGCCGGTCTGGTCGGCCCAGTTAGCTGTTTATTTCTGTTTTCTGTTTATTTTTTCGTTTTTTCTTTCCTTTTCCTTTTTCTGTTTCTTTTTATTTGTTGTTCTTTTCCTTTTTTGTGTTTGTTCATTTTTTGTTTATTTTTCTTTCTGTTCAAATTTGAAAATAGTTCAAATCTGAAAATTATTCAAATTCGAAAAATGTTCAAATTTGAAAATCATTCAAATTAAAAAAAGTTCAAATTTGAAATTTGTTCACATTCAAAAAGGTTCAATTTTTAAAATTGTTCGAGTTAAAAAATTGTTCAATTTTCGGATTTTAAAAAATGTTCAAATCTGAAAAATGTTCAAATTTAAAAAATTATTCATCCACGAAAAGTGTTCAAATTCAAAAATTGTGCAAATTCGAAAATTGTTCAAATTTGGAAATAGTAAAATTCGAAAATTGTTTAGATTAAAAAATTGTTCAAATTCGATATTATTTTTTCAAACTTAAAAATCTTCAAATTAAAACATGCTCAAATTCGAAAAAGTTCAAAATTTTAAAAATAATGAAAAAATATGAATATTGTTCAAGTTTTAAAAAATCGAATCTAAGCCTTTTTTTAAAATTTCGTTTGGTATTAGAACGATAGAATTAGTGGAGAAACAGTCTAGATAGTTAGTTAGGTGACGCAAAGAAACAAATCGGAAGGAAAAATCCTAAACGCACGCATGGAAGACAAACCGCAGAGAACGTCTCTGGGCCAAGCCCACTTTATGGTCCGGGGTGTGCGGCACGAATCAGCTACCGACCAGGTCGGTGTAAACTGTAAAGGCTCTCCCGAAGTGGGCAGTGTAGAGATTCACGGGATGGATGGGTCGGCGACAAATATCGATTTGCTTCCTGGATCGGCGATCCATTATGTGTTCCAATGGGCTTTCTGGACCGAGTTTGTCTCAGCCCTGATCGATTGAAATGCCTCGGTGGATCAAGTTGGCTTAATTTCCTCCTTAAGCTCACTATAACTAAGTGCATTTTGGGAATCCATCATGCAACTAAAATACTGTCCACTAGAGAGTATCGATCCACACTCTACAAATAAGATTTATCGGCACTTGTGACCCTAGCTATTTTATATTAAGGATTATGTTTAGTCAGAAGAATAAGATGCACATATATCCTAATATGTGGTGTTTTCATATAGTCTGATTGTTCCATTTTCTGCCAAGACTTGTCTGTCCTTACCAGTTGGTATGAGTGTGTGCCAAATTTGGGGCAAAAGCAGCAAATGTAGCTCAAAGTGGGAAAGAGTGCGTCCCCACTCTGACGTCTATGCAGTAAGCGCATCACTGGATGCAAAGGCCGGAATTTTTCCTCCTTTTGTGGGAGAAAATCCACTAATACTAGTGCTAAAAATAAGATGGTGCTAATACCATCATGCGGGCTGTATCTTTGAAACTACTGCATTTTCTTACAGCCGTGGACTAACAATGCCAATAGGGCAGCAGGCATGAGTGTGATACTGCAGACTGGCGATAGAATTCTTTTTTCTTCAAAAATGAGGTTGAAACCCCGCAAAAGAGATGCATACGAATTTTATGTATATTCTATTCAAACTTAGCGATAGAGCTAAGAGCATCTCCAGCCGCGTCCCCCAAAGCGTCCCCCAAACCGCGCCGGATTGAGCGTTTGGGGGACGTGTTTTGTTCGTGCCGCCTTTGGGGGACGTCGCTCCCCAGCCGCGTCCCCCAAACGCCTCCCCCAAACATTTAAAATACTTTTTTTTGATTTTTTTATTTCAATTTCCACAAACTAATACATAATTTGGAACGTGGTTTACACGAAAACACAGTTAGGCACATGGTTTTCCACAAACTAATACATAGTTTGAACCATCGTGGACACAAATATAAAATTTTGCAAAGAAACTAAACCTAACTAGGCCGTGCATCGAAGGTTTCCTATGTTCGCTGCTAAGAAAGAACACTCGAGGGCACACCCAGTCACCTAAACTGGAAAATCCAGCGGGAGGATGGTGCCCTTGTTGGTTTTACCGAGGAGGCGAACATCCAGATGTTAGATGTATATATCTGTATATTGTAGTTTCCCCATATGTTAGGGGGCTTTCTGCATATGTGCACCTGTACATGTACTATATATTGTGGCTACTGGCGCAGTATCTAACAAGTATATTCCCTAACATGGTATCAGAGCTAAATTGATCCTCCTCTCCCTACGAACTTGTTCCCGGCCGGCCGTCGCGTGGCCGTAGTCGTCCCCGTCTGTTCTCCGCTCCCGATCGTCCGTGCTGCTCCCCGATCTCCTTCCAGGCTCGCCCGATCTCCAGGCTCTCTCGATCTCCCGCCGATTCCGGCCGCGCGCGTGGAGCTCCGGCCGATTCCCGCGCGAGCCGCCCGCCTGCTGATTCCGCCCGCGCGTGGAGCATCTTCCAATTCCGTCCGCTCGTGTGGCTCTGCTTTTGCTGGATCCGCTCTGGATCTTCCAATTTCTCTCCCTGCCCCCGACGCCCTGTTCTGGCTAGCTCCCGATCTGAGCGTTTCTCCCCTAGTTGATTTTCAGTTGAGGTAAAAAAAAAAAAAAAAAAAAGAGAAAAGAGAAAAAAAAACAAAAAAAAAATACTGTCGTCGTCTGTTGTTATCCGATGTCTTCTTCTGCTGATCCCGCCTTATCTTTGGGCCTCCCTTCGGTACTTGGTCTTTGTCCGCTGCTTCCGTGTATGACGGCTAGTCATTCTTCGTCGCCGTTTGCGGCCTCTTCACGCGGCTCTGTCCGCGCTTCACCGGCTCCGTCTACATCGGCTCGCCGCTCTATACCGACTCTCGCGGCCTCTTCCCGCGGCTCTGGCCGCGCTTCGCCGATTTTGTCTCGATCGGCCTGCCGCTCTACATCGACTTTTGCGGCCTCTTCATGCGGCTCTACCCGCACTTCGCCGACTTCGTCTACGTCGGCCTGCCGCTCTACATCGACTTTTGCGGCCTCTTCACGCGGCTCTGCCCGTGCTTCGCCGACTTCCTCTATGTCGGCCTGCCGCTCTACATCGACTTTCGCGGCCTCTTCACGCGGCTCGCTCGCGCTTCGCCGACTTCGTCTATGTCGGCCTGCCGCTCTACATCGACTTTCGCGGCTCCTTCACGTGGTTATGACCGCGCTTTTCCGACTCTTTCTTCATCGGCGTGTTGCTCTCCGTCGCCCCCTTTGGTGGCCTCTGTGCGTGTGGGTGATAGCTTCTCATCGGCACCTGATTGTACGTCGACCTCTCCAGTCGCGCCCCTCTCTGCGCATGAGATAGCGCAGCTTCACCGCCTACTTGATGCTTGGGATTCCAGTTTACATCAGCAGCCTCACGGTTCGAGTCTCCTCCCTCGTCCTCATTGCACCTACTGTGGCAAGGTTGGCCACACTTCTTCCACCTGCTGGAGGCGGGATCCCAGGTTACGTCAACAGTTCCAGGATCGTCAGCAGGCTGGCTCTTCAGGATCTTCTGCAGTTGCACTCTCTGATCAGGACATTCTCGGGGGTCTTCGTGGTCCGCTCGCTACTCCGGACTCTTCCTCGCCGGGCGCCGCCGGTTCCGTGACCGGCTCTTCGGCACTGCGCGACCACCACTTTCTACACGATCGAGTACGTCCCCGTGGTATCCGGATTCGGAGCTTCCTTTCATATGACCTCCGAGTCTTCTATCCTGTCCGCTCTTCGGTCTCTTCTTTCTCCTCGTCCGTGTTGTCACGGCTGATGGTACCTCTATTCCCGTTTCTAGTACAGGCACTCTTTCTACTCCCTCTTTCTCCGCCCTGATGTTTCTCATGTTCCTCGCCTTCGAATGAACCTTTTCTCCGCTAGCCAGCCTCACCGATTCCGGTTGTCGCGTCATTCTTGACGCCGAGTCTTGTGCGGTTCGGGATCGTCGCACACATGCCCTGGTTGGAGCTGGCCCTCGTAGCCGTCGGTCTCCGGGGCTTTGGGAGTTAGAGCGGCTTCGTGTTCCTTCCGCTGCCACTCCATCCGCCGGTTCTCCTCCGGTTGTTGCCTCTCGTCACCGGCTCTTTTCAGCGGTGGCATCATCGTCTTGGTCACCTTTGTGACTCTCGCCTGTCGTCTTTGGTTCATCGTGGCCTTCGGGGTCCGTCTCCGGAGATGGGTCGTTACACTCGTCGGGGTTGTAGGTTAGGCAAACAGATTCAGCTTCCTTATCCTACTAGTGTGTCCGTCTCTCGGCGACCGTTCGATTTAGTCCATTCGGATGTTTGGGGTCCGGCTCCCTTCGCTTCGAAAGGGGGCCATCGATATTATATCTTATTCATTGATGATTTTTCACGGTACACCTGGGTGTTTTTCATGCACTCTCGCAGTGAGGTGCTTTCTATTTATCGGCGTTTTGCGGCCATGGTTCACACTCAGTATTCCTCACCCATTCGCGTGTTCCGTGCTGATTCTGCTGGTGAGTATATCTCCCAGCACCTTCGTGGTGTCCTTGCTGAGGAGGGCACCCTCGCTTAGTTTTCTTGTCCTGGCGCGCATGCTCAAAATGGCGTTGCCGAGCGTAAGCATCGTCATCTTCTTGAGACCACCCGTGCTATGATGATTGCTTCTTCTCTTCCGCCACATTTACGGGCTGAGAGTCGTTGCTACGTCGGCCCACCTCATTAACATTCAGCCTTCCGCTGCTCTACAGGGTGGCATTCCTCTCGAGCGTCTCTCTGGTGTTTCTCCAGACTACTCTACTCTCCGTTCATTTGGTTGCGTCTGCTATGTCCTTCTGCCTCCTCGCGAACGCACCAAACTGACCGCTCAGTCTGTTGAGTGTGTTTTTCTCGGATACAGTGATGAGCATAAGGGCTATCGCTGTTGGGACCCCGTTGGTCGTCGGATGCGCATCTCTCGTGATGTCACGTTTGATGAGACGCGTCCCTTCTATCCTCGCCCCACCTCGGGTACTTACCCGGTGGATGATATCTCTTTCCTTCTTTTTCCGGATGCACCCCCTGCTATCCCGTCTTCTCCCCCTCCTAGTCCTGATGCGCCCCCTTCGGCACCATCCTCTCCTCCGTCTAGTCCACCTAGTACTCCTCGTTCTCCGGCTTCGGATCCTTCTGATGCTGTCCCTTCTTCCGCTTCTTCTGATGAGTTGTCCTCTCGCCGATGACCTTCCCCCTTCACGGCCTGTCCGTCGGCGTCGTGCTCCGGCTCGTTACTCTCCTAGTCGGTATGGTCTCTCTGTCGTTTCCGAGCCGACTTCTTATCGGGATGCCGAGCGTCATCCTGAATGGCAGCTTGCCATGGCCGAGGAGATCGCTGCGCTTGAGCGCACTGGCACTTGGGATCTTGTTTCTCCACCTTCTGGTGTTCGTCCTATCACGTGTAAATGGGTCTATAAAATTAAGACTCGCTCTGATGGATCTCTTGAGCGCTATAAAGCGTGTCTTGTGGCTCGTGGCTTTCAGCAGGAGCACGGCCGTGACTATGATGAGACTTTTGCCCCTGTGGCTCATATGACTACTGTGCGTACCCTTCTTGCTGTTGCTTCTGTTCGCCGCTGGTCTGTTTCCCAGCTTGATGTTCAGAATGCTTTTCTTAATGGCGAGTTGACTGAGGAGGTTTATATGCAGCCTCCTCCTGGGTATTCTGTTCCCGATGGCATGGTTTGTCGTCTTCGACGTTCTCTCTATGGTCTCAAACAGGCCCCTCGTGCCTGGTTTGAGCGCTTCGCTTCTGTGGTGACTGCTGCTGGTTTCTCTCCTAGTCTTCATGATCCAGCACTTTTCGTTCACACTTCTCCTCGTGGACGTACTCTTCTTCTTCTCTATGTTGATGATATGATCATTACTGGTGATGATCCCGAGTATATTGCCTTCGTCAAGGCTCGTCTTCGTGATCGGTTTCTTATGACTGATCTTGGTCCTCTTCGCTATTTTCTTGGCATTGAGGTTTCCTCCACTTCCGATGGCTTTTCTATCTCTCGGGAAAAGTACATTCAGGATCTTCTTGCTCGTGCTGCTCTTGGGGATGAGCGCACGAGTCGATACTCCTATGGAGCTTAATGTTAAGCTTCGTCCTACGATGGTAATCCTCTTCCCGATCCCACCCGTTATCGCCATCTTGTTGGGAGTCTTGTTTATCTTGCTTGTCACTCGTCCCGATATTTCTTATCCTGTTCATATTCCGAGTCGGTTTGTCTCATCTCCTACCACTGTTCACTATAGTCATCTCCTCCGTGTTCTTCGTTATCTTCGTGGCACGATCACTCGTCGCCTTTTCTTTCCCCGTTCCAGCTCTCTCCAGCTCCGAGTGCTATTCGGATGCTACGTGGGCGAGTGATCCTACGGATCGTCGTTCGCTTTCGCTTCTTGTGTGTTTCTTGGTGGTTCGCTTGTTGCTTGGAAGACGAAGAAACAGGTCGCAGCTTCCCGTTCGAGTGTTGAGGCTGAGTTGCGGGCTATGGCTTTGTTGATTGCTGAGGTGACTTGGTTACGGTGGTTGCTTGCAGATTTTGGGGTCTCTGTTACGACACCCACTCCACTTTTGTCCGACAGATACAGGTGCTATCGGTATTGCACGTGATCCGGTCAAGCATGAGCTGACCAAGCATATCGGTGTTGATGCTTTTTACACACGTGCACAGGTACAGGATGATGTTGTTGCGGTTCATTATGTGCCTTCAGATTTGCAGTTGGAGGATTTCTTTACGAAGGCACAGACTCGAGCGCAGCATGATTTCTTACTCTCCAAACTCAGTGTTGTGGAGGGTGTTAGATGTATATATCTGTATATTGTAGTTTCCCCATATGTTAGGGGGCTTTCTGCATATGTGCACCTGTACATGTACTATATATTGTGGCCTTTGGCCCCCTGGTAATACAACAAGTATATTCCCTAACACCAGAAACCTCCGTGCACGTGTTCGCTGCGAAGAAAGAACACTCAGTCGTCCTCCTCGTCGGTGCTGTCGCCGTGGTAGTCCCGGCGGCACCGCGTCTCGTCGAAGACCTTGACGCTCATGTCCCTGTCGCCGAAGTAGGAGAACAGGAGGATGAAGTCGGCTTGGAGGCTGTGGTGCCGCGCGAACTTCTCCCAGCCCGATGTTGAGGTACATCTTGCCGCGCGCGTCGTAGATCACGTCGACGATCCACCGGTAGTAGCCGCACGCAGCCTCCCGCAGATGCATCGTGCGCGGGCGATCGTCGCCGGCGACGTAGTCGGCGAAGGAGTCCGGCAGCCTCCGGATGCCGCGCGGGTCGCCCTTGAGGACGAGGACGAACTCGAACCGCACGTCCGGCTCCACGTCCATCTCCGACGATGATGAAGCCGGCGGCGTGGAAGGCGACGGCGAGCGTTCAGCTCTGCCGCGGCCACGACCACGACCACGACCACAGCCGCGAGGTCGGCCTCCGCCTCTACCAGACATAGCGTCGAGTCTTGTTGAGATGGTGGCGGCTAGGGTTTGGGAGAGATGCGCTAGGGTTTGTGTGTGAGAGGGACGATGAGAGGCGGCCCTTTTATAGGCCGGAGGGAGGCGGAGGAGCGGTGGCGCGCATTAACGCCGGCACGCAGAGCTAGGCGCGACGGGACGCGTCGCTGCGTCGCTGCGGGAACTGCACCGTCGCTGCGTCGCTGCGGGAACTGCACCGCCAATAACTTCCGTCGCGAGGTAGGCGACGGTTAGGTTAAAAATTTATTGTGCCGCTGACGAGTCGGCCCCGCCACTCCCCGCCTCGCTTTTCGTTGTGTCCGGCGTCCCCGGTGCGTCCCCTGTGGGACGGGGACGGGCTCGGGGCGCCGGACACCGTATCGGGGCGCGCCGGATAAAAATGGGCTTTGGGGAACACGGCTGGAACGGTTTTTTTGTCCGGCGCGCCTCAAATCCCTTTGGGGAACTCTTTGAAGGACGCGGCTGGAGATGCTCTAATGGCGTTTTACGCAGCCACTGCGCCCCCTAGAACTCAAGCTCAAGGTTAGTGTTTTCTGCTCGGCCGTGCCGTTGTAATTGGATAACTCTCGAGGCTAGTTGTTCTAACCTCTAATTTCTTTTCTTTGGTTATGCTCTATCGTACGTTAGCTGATGCTCTCAGCTTGTAGGACTTGTAATTATGTTGATAACTGGGCTCTATAAATTTATAATCGGGCAGCATGGTGTGCCTTTCGTCTAAAACAAAATGATGCTACTAGGCACTAGCACATTTTGGGGGAATCGAATAGAATCGAATCTACTCCGATATTTGTGAGCCAACCTTTGAATTAAAACTAGTACTACACAAGGTGTGCCGTTTACTGGATTCCGAAACCTCGTACAGCACACAGAGGTAACACCCATTTGCATAATTCTAGTGATTGCCTGACCCGTCACAGGTTCCGGTGGGTGTGGGGACATGGCAGCAAGTTGCAATATTTATCAGTCAAGGAAAGAGATGACCGAGCTACTTGTATCCTAATCTGTTAATTACATAAATATAATAGGTTACATTCAAGTTGCACATATATATTTGGAGTAGTAGAGCTGCGAACCGCCCCCCTCCCATCCCCTCTCCTCCCTTGTCCCTTCCCACCTTCGCGCCGGGTCGTCTCGCGCGAGGCGGCTCCGAGCGACGACCCGAACCTAAGAAGAGGCGGCCCATCTTCCTCCTCCTGGCCGCTGCCACTGTCGAGGTTGGTGGTGGCGGCCGCGTCCGGCTGCCAAAGGTAGGGGCGGTGGTGGCGCGTCCATGGACTCCCCTTCGCACGGAGGCGGGGTCTTCTAGGGGCGGCGACGGTGGACGGCGGGTCTGGTGGCGGTGGTATTCGACTACTTCACCTAGATCATGGTGGGAGACGCGGTGGTGTGGCAGAAATCAGCGGGGAAAGGGCGGCAGCGAGATCGCTGCTGACCTCCACCGGCCGGGTTGGAGGAGGAAGATGGACCGCGGTTCCCAGCCATGGCGGCGGCGTGGGGGCCGGCCATTCCTGCTTTCATGGTGGTGGTCCTAGGGTTATCCTTTCGCGAAGATGAAGACGTTCCGGATGCCGATCTTTCTTCATCTAGCTGGAGTGATGAGTTCCGGAAGGCTCCGACAGCGAATGAAACAGTGCATCTTTTGCCTGGAGTTCACATGATTGGGTGTATTCGGTCGCGCGCACCCATGCTTTTATTCCGACAGTTTGGTTTCGGAGGGAGCGGTGCGAAGCACTGTTCTGTGTTGACATCAAGAGATTTTTGGTCCATGGTGAAGTCAGAAGCAGAGAATTTCATGAAGGCGGGATTGGGGGATTAGCTAAAGAAGGTTCAAGTCTCCGCGATGTTGAGAAACTTGCTTGGTGTTCCAGGATTCGCAACAGTGGTATGAAAGTGGGGGCGACATCACATGTGAAGTTCAGAGTCCTACCTTTCAGGGTGAAAACCTAAGGTCTGGCCTTAACTGGTTGTTCCTGGCAATAACCTTGTTGGAGGCATTGTTTTGAGAGCGGGGACTATCTTCAGGGTGAAAATCTAAGATCTTTGATCGGGCGACGATGGCGCTGGTGCACTGTTCCTTCTTGGAGGTGTTGCTTTTGGAGCGTCTGTATTTCAGGTGTTGTCTAGGGGTGGATGCATTACTAATGCTAGACTTGGGATACTATAGCGGGACTTTTCTTTCTTATTTTTCTTTTATCTTTTTTGGCTGTGTGCAGCCGTACTGCCATTAGGGTGTTGCATTGTTGCAGAGGGGTGTAATTGGTATCTTTTGATATTAATATATTTCCTTTATTGAAAAATATATTTGGAGTAGGAGGACCTGGAACGAACCGATGGTTCTGGTTCGCTCGCACGATCCTCCCACCCCCCCTCCCAAGAAAAACATAGGCCGAGCATCTTGCTGGCCGCCGCCAGCGGTGATGCCCCGTCCGTCGAAGGCGGCCGGTGGGGTGTGGTTGGCGCACCTTTGCTCCATCTCTTCGCGCGGAGAGGTGGTCTCGGCCGGTCACGCGCGGGCCGGCGCAGCGGCTGTTCTTGCGTGGTGACAGGATGCCCATGGTGGTGGAGTGGCGGGACATGGCTTCATCTTGGTTCGTCTTGGCTGGAGGACCGTGGCGGCTGCCTTACATCGGTCGACCCCCTCCCCTCCCAGTGAAGACCAGTAGTGCGGGGCTGCTGGCTTGGCTTCAAATAAAGATGGTTTGGTCCTAGGATCCCTTTCACGCCATCGCGAATATCTACTTGAGGCCTATCTTCATTGATTGGCCGGAGTGTCGAGTTCCGGAAGGCCTTGCCGGCGAACTCCAATGGACGACAAGCCGGAGATTGCCGGATCAGATGGTATTCAATAGCACGCAACCATGTTTTTTTCTGACCGTTTGGTTTCAGAGTGAGTGATGTGAAACTCTACTGCCATCGTGGGACATGTCTTTAGTTTCATGATGAAGTCAGTCGTGAAGAATGGCAAGAAAGTCGAGATCTGATGACTGATAATGGTGGTTCGAGTCCTAGTGATGATGAGGATTTGGCTTGGTGATTTATGACTTGGAGCAGCAACATTGGCAAGTGAGGGTGGCAACAAAGGAGAAATTTCGAGGCTGAACTTACAGGGTGAAAACCTAAGGTCTAGCCTTAATTAGTTGTGTCTGGCAATGACTTTGTTGAAGACATTATTTTGTGAGCGCGGACTTTCTCCTGCGTGAAAACCTATCATTTATGATCAGGACGATGATAACGCTTGTGCACTGTTCCCTTCTTGAAGGCGTTGCTTTTGGAGAAGATGAATTTCTTGTGCTGTCTTAGTGGTGTTTGGTTCGTTGTTACAAGGAATAGATTAGCAGAGCTTTTCTTTTCAGTAATTCTTTTTTTTAGTTATGTGCATTTGTATTGCCTTTAGGTCATTGCGTTGTTGCAGAGACTGAATGTAATTGATATCTTCGCGATATTAATATATTCCTTTTGTTGAAAAAATATATTTGGAGTAGTTGGTAGCTACTCTCCTTCCCTCATTTCATTCGTATATATAGGCCGGCAGGGGGTAGTACATGCTCACACAATCATATACACATAGATGGTATATATGCTGAAGCCAAGACCTAGCTAGCTAGCACATGATCTTGAGTGTTGCCGGGAGTTATAGATCGAAAGATTATTAGCATGACGAGGCGCAAGATTGTGATTAGGAGGATTGAGAACATGGGTAAGAGGCAGGCCACCTTCTGCAAGCGGCGTAGTGGCCTGCTAAAGAAAGCACAAGAGCTGGCCATCCTCTGTGATGTCCAGGTCGCCGTTATCGTCTTCTCCTCCACCGGACGCCTCTACGAGTATGCCAGCTCCACCACCACCACCACCACCACCACCACCACTTCCATGGCCATGGCTTCCATTCTTGAAAAGTATCGATCTGCACAGGAGCAGCAACAGCTGCTGAATCCAGTGTCACAACTCATGGTATGCATGCATTGAGTTTGCAACCCTAGCTTGCTAACTAATCAACCCCGATATTCTAGAACATATTCCAAAATACACGACGCCTTAGATATAAAAAAATTGTTTCCAAGATACAACTTTGGCTGTCATTTTCCCATACAAAAAAGTAGAATAACAAAGACAAAATTCATGACAAATGTAAGGATACTATTATGATTCGACCAATCCCAACGAATCTTTTTTGCATAATGTTATTTGAATTCAAGAAGTTTGTCTCACGCTTTCTAGGCAGAAGTAATACTCATTTACACCCATTTACTTATCTCACCGGCATTTACTCGATCTTGTGCATTTAGTATAGTATATAATTGTACTGCTAGCTACACCGTAGTAGTCCGTAGGTCAGCTAATTAAGATATTCTTTTCTTATTTGGAAAATATCCATGCCAGTTTTAACCTTTTGTTATTTGACAAAAAAATACATTAATTTAGACAGCAATTTTTGTACTCCGTAACGAAATTGTGATCATAGCAACTTAACAGTATTTTTCTACTGATAAAAACAAATTCCCTTTTTTGTTAGTTTTGGGAAGGGGAAGCACGGAAATTACAGGAAGAAATGCAGATGCTTCAAGAGCACCATCGGTATAAGTTCTTAATTTTACTTCCAAAACTATCTATCTACTAATATAAATCAGTTCGAGAAAAGACAGAAAAACATTAAAGTGACCATCCCCATTGCTTGGCTTCCAGGAAGCTTATGGGGGAGAGACTATCAAACTTAAGAGTCAAAGACTTGTGTTTGTTGGAACATCAGTTGGAGAAGAGCTTACACCGTATTAAAGAGAATAAGGTAGCACAACTTCTTTCAGTCGATCTGTTCTTACTCTTAACCATTATACCTTCCCACCATAATTACTATGCTAATTAACTTTGTGTCTGCTAACTGCTGTAGGAACAACGTTTTGCCAGTCTAATTCTACAACTCAATCAAAAGGTTCGCCAATGTTTTTGTATCACAGGCCCATGCAAGTTCACTTAATTTCCTTCTCACATCCATAAATAAAGTGAATATATATGTAGGGATGCATCTTCCATCAAGAGAGTATTAAACTCACCGAGGAAATAAAGCTTACCCATGAGCACAACATGGAACTAAAGAACAAGGTAACTAACTGAGTTCATTCTGTACATTACATGATCTTTTGGTTTAGATTAATGGTGATGCTGGATACTGGTTTCAGCTTTCTGTGTTGAATGGCTCTACTAAGGGTGCAGCATGCTATCCTCCAAAGCAGAGGATGACAAGTACTATGGAGCTTTAATGCTTCCAATTATATGTCAAGTACTACTTAACCTGACATCCTCCTCTTGTACTAGGCGAATTAAACAGTGCCATATACAGACTGGTTTGTGCATCTTAGATGCAGATGTAAGGAGTTAACTCTTATATAGTCGTATCGTATTGAAAGGGTGCTTGTAATCGAAGTGTGTATAACACGAATAATTAATGTGAATGTAGATGTATTGATCATCTACAACTAGCCTATGATCTAAATATATATATGCTTTTCTTTAATGTTCCTGAAGAATCCGAAGTACTTTTCAAGTACTACCCAAGATGAAAAATAAATTAAAGAGGCTGTTGGCTGGAGAAGAAAATAAAGAGCGGCAAGGAGAATGAACGACTCTAGCTTTATCCATCCATCCCCAAAAGCCTGAAGGTACACCTGAGCTGATTCAGCAAGGAAGAAAAAATAAACCTAGTATTAGCGTTGGTTGCATCATTAAGGGCCACTTTACTAAAGTTCAAGTGGTGCCATGACCCGGAGCACCAAATCTGGAAGGAAATCATCTTTAATTTAATTAATCGAGTACTGGTTCGAATCGAGATCGAAACGCTGTCACTCACATGGGCTGCAACATTTTTTGCATCGTTCTATATGCCCACTTTCCTTGGGCAACCTTAAACCGTACTTTTTTAGATGAGGCAAGTGTACTCACCAATCCAATAACCTTAAACAACATGTTATTAGGAAGTTATTTACAACCTGGTCGCTACCCCGAATGGTAACGTTCCTGCAGTGCCTACGTACGTACTCCTGTTATCCTGTAAGTACGGTTACAGACGATTATAGTATTAAAATCAGAAACAACGAATCATTTCAAAGTGTGTTGATCACTTGAACTATAGAGTTTCATACACATTGTAAACTAACAAAGTTCTTAAGTGTGCTGATCACTTGAAATATAAAACCCATTGACATTATGTACCACCACAGGAAATATATTTCTTAAAAGGAAAGTAAAAACCTGAAGCATTTGTTAGCAAAGAGACGATTTATTAACGTGGCCGAGTCGTATCAAAGAAGCCACAAGATTTATTGGTTTCTGGTGGATCTATTACTTTTCAGCCGCAAGATTTGGCATCTTAACTACCCACCATAATATCAGAAGTACGATAGTGGCATGACAAGTCTTACACAAATTCTCATTGAAAAAAAACAGTGCAGTTTGTTGCCTTCGTTATCACCCCAATACTTCAATTATACCATGTTGAGATTTTTTTTTTCGATAAAGGGAATATATTAATATCAAAAGATACCAATTACACCCAGCCTCTGCAACAACGCACCACCCTAATGGCACTACGGATGCACACAGCCAAAAAAAGAAAAGAAAACTAAGAAACAAAAGTCCCGCTACAGTATCCCGGGCCTGACAACAACAATACATCCACCGCCAAGACAACACCTGAAATACAGACTCTCCAAAAATGACGCCTCCAAGAAGGGAACAGTGCTCTAACACCATCGTCGCCCGATCAAAGATCTTAGGTTTTCACCCCGAAGATAGTCCCCCTCTCAAAACAATGCCTCCAACAAGGTCATTGCCAGACACAACCAGTTAAGACCAGACCTTGGGGTTTCACCCTGAAAGGTAGGACTCTGAACTTCACCTGTGTTATCGCCCCCACTTTCATACCGCTGCTGTGAAGCCCGGAACACCAAGCAAGTCCCTCAACAGCGCGGAGACTTGAACCTCCCTTAGCTAGTCCTCCCCTCCGGCCTTCATGAAATTCTCTTCTTCCGACTTTCATCATGGATCCATAGTCACTTGATATCAACATAGAAAAAGAGCTTCGCGCCGCTCCCTCCAGAACCAATCGAATAAAAACATAGTTCCGACTATGCTACCCACATGTTACATATATATGATACATGTTGATGTACAATTGGAGAGCTGGATATGAGCACATAATTAATTTTTTTTACTACCAACATGTTACATATATGGTAACGTGTCGAGATACAATTGGCCAGTGACTCTACCAAGACATGATTGGATGGCTCTACCAGGATATCTGGATATGAGCATACCGTTCTAAATAAATTTCAAAACCTTAACCCTGGTTCTCCCTTCATGCTGGTTTATAGGTCATGCGCGTCTCTCTTGGTTTGAGCCATCGTAATAAAAGTAGTATATTATAAAACATATATCATTATAAAGTTCATATTATGTTGGTAAAATTAACGATCTATAGATACGCGCGTTCTCGATAAACCAAGATGAAGTGAGTATCCATGTTACACCATTTGTTAGTAAAACAGGTTAAATGTTAGGTAGCTACCACAATTATTGTTAGCTTGTTAACCAGGTGTAATATAAAGAAGTTGCTGACCACATATTATACGGAAGGTTAGCAACTTTTTATGAGATAGGAAGGTTAAGGCTAGTCATAGTGGTAAGTATCATGTAGTAGTATCATGCATATGATACTTGTGTATGATACTATCTCTATAGTGGTTAGTATCATGAAGTATCATAGTCATGCTATATTTATTACTTTTTAGAATCTCAATGCAAATTTGTGCACAAGATTTGTTTGGCATTAACTGTTCTCGTGACATGCGCTATGATACAATATCTACCTATGTTACTTTAATCTCCTCTCTCCCCCTTAATTAACTACCACATCAGCATTTTTGTAGGACCAATGTGCATGATATTAGCTATGATACACTATGGCTAGCCTAACTAGAGACTTGTCTGAAGTCAATACGCTATCCTCGTACTGCAGACTAGACTATAAGGAAATTAGTATATTATACATGGATGTCCTTTTTTTTTTTTTTTGAAGATGAACCATAATATATATATGCAAGCAAGCCGCCTCATTAAAAACCTTCCAGTCCCCTTAGGTACCCTGGTAAGGAAAAGAGTGCGTAAGAAACTTGCTGCTCAAAGAGTTACAGAATGGTTACATCAGGCAAAACAAAGCTAAGCACCTAAGGCTCATCGACCCGGTTACAATCCTTCCTAACTAAACCCGCCAAAGCAGCAGGAACAGAATCTAGCATAGTTCCGGAATCACCTCTCTTGCCCAGCTGCGCCAATCCATGCGCTACCGTATTATTCCCCCGATCCACCTTCAAAACAGAAATGGATCGGAAGACCTTAAGCAGCTCCTGCCCTTCTCTATACAGGCACCAGCTCGATGATCTATCAACCAGATTGTTCTTCATAACATCAATGGTCCTTAGACAATCTGTCTCCAACACGGCAAATTCACATGACATGCCAATAAGATGATGTAATCCCGCGATACAAGCCAAGACTTCTGCTTCTTCAGCGCTCGAACACCATGGTAAATGCTTCCATTCCGATAACAGCGTATAACCAGTATGGTCCCGAATGACAACGCCGATCCCTGCCCTACGGCTCGCTGCGTCCCATGCCGCATCAACATTGGCTTTGAGGGAGCCAATGGCTGGAGCTGTCCACCGGTTCACCACCGATAAACCCTCAGAACTATAAACAGGCGCATAACAAACCGGCGTTTTCCCCTTCGGGTCCGACACCGTGCCACAAGCCGAGGTGAAACTATCCAGGTAGTTCCGTATAAAAGAAACCGAGGCAGAGACGGAGGCCCGTCCGTCGCCATGAACGACATTATTCCGATGGTGCCAAACTCGCCAGAGAAGAAAAATGATCCTTGACCTTGCAGATTGAGATGAGTTACTAAGCAAAACAAGCAGCCAGTCGGTCCCTCTAAACAAAAAGGCCTCCTCACTAGGCAGATCCCAGAATTGTCTCATCCCTTCACGGAGAGCTCTCGCCAGAGTACAAGTAACAAGGGCGTGATGTTCATCTTCGGCTGCTACGCCACAGACAGTACACGTGTTGTCAACCTCTGGCATCCGCCGGTTAAGTCCGGAGCGAACAGCTAGGGTAGACGTTGCCGCTCTCCAAGCAAAAACCTTTAATTTGTTAGGAACCTTTGCTTTCCAGACAATATCCCAAATGCTCCGGTCTCCAGATGGAGCTGAACTACTCTGACCTGCACTCAGAGACTCAATCAAAGGCTGCATACCAAGTCTGTAGGCTGATCGAACTGAAAAAATCCCATTCCGTTCAGGTAGCCAAGAAATGAAATCGTCACAGGGCCTGGCCGGAAGTTTTATAGCAAGAATAGCCGCCGCATCAATAGGCAGGCAACATTCTCTAACCATCTGTTCATTCCAAGTTCTCGAGTATGGATCAATTAGCTCCGACACCCATCGCCGTCTCGAGTTGCCGCGTCTGCCAAGTAGCTTAGGGGCGTCCAGACGCGGTAGCCAGTTATCGCGAAAAATCCGAACACTAGAACCACAGCCAATCCGCCAAATCGCCCCTCTCTTTAGCAGTTCCAGGCCATGAACAATACCCTGCCAGGTCGGAGAAGTATTTTGGATAAACGAAGTGTCCATCAGGTGTGCAGACGGGTAGTACTTAGCCTTCAGCAGCCGAGCACACAAACTATCTGGGTATTGGATTAGCCGCCACGCTTGCCTAGCCAATAAGGCTTGATTAAACACTCTAAGATCCCTAAAACCAATACCGCCTTGAGATTTTGGTCTTGTCATTTTCTCCCACGACATCCAGTGCATTTTCCTCTTGTTCTCTTCATCTCCCCACCAAAAATCCCGAATAATTTTGGAGAGATCTTCTAACAGACCCGCCGGGAACCTGAAAACTCCCATAGCATAAGTGGTAAGAGATTGTAACACTGATTTAATAAGGACTTCCTTAGCACCGCTTGACATATATTTCTCACACCAGTCATTTGCACGCCTCGAAAATCTTCCTTTAATGGGCTTGAATTTGTCTCCTTTCATACCACCCTCTGGCACGGGAAGCCCCAAATATTTCTCCTCAAAAGTTTCCGTCTCAAATTTTAAGATGTCTTTAATCTCAATTTGCACCTCAGGTGGACAGTGCTTCCCATAAAGAACCGAACATTTTCCCATGCTAACCAGCTGGCCTGTGCTTCTCTCATAGTTGTCCAGTATACTCTTAACAATTTGGGCTTGCTCCACCGAACCCTCAAAAAAGAGGAGACTATCATCCGCGAAAAGGAGGTGCGAGATACCCGGAGCACGCCGACATATACGCAGATCACGAAGAGCACCCATCTCAATCTGTCTTTTAATCAACAAAGATAGACCATCAGCCACGAATAGAAACAAATATGGCGAAAGTGGATCACCTTGGCGAAGACCGCGAGTTGGGGAGAAGGAGTCCAACATATGTCCGTTAAAGCGAACTGAATAGCTGACAGTGGTAACACAAGCCATTACCCACTGAATCCATTGACTATGAAAGCCCATCTTCGCTAAAACCCCTTCCAGAAACCTCCAATCGACACGATCATAAGCTTTGGCCATATCCAACTTATATGCACAGAATTTTGCTCTAGCCGGAGACCCGGACTGAATAGTATGTATACACTCAAAGGCAACCAGGGCGTTGTCCGTAATCAACCTCCCAGGGACAAAGGCACTCTGCTCAGGAGAAATAATGTCTTGCAGAATGGGCCGAAGGCGATTCGCCAAACATTTGGAGACAACTTTATAAATAACATTACATAAACTTATGGGTCTAAAGTCCTTCAATTCCTCCGGGTCCTTCTTTTTTGGAATCATAACAATCGCTGTGTCATTCACTGCGTCAGGCATAACACCAGATGTGAAAAAGTGTTGCACCGCCCTAACCACGTCATCCCTAAACAGGCCCCAATTACGTTGAAAAAAGTGCGCTGGAAAGCCATCCGGGCCAGGTGCCTTCAGAGGGCCGATCTGGAAAAGAGCGTCACTAATTTCTTTTTCTGAGAAACACTCACAGAGCTTAGTATTCATTTGATCATCCACACACTCCTGGACCAGATCAGTAATAATGGAAGGATCCAACTCTTCATCACGGGAAAAGAGAGACTGAAAGTAATTTCTGGCCATCGCCTCCATCTCCGCCTTATCAACTGTAATCGAACCATCAGGCCGCTTAAGCAAACGAATTCTGTTCTTACGATGTCTCCTCGAAGCTTGCCGATGAAAGTATTTGGTATTCCTGTCTCCTTCCCTAAGCCATGAAACCCTTGAGCGTTGTAGCCATGCCATTTCTTCTCTATACAAAAACTCATCCATCTCTCTTGCTAGTCTAGTCTTCTCCAGTTCACTGGCAGTATTAGATCTTGTATTTAAATCCTCCATCAGAGTACGTTTCTTCTCCATCTCCTTTGGGAAATTTTTAAACTTATCAGATTTCCATCTATACAGATTGGACATCACATCATTGAGCACAGAATTTATGTCGCCAAGATCCTCACATGGAACCCGCTTAGACCAAGCTTCCTCCACGGCCGACGCAAGGGACGGTTCTCTTTCCCAACAAATCTCGTACCTACGTATAGGTCTCTCCGGCCTACCATAGGCAGGTTGGTCCTCTGAAAGCAACAAAGGACAATGGTCCGAACGAGACGATGATAGATGGCGTAGCCGAAAATCAGGGAACCGATCAGACCATGCCGGCGTAGCCACCGCCCGATCCAGACGGACTTTAACATTCCTATCTCCTCTCTGCTTATTATCAAACGTCCAGGGGGTACCAGAAAAGCCAATATCATGTAGATCGCAGTCCGATAAAACCGCCCGAAACTCTGCCATATGTCTCTCTGATCGTTTGGATTTAGAAAAATGTTCCTCCTGCCACATGGCTTCATTGAAGTCACCCAACACCAGCCAAGGTTCACTGGATCTATTTTTCAATTGCCTCATTTTTGTCCACATAAGATGACGATCGCTAGGTTTTGGCTCACCATAAACAAAGGAAGCTCTCCATTTACATACATAGGGACCTCCACTGACATGAACATCTATATGTCGATTACTATAGGATAGGAGATCCACCGTAATGCCATCCTGCCAATACAGAGCCAGACCCCCTCCTTTCCCAACACCTTTAACCTGGTAGCATCCCTCCATTCCGAGGCGGAACCGAAGGTTTCTCATTCTTTCCTCGCTCTGTCTAGTCTCACACAAGAAAATAAGGCAGGGTTTATAAGACTGCACCAGGCAGTCAAGCTCTCGAACTGTCGCGGCTTGCCCTGCTCCACGACAGTTCCAGCCTAAAGTACACATTAGGCCCGGCGGTCCTCCTCGAGGGAGGCCGCCGATGGTGCCAGGTTGTTTCCAATAACATTCTCCTTTCGCTGTTTCTTATCCTTATTCTTAATATAAGCAGGTGGAGGTGGAGGTACAGGAGCAGCCTCGCCCCCCCCGCTAGTGTCCATCTTCTCCACTCCATCCACCGGCTCAACTCCGCCCAACTCCAACATTTTCCTTGCATCGCTCTCAGCATTGTTCTTGGTAGAGTCATCAATAAGAGGCAGCTTTTCAGGACTAGAGGCAGTGTCCTTCTCGTCGTCTTCCTCAGTCAGGGCTGCTTCTTCAGAATTTCTTTTCCTCCCATTAGCGCTATTGGCCATCCCTCTACCAGCAAAACCTCCCCGAAACCGAGCTCTATCCATGGATTGACGCGGAGCAGGCATTGGTTGATTAGCCCTACGTGTCGCCAGCATCCACGTACCATACTGCAACTGTTTTTCCTCCCACACCCCATCACCGCACTCCTCATGGTCATGACCTATAAGCCCACATCTCTTACAGAAAAACGGCATTTTTTCATATTTAACCGCTAGCCTCTTCTTACCCTCCGGAGTAGTAAGGGAAACAAACCTCAGTAATGGTTTAGCAACCTCAATTCTGACCCTTAGTCTCACATAATTTCCTTCAAAAAACAACTTAGGTACCATCTGAACTTCTTTCACCTTGCCAATCCTTCGGGCTAGGTCATCCACCACCTCCTCCTTCCGGTATAGCTCCGGAATTCCATGAATTTGAGCCCAGACAAACAGCCCACTGAACACGAACTCCGCTGGATCACTGAGCCCATCGTAATCCTCCACTAGCAAACCCCAACCCCTAAACGTCCAGGGACCTTGATGAACAACCTTCTTCCAATCTGCCAGACAGTGCATCTGGAATAAAAACAGGTTATCGCCCACCTCCCGGCAAACTGGGTCCTTTGCCAAACTCCAGACGCTCTTCATCTTCTCAAACAAAGCCTCTGAACTAAAAGATCTGGAGGTTTGAACTTTACCAATAGCAAGCCACCTCGCCGCTTTACGATACTCCTTCGCCGCCTCCACATCGACCACCACATCATCCAACTCCTCATCGTTCAGCTCTAGGTGGCTCAGCATGTCGTCGATCTCGCCTTCTTTACCTCCCGATCTGCCCTCCATATCCTGACCCGGATCCGCCATCCAACCGAAGCCGGCGTGACCAGAGAAGAACCAAGGAAACGACAGAGGAACACAAACAAGAACCAGAGAACTCGATCCTGGGCGATCAAGGGACCAAACCCAGGCAGGATCACCACCGGACACGGATCAATCTCACAGGGCGATAGAGCCGCCGCCGGAGCACTAAACCCTAGAAAGGGTAGGGACGATACATGGATGTCCTTGTTGCAAACGTCATGACATAATATGTAGCAGGGCCATTAATTAACCTACTATGATTAAAATTGGTATTTTAGTTATTTTATCGTAGCTTGTGTCGTCATCAGCACATGGGCACGATCTGGCCTTTAGTTTGCAAACCAAAACAAATAAAATATACAATGCAGTACAGTACAAAAAATAGCTGGATTGGCAAGGGGAAAGCTCTTCTAGCTAAATTAGACTTGTTGTTACCTACAGGAGGGAAGAAGCCATTAGCAGCCTAGCGTTCTATCAAACTCCATTCCGATTCTTATGTTTCCTTGATTCGGCTGGACGGCAAGAGGATATATAGAGCGGTCAATAGATCGAAGGTCTGGAGAAGAAGAATAAGAAGATGGGGAGAGGGAAGATTGCAATCGAGAGGATCGAGAATGCAACGAACCGTCAGGTGACCTTTTCCAAGAGGCGTGGCGGGCTGATGAAGAAGGCCCGGGAGCTCGCTATCCTGTGCGATGCCGATCTCGCACTCATCGTCTTCTCCAGCACAAGTCGCCTCTACGACTATGCAAGCTCGAGGTTTATTAGTTAACTTCAGCTCTTCCTTCTGTGCCTTCTAATTAATTAATTAGCACTTTCTCAGTTGATTAGGTTGATTGCTATTAGCACTCTTAACTTCTTAAGTAATGTAAAATCAGATATTCGTGTGATTTGTTATTATCAGCGGCATGAAGGCAATACTAGAGCGCTACCATGAGGCAAAAGAGGAGCACACTAGGGTTTTGAATCCAACATCAGAGGCAAAGGTATGTATACATTCAGAGTAGCATGCATAGGCTGGGGCTGCACCGAAAATATAAATTCACAGTAGCTGGCTAGCTTAATTTCTACACCAGACCTATCGACCAGAGAAGGAAGATGCATATTTCCAAGCTACGTATGTGTACATGCTGTCACTAATTATAGTTGTGTACAATTCGCAAAAAAAAAGTGTACTAAAAGTCTAAAATGCTAATCATTAAGTTGCAAGTTAAGTGTCCGCATTTTTGCTAATTACTTGGTTGGACTCTATGAGAAGGATGATCGAGTGAGCTCTCATGGAACTTTGGTAACATAATAACCAAGCAAGAGCCAGGAAATCATGGGCTGCCAATTTTTGGCATAAGACTACACAACTGATGATAGAAGCCTCATAGCATTAATTGAAATGAAATTTGCCAAAAGAAATTAGTTGAATGGATGAAATAGTGTATAAATATATTATATTTTAGTGTGTTATCTATGAAAAATTGTGCTTGTGCGCATATAAAAAATGTAATGAATAAAATTATCAAGACAAAGTGTGACAAAAAGGTACCATCTAGTACAATGGAGATAACTGTTTTATGATTAACTTGAAGAGAATATCTCTTAGCTCTTATTTCTCTCTCTTCTACGCCACCAAACATCATATGTGGTATTTTAAAATAGCACAGTTTGTCTTAATGATCTCCTAATGTGGTGAGTGGTAATTATTATCCTATTTCAGTTTCTTTTTATTGTGCAGTTATGGCAGAGGGAGGTTGTAAACTTGAGGCGGCAAGTGCAAAACTTACAACACAGTAATAGGTAAATATTTTATATTCTTCAGTATTTTCTCCATTAAGGTTTCTATGACCCTTTCTAGTTTTGAGACTGACCTTTACCATTAAATTGAAATAAAAAAATATATGTTATTTACCAAAAATAATATACTATCGACAACTTATTTCAAATAAGAATTCGGCGGTGTACTTTTTTTTGCAACATATAACACATGTTTCATTAGTTAAATTCACGGTCAAAATTAACATCAAATTCATGAAGGCTTTACAAACCTGGACCGAGGGAGTATTACTTATGCGTAGAATTAAAATGCTAATTGGTATAGCTATCGAAAACAATTCTTGTTTCGTCTTTTCATATGCATATTAATTGGAGGAGAAGAGTCTATGATGATGCATGTCAAGATCTCTCGCTTGGGATGTGATTGGTTGCTTGTGCCAATTTTTATTCACTCCTAGGGGCTAGGCCCTAGGGTGGCATGGTCATTGAGAAATGGCATCTCGTCCATGTTGTCCATTTTATTTGTCTTCCCACAATGAGACTGGTTGCATGGGTTTGGCAACTATTCCCATTTGTTGGTATGTTGCACACATGCCTTTTGGGCTTGGCTGCAAATGGAAGGTGCTTAGTTACCCACATGAGGTTGCATGTGGTTAACTGGTTCAAATGTGATGAGCTTACAATTTCATTGCATGCCACATCCAATCATACATAACAATTAGAAAAATATGAACTTCACGACCACCACAAACATGATTATGATGACGAAGTGTTTGAGCATACACTGTCAAACTTGTTGTGTTCCTTCGGCTGCGTGTTGGTTGTTGTTCTCATCATCCAAGAACATGGAGTAATCCTCCTCTGCATCCTGTCTAGTTTCATCCCCTTTGTATCCATTGTTGGAGAAACCGTCCACTTGATCTTGGCACCTGCGCCAGGACCGTCAGTCCTCGACCCATCCCTAACAGTTTATCTAACAAGACTCAAGAATGACATGTAGTGTACACCATCACAAGATCATCATAACAAGCATCCTTGAAATTTTAACAAGCATCAAAAGTTTAAACCAAATCAGAAACTAACATGAGCATGCATGATCATTAGAAAAACATGAGCACAAGTTCATCTTACAACTATGGTGTTAACCTACCACCACAAGAAAAGTGGACTCCATCTCCATAAGTTCACCATCAGATTACAAGTTTATTAGTATATAGCAACTCATCAAAGTATACAGATCACGGAAAGTTTGCAAGACCTAGCTACCACCAAAATATACATCATCAACAACATCATCATCATCACCATCACTATCACCGTGCATCACCACCCCTAACCCCGCAAGGAACCCTAGACCTATAGATTATAGTAGTGCTTAGCCAGGTGGGTTCTAAGCCAGAGGGTTCTACGTTGCTCATGCATGCTATAAGACAAGGTCTTATTGGCTCCCTCTTTCATTAGACGATGCCAGAGTATAATCGTCGACAAGTGCATTTGAATATAAAGACACACGATAAAAGAGGTCAACCAACAAGACCAAGTTAAATGCGCAAACAATGTGCAAGATAAGTTTACAACACACAACTTATAGATCATTTAAAACTAAACCTACGCAAGTTTGTGATACAAATTAACCAACAACATCTTCACTTTCGACTTGACCTCGGCGAGAACAGGCGGAGACCATCAAACGTCATGAAGTCCTAGTGGTAGCCCTGAAGATGACATCGCTCTTCTATCTACCTCTGACTTGGTTTTACAGGGCCATAGTAGAACAACCCCTCCGAACCGCAGAGAACATTCCTAATGAGTTTCCCAAGCTTATGTTGAATGCGATACAACTCAAATCTGGAATCTTCCTCACATAGTTGGCAAAGTCCTTGACCCATGTTGTCAGACTAGATGAATCCACAAGTAGCCGATGATCCCGTGCAAACTTCCGCATGTGATGGGTTGCGTAGAATGCTTTCCTCGTGCTCTCTGTTGGTTGCTTCACGTAGGGAAACTCTTGTCTATGGCCGAATACACGCCTGCCATTGATGACTACTTATCATTTCAAGCCGCTACCGTTCAAGTAGTAGCGGCTGAGAGAATCATCCAGAATGTTCCTGATGTTGGTGTAGTTTTTTGGTTTCACGCTCCCCGAGTCAAAATACACGACGTGCGGGTGATTGAGGTGTAAAACAATGAGGGTGCAATATTTGTCTGTATGCAACACAATTTAAACAGACCATTATATCCTCAACTCAAACATAATGAAAGAAATATATACGAAAGCATCTTGTGGCGCTGGCGAGTGACTTACTCGGGAAAATAAGGAAGGAAAAACATTTTTTTGTCCTTATTCGCCAAGAAGAGACTCTCGATGTAATGCATCACATTGAGTCTGTTCTCATAGGTGACCAAGTAGCTCTCATACAGGTAGTAGGGGTCCGCTATCCCCAAGGTCGGGGATAACTCTTGCTCTTTTCTAACATGGTAGGTCTCAGTGAGCACAAATAGGCGGAGGAAGTTTCGGTGATGTCTATTCATTTGAAACATGGAGAATATGTCTTCAAATCTTAGGAAGATCACGTCCGTGGGGTGTTTATCGATAAAGCCCAGGCCCTCAAGAACTTTGACGACAAAAAGCGAGTACGTTAGAGATGCCATACAAATAAGACGCCTTTCTTCTGCTAGAATAATGTCATGCAGACTCTTCATATCACCGGTTAGCGTTAGGTACTTTTCCCACGATAACATAGGTTCACCCTCCACATGATATTGCCGCTCTTGCATGGAGATCTTGTCCAGAACCCGGGTTGTTTGGCAAGAGACATAATCTTTTTTCTTAGCCCTTTTACGTCCCTTTTTCTTTAAACCAGAAGAATCTGACACCACATGTGTTGCGGCCTCGGCCGGATCTGATGCCACATGTGTTGCGGGTTCGGCAGGATCTGACACTACCAGAAAATAGCTAATCAGTGGCGCACCTATATTAGCTATTAGTGGCACATCTAGGTGCGCCACTGCTATCACACCACTACTAACTGTTAGTAGTGGTGTACTAGTGGTGCGCCATTGCTATCTGGCTTAGCAGTGGTGCACCAAGTAGTGCGCCACTACTAGCTTCGTGGTGTTCCACTGCTAAACGCGTGAGGTGCGCCACTGGACAAAAACAAGGTGCACCACTGCTAAAATTTGAAATTTCTAGATCTAGATCTAGATCTAGATCTGGCACATTTTCTTCGAATTTTTTTAGCTTGTTATTTTTTCTCATCTTTGTTGCCCAAATTATTTGTCCAATGTTCATTCTCATTTTTCATAGCCTAGCCGCCGGTGAGGATGGATCAGAGAGGTAGGAGAGGTGAGGATGGATGATGGATGATAGAGGTAGGAGAGGTGAGGATGGAGGAGAGGAGGAAGGCCGGAGGTAATGGAGGCTGGAGGGTCGTCGGAGAGGAGGAGGGAGGTCGGACGATCGTCGGAGAGTAGGGTCACCGAAGGTCGCCAGAGTGGATGGAGAAGTAGAAGGAAAACATGAAAAGAGAGGAGGAGGAGATGAGAGGAGAGGAGAAGGAGAGCAGGAGGAGAGGAGAAGGAGAACAGGAGAATGTGTGGAGGAGGAGGGAGTAGGAGGGGGTAAGTGGCTGGCCCGTCCGTTTCAAATTTTGTGGGTGGGAAGCTTAGCAGTGGCGCACCAAGGCATGGGTGCGTCACCTCTATTTTTTCCCTTTATTTTTTGGAATTTCTGCCTTGGTGCGCTACTGCTATTTTTTTCTTTTTTTGAAACTTCGGCCCAAAATCTAATACCTGAAAGAAGTCCTATTTCTTTTTTAAATTTGACGAATCCAGTTTTTATCTAAACGACCATAGGTCGTTGAATTCGGATAGGAAATTTTGCGTAGATACATTTTCATATAATCTTTTTTTCATCGGAGGTCATATGCAACTAGAAATCCAGTTGTACCGAAACATGACACCATTTTGCAAAAAAAGTTGAAATTCATGTTGGTTAATTCTCATTAAAACTAGATGACATAATACATGGGCATCTCGAAGGATTTTATTTTTTAAAATTTCTATCTATTTCTTTATTTTTTTCAAAACCGAAGTAGCAGTGGCGCACATATATGTGGTGCACCACTGGTAACTCCTGGCCATTCTATACCCACAACCCACACTTCCCAGTGGCGCACCCCTTCTTGGTGCCCCACTGCCATCCATAGCAGTGGGGCACCAAGAAGGGGTGCGCCACTGGTAAGTGTGGGGAGGGGTGGCTTTGGCAGATCCTTAGTGGTGGCGCACAAAAAAAGGGTGCGCCACTAGTATTTTTCTATCGGTGGAGCACCACTATTCGGTGTGTAACTAGCAGCCACTGGTAGTTTTCTGTGGCTAGCCCTTTCTCTAGTAGTGTGACACCACATTGCCTTGGCTTGGCGCCAACTCAACTGGTGTTGCTTGGTACCTCGGATGTGCCCCTTGTCGAATTCCGGCAATCCAATCTTCGATCGACTGGATCAAGATAGGAAGGAGGCCGTTGACCTATTTTCCACTTGGTTTTCAACAATGGTGGCCATGTTTGCTTTAAGGGTCGCCAATTCTTGCTTAACTTCATGATGTTCTTCTCGTAGTGTGTGCCCCGTGTCTACATTTTCTTCTTCGCCTCCACTCCAACCGCTTGAAGATGACCCGGCGACAACGTCATTGTCTTTTTTGAAAAACGAAATGGCTAGCTAACACTAATCAAAATTGAAACTATTAGTAATAAAAAAAATCACGGTAAAATTCGGCATGACCTTTACTAAGAAAGGATATACGGAGTGCGAGAAATTTGGTTGAAATGGAAATTAATCAATGTTTCGACAAAACATTAGCAACTCATATTCCTGTAAAACAATGCTCCAAAATTGTTAATCGTTAACTTATCGGTCGTCCACAAAATGGAGATTAATTGCTTATCGGCCGACTAATCAATTTTATGGGTCGGCCATATATTGGCTTATTTTTTTTTTGTAAATCCTAATTTTCGGCACTAAAATTTGAATAATATGCTATGTAAAAAAATATTGCAGCATTGAACATAAGTTTTGCCTTGATTCCTTGCACTTGAATCAATAAAAATAGAAAATCTGAGCTAATGCACAGCTGTCAGACCGAATTTCTATGACATTTCAATGAAAATCAGCCGAAATATTGACCATCAGACTAAAAATCGGACGAAATATTGGTGCCAGTGATAACTTAGCTGATATGCCAAAATCTTATCGGTTACCACCTGATTCACAATAAATCAGACAATAAATCGGTATCTCAAACGAATATTTTGATCAATGTTGTACAACAAGACATTTTTGCCATACTACCATACACCATATATCCATGTAACTAATCAAGCATTTACTGTAATCAACAACTAATATCCCTACAAATTAATTAGATAAGCAACTCATATCCTTGTAATCAACGCAGCTAATCAACCATATAGTGTAATCGGCATTTCATGGAGCAAGTGCAGGGCGCGGTTTCATACCAAGGTGGGGGCAGGGGAGGGGGTCATGCGGGGTGGGGGAGTAGCAGGCGAGCTCGACTGCAGGGAGAAAGGAGGCGTGACGCGGCCGGCGACCGTTTTGATGGCGAAGGCGAGGCGCAGAGTGGCGGGGTCAGAGGCGCGGAGTGGTCGGAGGCGTCGAGGCCGAGTGCTCCGCCGTCTAGAGAGATTGGCGAAACTGTGGTAGGAGAAATTGACTCGGCGCGTCGACTGAACTTTTGGTTAAGTCCAAATAATGGTAGCCGGCGGCGATAAGGTACGCTACCAGTATTTGGTGCACCCTCGGTCAGAAACTATTGGCAGCGGTTGGCGTCGATGACACATGGCCAAGAAGAGCGTATTAGCCGCGTGCCATGACGGCCGCACGCGGTGGATAAGTTCTGTGCCCAGGCGCAGCCAGACCCACATAATAGTCGCGTGCTGAGGGCAGCGACACGCTTCTAGTAAGCACATACTAGTCGCATGCTCCTTTCTGGCACACACCAATTATAAGCAGTCGCGTGCACCTAATAAGGTGTGCTGCCAATAAGCCTGTCCCTATGCCTTTTTCCTACTAGTGGAAGCTGCACTAAGGGACTCACTTGAGCCCACGACAAACTTTCATGCGGACAGACCGAGGGAGATGGTATGCATCTCATAGTAGTTCATGATTGGCTTGTTGAGGAACTTCGCAACATTGGGATGATATTTAGATTGGACAACAATGTGTTAGTTGCGCATGATAGTTTTTGACGACCAAGTGAAACAAGGATGCAAGATAGTGCGCTAACCATGTTGTATCCCTGATGATAGTGCTCCAAGAGAATGGTTAAGGTGACCTCACAATATGCATTGAGCGTCGAGGTATTTGAACTTTCTCACCTAGAGCCACCTATCCCTGCACTTCCCGAGGTCACCTCAGATCCAGAGTGCTCAAACATATTATTCTCAATGGCAGTCCAGTGGTCCTCCATGAAGCTTGTGTCAGTCCAGACATTGGTCCTGATGAGCCCGAACATCTTCTCTAGGAAAAAGGTGGACATGAAGGGAAGACATTTCATGGTCCCATTTGATTGCTCCTTCTCCGCCTTTCCAATCCTTGTGGCCACCTTTTAAGCTACGGTCTTCAGTTTGGGTATGAATGGAGGGGCCACTACATTTTGGGTATTGATTTCAAAATCATCCACAACCAAAAGGGATTTGCGAATCACAAATGCTGACCACAGTCAGGCTAAAGTAGTCAAATGGAGTGCTACATTGATCATGCATGACATGCTAATGTCAAAACATGAAAATCTAACCGAACAAAATATGCACAAACAAGAGCTACCACATCCAGTACAGAAGCTCAAGCTAGACAGTGGGTCAACATAACTAGATCATACTTCAAGCACACACATATTTCAACAACCTACCATACTACAACACACATATCTACCCTACTAGTGATAGATTTGGACAACGTACCATACTATAAGAACACACATATACCCTAAACAAGTAGTAGACATGCACAACTTAGGTAGATTTACCATACCAAGATCACATATCTACCCAATCCAAGTTGGAGGTGTGGTTACTTACAACCATCGTGGAGGTGGACCACAAAGAGGACAACTCAAGGAAGAGGAGGTAGTAAGGTTGCCGTCGCTGCCCAATGATGAGTGTGCTGCTTACATGCACTTCGACAAGAAAATGGAGCTCGATGGAGGGAGATGGTGGTTCTGGAATGGGATGTGAGAGTGGAGGGTATAAATAGGTGGAGGATTTTAGCGGGTGATGACCGAATTCCCCCCTCTTCTTTTTCGATGAAGGGCATGATGTCTCGTTATTTGAACGGTCTCGAAAGCTCGTACAGCCTGCACTCCTCTTTTACATGGAGGGAAGCCACGAGGGTGGTTCCACGAAAACAACCGAATCAATAGTTCCTAGCGGGCCGAGCCTGGAGGTGCTTTAAGCATTGTGCGGGCCACAGTGCAGAGGTTGTGCATGCATCAAATTAGCCCATATTTGGCTCCCCAAGGCATGGTCTAGCATCATGCGGGCTACGAATGCCCTTGAAGACTAGGCCAATGAAACCCATATTTCCAGTAGCACTTGTTGTTGCAATGAATGAATACGTAGTTTCATCAAAGGACAAGACAAGTTCAAAAAATGCATGTGTTTCTACCAGATCGAAACCAAGGTGACTCAAAACCCGCAGGCAACATTGTGGTATTGGCGGGGTTCATCCTCCAAAAGAGGTAGGTTAGGCTCATTTTTTGTTTGAAATGGGGAAGAAGCTCCGGCCTCTACATCAAAATATGCATACCCTCTATTTGTTTTTTTAAAAGTCTCCAAATCGTCAAAGAATAGCTTATTACATCAAGTATCACTAAAGGTGCTACATGGATCAATCATCTAAAATAAAGGAAATAAAAATATGTCTAGTGGATCAACATGTGAGCCTACGAGCAGCCGTGAGCCACACCAGCTGAATAAATCACGTGCAACCGTTTTCAATCGATTGCACCTAAAATCCATGTCCTCGCCCTGCTCCTTCGGCCAGAGAAATAACCACGTGCATTGAGTATTAAGTGAGATAACATGAATCACGATATGCACAAATACCAACCCTAATATGTCCCTTGACTCTTTTATATAGTCTATGCAACCAGCTATCAAAAGATTAATAATGTTTCTTGGTGTGTATATTCAAAAGGACATATGGAGAATACACAAAATAATTGTGGCAAGCACACAATCAATGAAAAAAGTTTGATTGTTTCATTTTTGTCACAAAAAAATATTTTTATTACCTTGCCAGTTTCTTTTGAAAAATCATCCTTCCTTAATACAACTTTCTATGCAAGAACAACAAAAATATTCTTATAATAATTAGATGAAACTATTTTATGTTGCTACCCTCTTCTTAAACAAGTTTTACTTTCGCTCGCTGCGCCCACTTTGTTTCTCCGTCCCTTGGAAGTTGCAGAACTTCTCATTTGCCTCCCTCATAGCCTCTTTGTCCGAGGTGCAAAGAGGAGATATTTCTGCTTTTCTATCTAAGTGTTCATTTTCTTTTTTACACATACTAATTTGGTTGCGAGCCCACCCTCAAAAGAAATTATGGAGCTGTCAGATTTTATTCGGCCAAATCTTCATTGGTGAGTTACACTAAAATCACCCCAACCGACATCGGGAGTGTAGTATCATCACATATCCGTACAAGCTCTGCAAGAAAACCAGCTTTCTGTGCATCTCGAGCAGCACTATATACCGCAACCATACACCATTCAAAACCATCAGATTTATTTTGAATGTTAAATTTAACACATCTATCTCCTCTAGTGATATCTTTAATGTTCACTGTGGATGAATTCACTCCTACTACAACGCCTCCCGACCTTCCAATAGGTAGGAAACAATACCACACAAAATCAAAGACCCCGACAGATGCTTTGAGAACGAAGTCAGGAAATTTCATATCCCTTTCTCTAAGATATATTTTTTCTCGATAATGGGCGCTTTATTACTCAAAAAATTTAAGCATTACACCCAGCCTCTGCATAACTAGGATGCAAACATCCGTTTTAATTCAAAAGGTACCAAAATAAAAGGCATTCAAAATGAAACCAAGTTTAAAGCAAAGTAGTCTCTATGGAGGCAGAGGGTCAATCCGTAGATTATGCTGCCATCCATATAGGGTAAAAGTATCCCTCGCCACATCCTCAAATCGTGTAGACACCTCCATAAATAAGTTGCGGTTCTTCACACGTTGTAGAGGTGACCATAAACGGAGCACAGATGTACATCGGTAGATAACCTTCATAAGAGAAACATTTTGATCATTAAAAACCTTGTCATTTCTACATAGCCATAGCGGACAAATAACGGAAATCGCTCCAACCCTAATAAGTAGCTTGAACCTAGGATCTACACCATTTAGCCAATTGCCGAATATATTCGCAACACATCATGGTGGATATAAGATAGAACCTATCTGGATGGCTGACCATATAGATCTAGAAAATTTACAATTGAAGAATAAGTGTTTTATAGTCTCGTCATGATGACAAAAGACACACTTTTTGCTTGCTTGCCAATTACGTTTTACAAGGTTGTCTTTGGTGAGATTACCCCTTGACGAAGATACCACACAAAAAAACTTTGTTTTAAGCGGGATCTTCATCTTCCAAATTTTCGAATTATTATCAACTGGTATATTAGGTTGGATTAAAGCCTTATACATAGAATTCATAGAGAATTTGCCACTCTCATAGATTCCAACGAAATTCATCACCGAATCCAGGCGTTGTAACAAAACATTCCAAGATGTTTGTCTGGGTCCAATGAGACTTCTTCTGAACGACACATTTGGTGGGTATGGTTCCTTCTCTAAGATATATATAGCGGAGAAATCTAATTTATGCTCCCTTATAGTCTTATGAACAAAAGGATGTTTTTCCCTTTCGCGAAACCGTCACTATTCCATATGCCCCCTTCCATTGAGACTTACTTTTTCATAGGCAGGGAATCCGTTTGTTCCTCCACACCATCTTCTTGTTTAGCATTCGGACATGATTGGAGCAACAATAGTAGCTTTGTTTCCTGCTTCCGGCGCGAGCGCGGGTTACCAGAGCGGGATCCCTCGGAAAGTAGGAGCGGGGGATGGCCATGCGAGCGGCTTAACGGCCAGAATGTGTGGCTCTCGGCAGGGCTTCCTCTTGGCGTGTGGTATGTTGTGGAACCTGTCATGGGATGCAGTACGGTGTTTGGCAGCGGGAGGACTGGATGCCACCAGATCTGGCTGCCAGCGTGATGGTTTCTAGAGTCATCGTCTCTGTGTGGTGCGGTTCCTACTTCCCAGTGGTGGTTTCTAGAGTCAGCACAACTCCAGATCGGCGACGAGGTATATGGTGGTTTCCACATGAAGTTGGCATAGTTGTCGCGCTAGAGGTGCTCCCTATCAAATTGAATCTTCCTAGTCGCTGGCAAGTGTGGCCGCTGCTGTTTCAAGGGGGGTGATAACGATAACACCGCACAACCTTGGCCATGGTTCGGTTTTGAGTTTTGACGGAGTGTGTAGAGTATGTGTTGGTATCCAAGCTGGCACATGTCTTGTTCGATGACAGTTGCTTGGGTTGGTTGTAACGGTTTTTTTGCTGGGCTTTACGCTAATTTGTCCGCCAATTCTCTTCTTCTTGGTTAATAAAATAGCAATTTCCCAGCTTCTAAAAAATGTAAGTATCTAGTAGCTAGTTACATTGTTAATCCATGTGTTTTCTGATGAAAATACAGCCAACTATTGGGAGAGGAACTATCTGGCTCAAATGTTCGGGATCTGCAGTTTCTCCAGAACCAACTTGAGATTAGTTTGCATTCTGTAAGAAAGAGGAAGGTGCACCATCCTTTCCCCTTCTTCTTTAATTTATTTACTTACGCTGCAATTATATATGCATGATACAATCTTTAATGGTAGCTGATTTCTGTAGGAGCAACTTCTGGCCGTGGAGATCCAAGAACTCAACCAAAAGGTTCACTACATCTTCTTCCTCTTCTTCCTTTTGCTAGTACTGTTGTTGGTGTTGAGATAGCTCAGGTGTCTATTCTGGGATAAATCAATGCCATTAACGACTTATTATGTTATGGTGAGATGATTTTTTTTTTCATGTAGGGGTTTCATATTGAGAAGGAAAACATAGAACTTTGCACCAAGCTGAGAATTGCTCATGAACACAAGATGGAACTACAGAAGAAGGTAAGAAATGTCTTAGAATACCAAGTACTGAATGCAATGTAATATCAGTACTGGTCACGGATGCATGCCCGCGCGCTTCACTCCTTTTTGAAAAAAGGCAGTAGGACCTTCCTTGCCATTTATGCTAAAAGAATGCAAGCTAATACATTAATTCTAGTTTGCCTGTCAAGAAGTGTCCAAGCATTATGCAGAAAATCATGTTGTCAGGTACTCTATCTGGTCGTAGAACTATATCATTTTCGACATCGACACGATTCTTAAGGTGAAACTTTCATCATCAGTTCAGACAATAATAGTATTTTTTCAAAATGAAATAATTATACCTAACTAAAATATATTTGTAATTGATCTAGTAATACTAATTTATTTTAATCAATTTTGTTGACAGAATCACAACATCCAAAGAACTTAAGTATGTGTAATAGTCAAAATCATAAATCTTTCAAAGCTCTAGTATTGACAAAGTAGCAAATGCAATATTCATGACTCATATGTAGTGCGAAATAATATATGTACGTGCTCACGCAACAGTTCTATTCCAGTAAAATATTAATACCAGCTTAATTCAGTACGTTATATTTGGTTACAAGCATGGAAGAGAACTGGTGCTTGACAAGTGAACTTATTTGTGATAATTACTTAGATTTCTGGAGGACTCAGATCGAGTGAGCAGCAGACTGGCGCAAGCAGCTCAAAAATGAGAGTACGTGAACCAAGTATTGACCTTGAGTTGTGCCAGCAGGAGCAGGATGACGAATAACACATAATATCTCGTCAACATCAGTAAGTAATTCCTGTCTAATAAATGGGAGTGGTATTTTGGAGCATGGGAGCGCTCCCTTCATTTTGAAATGCGTGTTACACATGTTTTGAAATTTTAAAAAAACTGAAACAAAAAATCGTACGTACATCTTCACGTGCTACGCGCTGACAAAGTAGTTTCTGGAAAAATCGATTTGTCACGTAACGTGTGTAAAATAGACAAAATTCATGGCTGAGACTAAGACTGTTCACAAAATAAATTTTCTCTTTTTTATATAGACCAGAACAAATATTTTTTTCATGAAACTTGGCGAACTCACATATATTATGTAGATGTAGATGTAGATTTTTTTTGTAATTTTTTAAACATTTCTAATTATAGTTTTTTAGTAGAGGGAGCATATGCACCCGGGAGCCGAATTAAATTTCCTCAGTGGCATTTCAAACAAGTTATAAATTATTGCACGTACTATTTGTTAACTACAATTTATTGAATTACATAAAACAACTTTGGTTTATTTTCAGTGCCTGGACGATGTCGCAGCTCATCAATCTTTGTGCATACACCTTGTACGGTGCACGAGGAGTCAAGAAACATGTATGCATATCGTGCATATTAAGATGAAACTAAACTGAAGAAGAACATGCTAGAACCCTATATATTTTTGTGGTGTCAAAGACACATATACAGCTGCAAATGTATTTATGTGGATCTAACTCGATCTTGCATGGAGAAGAGAGAAGATCATATAGACATATAGATTATTAATGAATGTGTATGCTTTTGTTTTTTTGTGTAATCGCAAAGATCGATCATTGTAGATATATAGCAAAAATGCCCGCGCGTTGCGGCGGACAGATTTTTATTGAATATTATTTTACTGAAATGCAACTACCATTAAAATGTTCTAGAATGTATTTTTGTTAATATTTAGGTGTCTAACGCTATCCATAAATCTCAATCACCTAAATTCTATACTTGAGAATATGTTTTTGTCAAGTGTCGTCAACTAAATTGCTTTTGGTATTATGTGTATAACACAAATGCATGTGCGTTGCTACGAACGAATAAATTTAAACCTAGATATGCAAATAATAAATTGATCTATTAAAGTTGGACATAACATGAAGTCACACAAAAATTAAAACATTTAGTTGAAAGTACATATATTCTAATTTGAGAGAGCATATGCATCCGGGAGCCAAATTGAGTTTCCGGTTGAAAAAAGGAAAGTATGATTGTGCACTAAAGAAAAGATGTCTTAACCTGTGCTTCACCATAGGTAGTAGCTGTAGCAATCAGGACATTATCAAACATATCATATTTCTTCCAAACTTCAATAGCTCGCGATCCACCATATTTCTAGATCGATTCACATCTGCAAAAGAAAAGATCGGCATCAATCTAAGTAGAGTTCTATATATAGCTGATTTAGAGGTTTCAGTTGTACTGAGTTCAAGCATCAGAGATGCACATTGTCTGCGCGTTCATCTTCAATGGAGCCTGCATCAAAATTTAATTTCACGAACCAGAGATGCAAGAAATAAAGACCATGATGGTTCGCAAATAGTTGTACTGCCCCCATTTCTGAATGACATGCACAGATGAAGCACATACTGTCAGCCAGCACCATTATTGTGTTGTTTTGCACAGGCATAGAGTAGCCCGCGGGAGCAACGAGTTCCAGCCCATCCTTGCATATGGGTACCCAAGGATCGCGAGGCTGCAGCCAGCGACGGCGTGGCAAGGCCACCGGACCCGCGGCAGATTCAGCATTTTTCGATGGAGGATCTCCCGGAGTCTTTGTTGCCTACATGGAGTGCACCAAAAGGATTCAGTTATTGTCCCATGACGAGTCCATGAACCAAACCGTCGTTGTCTTGGATGTAGAAGCCCTTACCTGCCAGACCAGTATGAATACTAAAGGCACCATCTGAACTAATCTTCATAAGACATAAGGTGGCCTGACCTTGGGCTGCCAACGAAGCCACGGCCTTCTCGCTAATTCATTGACGCAAACCCCCATTGGCGTGCAGCATGAAAATGACGTAGACGAAGGCGCCTGTCTGCTTCATGACCTCCGGTGGGCGCCAGCCATGGCTACCGACTGCCCCGTTCCTGATGTTCCCCCCGAATTCACCAACGCCCCATGTTTTCTCTGTAGTGACAAACCTCTCTCTCTCCGATCAGATCGAGAACTGGGGGTGGACGAGCTCGAGGCCAGCTCCAAGGCGACCTCCCAAGGCGGCGCTCCTATCTCCTAGGCGAGGAACCGCACAGGAGTTAATGTAGGACACAGAGATAACCCTGGATCGAGATTGAATTGGACTAGGAAGCATCGGCACGGCGGCACGCTGTGCCCGTAGGTTTATCATGTGTAGATTAATAAAAAGTTGTAATATTTGTTTCTTTAAAAGAAAAGGCGATGGAATATATTTTTGTGTTGAAATAGCTATGGAAGAAGGTAGTAGTATTCTCGTGAGGTTATCGTGAGCCGATTAACATAATGTATTAATATCTTTTTTGAATAGAAGATGCGACAAATGGTAACATATTTTATTTCTCGCAGCTACAATAGCATAACCATGAAGGTACTATAGGAAAAGGGAACTACAAATGGAGAGTTACCACCGGCAAATTATTCCTAAAGATTGTTGTCCATACACATTTGAAAATTACCGATGAAGATTGCTGCATGTGCACGTTTGAAAATTACTGGTAAGAAAATACCACAGCTGAAGAATTACACACCGTTGAAAACCGTTGTTAACTAATTACCATATGGGAAATTACTATTTGGGACCGATGATTTGCATGGAATAACTACCGACACATCGACGAAGGAATAATATCAAATAATCGCTGCTGAGGTCAAAATTTTGTGTGCAGAAATAACCATCAAAGAAATCAACAAATAACCTTCGAACTTACCATGGTAAAACTACGACCGAAAAAATATGTCAGAGAATAAAGAAAAGGGAAAAATTAAATTACTGCTAGAGAAATACTAACCGTAGAGGAGATACCTTGGGGTAACTATCGGTGGAACATTACAACCAGGAAGCTATCTCAAAAATTTACCGTCGAGAAGTAAAAGGAGAGAGACCAAAAAAATGTTCGAAGAAGTACCGTTGTAGAATTTCTCATAACTACCAGTAAAAAGTTACAGGCGAAAAGTTATCTCTAGAAGCTAGCATCAGACAATAAAAGGAGAGACATGTAAAAAAACATATATTTTTTTAAATGAAGGGCGACACAGTGGCCGCTGATTGGTAGAAAATGATGGCTCTACAATGCCCATGCAGTGGAGCTGTGTATTTTTCATTGCGTGTAATAACATGGGAAATTTACAGCCTAACGGAAAATTATGCACCCTTGAAGAGTGAAAGTATGGAAACGCGTCGAGAAACTATTGCTAGAAAATTTATGTCTAAGAGAAAGTTGAGCCATAAAATTGGGCAATCTCAAAGACTCATGGTTGGGTAACTACCGCTAGAAATAAAGAGCCCGGAAATTTGTGACAAAAAATGACCATTGAGTAATTAAAAAAGAGTTGGAAAAAATACTATCATAGATGTACGCTAACTACTATTGGAAACTTACGTCCGAAATGTCTATCGAATGAACTTGTGTTAAATATTACGGCCGAAAAGTTGTGCCGGAAGATTACCTTCAAGTAATTTTTTTAAAAAAAAAGAGCTAAAAAATATGCCATCAATAAATTTTTTTTTGAAACCCAAGACTGTGAGGCAACAGCCCCACAGCATTTTATTACTCTCAATTAAAGAAAGTTATGTACAGAAACCAAAAACAAAAGAAAAACTATGTACATCAAGGAAAAAAGGCTCTAAGGTAGAGACCTAATCCAGTCTAACAGTCTATCCTTATGCTTCTGTTTTATCCTATATTGCAACAAAGAGATATCATGAATAAACTTCCCCTTCCACTTAATGAAAGAGTGAACCTCAGCACTGAAGATCTTCCCATTTCTGAGTAACCAAATATTCCAACAAGCCAAGATGACTACTTCCATGAAAAAAGGCTTAGCAAAATTCTTCCTTGCTCCATTCAAAACCTGTTGCATGTCATCAGTACCCACCCACTCAATCTGTAAATAGTTCCAAATTCTCCTGCTAAAATTACACTCAAAGAACAAGTGGATACGATCTTCATAACTTCTACCTGGGCAAAGCACACAATGTTCATCATCAGTGACATGCCAGTGCCTTCTCTTCAGCAAGTCTCTTGTGTTTAGTCTATCTGATATCAGCAGCCAAGCAAACACCTTATGCTTCATGATACAACATGATTTCCAAAGCCATTTATATACACTAGGCACCTGTATGTGATCATGAATGTGCTTATAGAATTTAGCCGAAGCATAATGCTCTCCCCAAATATACACCCACTGATCATTGTCTTGTGTCAAAGGATTATCCTGTAAAATTTGCTTGACCTCCCCCAATTTCTGGTAAGCTTGAACAGACAGAGGTCAATAGAACATTGATTCCAAATCCTCCTCATGATACATATCCACCAAAGATGCATTTGGCAAGAGTGCATAAGAAAATAGCCTGGGGTATCTTTGGCAGAAAGGTAAAGATGAACCATTAACTCATTCATGGCAAAGGTGATACCTTAATGCCATCAATAAATTATTCCCATAAAGGTGTGTCCAGAAATTCCCACCAAAAAGTTTTAGAAGAAGGGACTTAAAAACACTGGCGTAGGTAATTGTTTGTTTGAGAGGTATATATAGGTAGCTACAGCTAGAAAATTGCAGATGAAAAGTTGTTGTGTCTAAACCTATGATTCAAAAATCTCAAAAGAGAAAAAAAAAAGAAAAAAAACACATTGTACCATATGCCACGAGTTAGAGATTGATTGGAAGAAAGTGGGCATCTACAGTGCTTGAAAGTGGAGCACTATTCAAAAATCTCAAAAGAGAAAAAAAAAAAGAAAAAAAAAACACATTGTACCATATGCCACGTGTTAGAGATTGATTGGAAGAAAGTGGGCATCTACAGTGCTTGAAAGTGGAGCACTATTCAAAAATCTCAAAAGAGAAAAAAAAAGAAAAAAAAAACACATTGTACCATATGCCACATGTTAGAGATTGATTGGAAAAAAGTGGGCATCTACAGTGCTTGAAAGTGGAGCACTCTCCTTCAAGCAAAAGGGTTCAACTTTAATATATAGTCTCATAACTACCAGTAAAAAGTTACAGGCGAAAAGTTATCTCTAGAAGCTAGCATCAGACAATAAAAGGAGAGACATGTAAAAAAACATATATTTTTTTAAATGAAGGGCGACACAGTGGCCGCTGATTGGTAGAAAATGATGGCTCTCCAATGCCCATGCAGTGGAGCTGTGTATTTTTCATTTCGTGTAATAACATGGGAAATTTACAGCCTAACGGAAAATTATGCACCCTTGAAGAGTGAAAGTATGGAAACGCGTTGAGAAACTATTGCTAGAAAATTTATGTCTAAGAGAAAGTTGAGCCATAAAATTGGGCAATCTCAAAGACTCATGGTTGGGTAACTACCTCTAGAAATAAAGAGCCCGGAAATTTGTGACAGAAAATGACCATTGAGTAATTAAAAAAGAGTTGGAAAAAATACTATCGTAGATGTACGCTAACTACTATTGGAAACTTACGTCCGAAATGTCTATCGAATGAACTTGTGTTAAATATTACGGCCGAAAAGTTGTGCCGAAAGATTACCTTCAAGTAATTTTTTTTAAAAAAAGAGCTAAAAAATATACCATCAATAAATTATTCCCATAAAGGTGTGTCCAGAAATTCCCACAAAAAAGTTTTAGAAGAAGGGACTTAAAAACACTGGCGTAGGTAATTGTTTGTTTGAGAGGTATACATAGGTATCTACAGCTAGAAAATTGCAGATGAAAAGTTGTTGTGTCTAAACCTATGATTCAAAAATCTCAAAAGAGAAAAAAAAAGAAAAAAAACACATTGTACCATATGTCACGTGTTAGAGATTGATTGGAAGAAAGTGGGCATCTACAGTGCTTCAAAGTGGAGCACTATTCAAAAATCTCAAAAGAGAAAAAAAAAGAAAAAAAAAACACATTATACCGTATGCGATGTGTTAGAGATTGATGGGAAGAAAGTGGGCATCTAGAGTGCTTGAAAGTGGAGCACTATTCAAAAATCTCAAAAGAGAAAAAAAAGAAAAAAAAAACACATTGTACTATATGCCACGTGTTAGAGATTGATTGGAAGAAAGTGGGCATCTACGGTGTGAAAGTGGAGCACTCTCCTTCAAGCAAAAGGGTTCAACTTTAATATATGGTATTATTATTCCTACTCCTCCTAGGTATAGCTGGTTGCTAAGCTGACGTGACACGTTTTTTTTATGGCATCAGGTAGGACGTCGTAGAAAGACTTGACGCATTGTGACGCTGAGACGGACGAAGACGCATAAAGCATAAACAACGGATGAAAACGTAATCATATGGACCGAACCAAGGAAATATTAGAGCATCTCCAGCCGCGTCCTCCAAAGCGTTCCCCAAACCGCACCGGATTGAGCGTTTGGGGGACGTGTTTCGTTCGTGCCGCCTTTGGGGGACGTCGTTCCCCAGTCGCGTCCCCCAAACAAAAATTTGGAAATTTTTAACTTAACGAGATTCGACTAAGATTCGTTCAAACTTACATAGATTCGAACGAAATTTGACTTAATTTAAACTAAACCTAATCTAGAACCACTTGCGGCAGCCGGAGGCGTCGTAGTACTGCTGGAAGTTGTACATGTCGTCGGTGACGACCTCCTGCTTGACGCGCTTGCCGACGGGCTCGTCCTTCACGGCGCCGCTTGGTCCTGCCTCGCCGTCGTCGGTGAGGTCCACCAGCGGCTTGCCGGAGTCGCGGATGGACAAGGCGATCGCCGCGTCGAGGTCGCCCCTCCAGGCGTCCTTGTCGTTCATGGACGCCAAGAACGCCGCCCGCAGATGATACGTCCCAAACGTATCTATAATTTCTTATGTTCCATGCTACTTTTATGATGATACTCACATGTTTTATACACATTATATGTCATATTTATGCATTTTCCGGCACTAACCTATTGACGAGATGCCGAAGAGCCGATTGTTGTTTTCTGCTGTTTTTGGTTTCAGAAATCCTAGTAAGGAAATATTCTCGGAATTGGACGAAATCAACGCCCAGGGTCCTATTTTTGCACGAAGCTTCCAGAAGACCGGAGGACTTACGAGGTGGGGCCACGAGGTGGCCAGACACCAGGGCGGCGCGGCCTGGGCCTTGGTCGCGCCGGCCTGTTGTGTGGGACCCCCGTGGCGCCTCTTGACCTGCCCTTCCGCCTACTTAAAGCCTCCGTCGCGAAACCCCCAGTACCGAGAGCCACGATACGGAAAACCTTCCAGAGACGCTGCCGCCAATCCCATCTCGGGGGATTCAGGAGATCACCTCCGGCACCCTGCCGGAGAGGGGAATCATCTCCCGGAGGTCTCTTCATCGCCATGATCGCCTACGGATCGATGTGTGAGTAGTTCACCCCTGGACTATGGGTGCATAGCAGTAGCTAGATGGTCGTCTTCTCCCCATTGTGCTATCATGTTAGATCTTGTGAGCTGCCTATTGATACGTCTCCGACGTATCGATAATTTCTTATGTTCCATGCCACATTATTGATGATATCTACATGTTTTATGCACACTTTATGTCATATTCGTGCATTTTCTGGAACTAACCTATTAACAAGATGCCGAAGAGCCGATTGCTTGTTTTCTGCTGTTTTTGGTTTCAGAAATCCTAGTAACGAAATATTCTCGGAATTGGACGAAATCAACGCCCGGGGTCCTATTTTGCCACGAAGCTTCCGGAAGACCGAAGAGGAGTCGAAGTGGGGCCACGAGGCGCCGCCACCATAGGGCGGCGCGGCCCGGCCCCGGCCGCGCCGACCTATGGTGTGGGGCCCTCGTGTGGCCCCCGCGTTGCCCTTCCGCCTACTTAAAGCCTCCGTCGCGAAACCCCCAGCACCGAGAGCCACGATACGGAAAACCTTACAGAGACGCCGCCGCCGCCAATCCCATCTCGGGGATTCCGGAGATCTCCTCCGGCACCCTGCCGGAGAGGGGATTCATCTCCCGGAGGACTCTTCACCGCCATGGTCGCCTCCGGAGTGATGAGTGAGTAGTTCACCCCTGGACTATGGGTCCATAGCAGTAGCTAGATGGTTGTCTTCTCCTCATTGTGCTTCATTGTTGGATCTTGTGAGCTGTCTAACATGATCAAGATCATCTATCTGTAATACTATATGTTGTGTTTGTCGGGATCCGATGGATAGAGAATACTATGTTATGTTAATTATCAAGTTATTACCTATGTGTTGTTTATGATCTTGCATGCTCTCCGTTATTAGTAGAGGCTCTGGCCAAGTTTTTGCTCTTAACTCCAAGAGGGAGTATTTATGCTCGATAGTGGGTTCATGCCTCCATTGATATCTGGGACAGTGACAGAAAGTTCTAAGGTTGTGGATTGCTGTTGCCACTAGGGATAAAACATTGATGCTATGTCTAAGGATGTAGTTGTTGATTACATTACGCACCATACTTAATGCAATTGTCTGTTGTTAGCAACTTAATACTGGAAGGGGTTCGGATGATAACCTGAAGGTAGACTTTTTAGGCATAGATGCAGCTGGATGGCGGTCTATGTACTTTGTCGTAATGCCCAATTAAATCTCACTATACTTATCATGACATGTATGTGCATTGTTATGCTCTCTCTATTTGTCAATTGCCCGACTGTAATTTGTTCACCCAACATGCTTTTATCTTATGGGAGAGACACCTCTAGTGAACTGTGGACCCCGGTCCATTCTTTTATACTCGAAATACAAATCTGCCGCAATACTTGTTTTACTTGTTTTCTTGCAAACAATCATCTTCCACACAATACGGTTAATCCTTTGTTACAGCAAGCCGGTGAGATTGACAACCTCACTGTTTCGTTGGGGCAAAGTACTTTGGTTGTGTTGTGCAGGTTCCACGTTGGCGCCGGAATCTCTGGTGTTGCGCCGCACTACATCCCGCCGCCATCAACCTTCAACGTGCTTCTTGACTCCTACTGGTTCGATTGAACCTTGGTTTCTAACTGAGGGAAACTTGCCGCTGTGCGCATCACACCTTCCTCTTGGGGTTCCCAACGGACGTGTCGGCTGCACGCATCAAGCAAATTTCTGGCGCCGTTGCCGGGGAGATCAAGACACGCTGCAAGGGGAGTCTCACTTCCCAATCTCTTTACTTTGTTTTTGTCTTGCTTTATTTTATTTACTACTTTGTTTGCTGCATTATATTAAAACACAAAAAAATTAGTTGCTAGCTTTACTTTATTTACTGTCTTGTTTGCTATATCAAAAATACAAAAAAAATTAGTTAATTGCATTTACTTTATCTAGTTTGCTTTATTTACTACTGCTAAAATGGCTACCCCTGAAAATACTAAGTTGTGTGACTTCACAACCACAAATAATAATGATTTCCTATGCACACCTATTGCTCCACCTGCTACTACAGCGGAATTCTTTGAAATTAAACCTGCTTTACTGAATCTTGTTATGCAAGAGCAATTTTCTGGTGTTAGTTCTGATGATGCTCGCTGCCCATCTCAATAATTTTGTTGAACTATGTGAAATGCAAAAGTATAAAGATGTAGATGGTGATATTATTAAACTAAAATTGTTTCCTTTCTCATTAAGAGGAAGAGCTAAAGATTGGTTGCTATCTCTGCCTAAGAATAGTATTGATTCCTGGACTAAATGCAAGGATGCTTTTATTGGTAGATATTATCCCCCTGCTAAAATTATATCTTTGAGGAGTAGCATAATGAATTTTAAACAATTGGATAATGAACATGTTGCTCAAGCTTGGGAAAGAATGAAATCTTTGGTTAAAAATTGCCCAACCCATGGATCGACTACTTGGATGATCATCCAAACCTTCTATGCAGGACTAAATTTTTCTTCGCGGAATTTATTGGATTCAGCTGCTGGAGGTACCTTTATGTCCATCACCTTGGGGGCGGCTACAAAGCTCCTTGATGATATGATGATTAATTACTCTGAATGGCACACGGAAAGAGCTTCACAAGGTAAGAAGGTAAATTCTGTTGAAGAATCCTCTTCCTTGAATGATAAGATTGATGCTATTATGTCTATGCTTGTGAATGATAGGACTAATGTTGATCCTAATAATATTCCGTTAGCTTCATTGGTTGCCCAAGAAGAACATGTTGATGTAAACTTCATTAAAAATAATAATTTCAACAACAATGCTTATCGGAACAATTCTAGTAATAACTATAGGCCATATCCTTATAATAATAGTAACGGTTATGCTAATTCTTATGGGAATTCTTACAACAATAATAGGAATACACCCCCTGGACTTGAAGCTATGCTTAAAGAATTTATTAGTACACAAACTGCCTTTAACAAATCTGTTGAGGAAAAGCTCAATAAAATTGATATTCTCGCTTCTAAGGTTGATAGTCTTGCCTCCGATGTTGATCTTTTGAAATCGAAAGTTATGCCTAATAGGGATATTGAAAATAAAATTGTTACTACAGCAAATGCCATCCAAGTTAGAATTAATGAGAATATAAGATTAATGGCTGAACTGCGTGCTAGGTGGGATAGAGAAGAAAATGAAAAACTAGCTAAAGAGAAAAATGTAGCTAAAGTTTGGACTATTACCACCACTAGCAATGCTAATGATTCACATGTTGCTGCACCTCCTACTATTAATGGTAAAATAATTGGTGTTGGCAATGTTTCTACTTCTAGTGCAAAGCGCGCAAAATTACTCGAAACCGCAAAACTGCTGAAACTGCCTGTGATAAAACTGCTGAAATTTTTTCCAACCTTGGGGATGATAATCCCATTGCTTTAGATTGTAATGATTTAGATTTTGATGATTGACACATCTCTGAAGTTATAAAGTTCTTACAAAAACTTGCTAAGAGTCCCAATGCTAGCGCTGTAAACTTGGCTTTCACAAAACATATTACAAATGCTCTCATAAAAGCTAGAGAAGAGAAACTAAAACTTGAAACTTCTATTCCTAGAAAGCTAGAAGATGGTTGGGAGCCCATCATTAAAATGAGGGTCAATGATTTTGATTGTAATGCTTTATGTGATCTTGGTGCAAGTATTTCTGTTATGCCTAAAAAAGTCTATGATATGTTTGACTTGCCACCATTGAAAAACTGTTATTTGGATGTTAATCTCGCTGATAATGCTAAAAAGAAACCTTTGGGGAAAGTTGATAATGTTCATATTATGGTTAACAATAACCTTGTCCCCGTTGATTTTGTTGTCTTGGATATTGAATGCAATGCATCTTGCCCCATTATATTGGGAAGACCTTTTCTTCGAACCGTTGGTGCTACTATTGATATGAAGGAAGGTAATATTAAATATCAATTTCCTCTCAAGAAAGGTATGAAACACTTCCCTAGAAAGATAATGAAGTTACCTTATGATTCTATTATTAGAACAAATTATGATGTTGATGCTTCATCTCTTGATGTCACTTGAGATACACTTTCTGCGCCTAGCTGAAAGGCGTTAAAGAAAAGCGCTTATGGGAGACAACCCATGTTTTTACTACAGTATTTTTGTTTTATATTTGAGTCTTGGAAGTTGTTTACTACTGTAGTAACCTCTCCTTATCTTAGTTTTGAGTTTTGTTGTGCCAAGTAAAGTCTTTGATAGTAAAGTGAATACTAGATTTGGATTACTGCGCAGAAACAGATTTCTTTGCTGTCACGAATCTGGGTCTAATTCTCTGTAGGTAACTCAGAAAATTAAGCAAATTTACGTGAGTGATCCTCAGATATGTACGCAACTTTCATTCAATTTGGGCATTTTCATTTGAGCAAGTCTGGTGCCTCAATAAAATCCATCTTTACGGACTGTTCTGTTTTGACAGATTCTGCCTTTTATTTCGCATTGCCTCTTTTGCTATGTTGGATGAATTTCTTTGATCCATTAATGTCCAGTAGCTTTATGCAATGTCCAGAAGTGTTAAGAATGATTGTGTCACCTCTGAACATGTTAATTTTTATTGTGCACTAACCCTCTAATGAGTTGTTTCGAGTTTGGTGTGGAGGAAGTTTTCAAGGATCAAGAGAGGAGTATGATACAATATGATCAAGGAGAGTGAAAGCTCTAAGCTTGGGGATGCCCCGGTGGTTCACCCCTGCATATTCTAAGAAGACTCAAGCGTCTAAGCTTGGGGATGCCCAAGGCATCCCCTTCTTCATCGACAACATTATCAGGTTCCTCCCCTGAAACTATATTTTTATTCCGTCACATCTTATGCACTTTGCTTGGAGCGTCGGTTTGTTTTTGTTTTTGTTTTGTTTGAATAAAATGGATCCTAGCATTCACTGTATGGGAGAGATACACGCTCCGCTGTAGCATATGGACAAGTATATCCTTAGGCTTTACTCATAGTATTCATGGCGAAGTTTCTTCTTCGTTAAATTGTTATATGGTTGGAATTGGAAAATGCTACATGTAGTAATTCTAAAATGTCTTGGATAATTTGATACTTGGCAATTGTTGTGCTCATGTTTAAGCTCTTGCATCATATACTTTGCACCCATTAATGAAGAAACACTTAGAGCTTGCTAATTTGGTTTGCATATTTGGTTTCTCTAAAGTCTAGATAATATCTAGTATTGAGTTTTGAACAACAAGGAAGATGGTGTAGAGTCTTATAATGTTTACAATATGTCTTTTATGTGAGTTTTGCTGCACCGTTCATCCTTGTGTTTGTTTCAAATAACCTTGCTAGCCTAAACCTTATATCGAGAGGGAATACTTCTCATGCATCCAAAATCCTTGAGCCAACCACTATGCCATTTGTGTCCACCATACCTACCTACTACATGGTATTTATCCGCCATTCCAAAGTAAATTGCTTGAGTGCTACCTTTAAAATTCCATCATTCACCTTTGCAATATATAGCTCATGGGACAAATAGCTTAAAAACTATTGTGGTATTGAATATGTACTTATGCACTTTATCTCTTATTAAGTTGCTTGTTGTGCGATAACCATGTTTCCGGGGACGCCATCAACTATTCTTTGTTGAATATCATGTGAGTTGCTATGCATGTCCGTCTTGTCTGAAGTAAGAGAGATCTACCACCTTAATGGTTGGAGCATACATATTGTTAGAGAAGAACATTGGGCTGCTAACTTAAGCCATGATTCATGGTGGAAGTTTCAGTTTTGGATATATATCCTCAATCTCATATGAGAATAATAATTGTTGCCACATGCTTATGCATTAAAGAGGAGTCCATTATCTGTTGGCCATGTTGTCCCGGTATGGATGTCTAAGTTGAGAATAATCAAAAGCGAGAAATCCAAAATGCGAGCTTTCTCCTTAGACCTTTGTACAGGCCGCATGGAGGTACCCCATTGTGACACTTGGTTAAAACATGTGTATTGCGATGATCCGGTAGTCCAAGCTAATTAGGACAAGGTGCGGGCACTATTAGTATACTATGCATGAGGCTTGCAACTTGTAAGATATAATTTACATAACTCATATGCTTTATTACTACCGTTGACAAAATTGTTTCATGTTTTCAAAATAAAAGCTCTAGCACAAATATAGCAATCGATGCTTTCCTCTTTGAAGGACCATTCTTTTTACTTTTATGTTGAGTCAGTTCACCTATTTCTCTCCACCTCAAGAAGCAAACACTTGTGTGAACTGTGCATTGATTCCTACATACTTGCATATTGCACTTATTATATTACTCTATGTTGACAATTATCCATGAGATATACATGTTACAAGTTGAAAGCAACCGCTGAAACTTAATCTTCCTTTGTGTTGCTTCAATACCTTTACTTTGATTTATTGCTTTATGAGTTAACTCTTATGCAAGACTTATTGATGCTTGTCTTGAAGTACTATTCATGAAAAGTCTTTGCTTTATGATTCACTTGTTTACTCATGTCATTACCATTGTTTTGATCGCTGCATTCATTACATATGTTTACAAATAGTATGATCAAGATTATGATGGCATGTCACTTCAGAAATTATCTTTGTTATCGTTTTACCTGCTCGGGACGAGCAGAACTAAGCTTAGGGATGCTGATACGTCTCCGACGTATCGATAATTTCTTATGTTCCATGCCACATTATTGATGATATCTACATGTTTTATGCACACTTTATGTCATATTCGTGCATTTTCTGGAACTAACCTATTAACAAGATGCCGAAGAGCCGATTCTGTCGTTTTCTGCTGTTTTTGGTTTCAGAAATCCTAGTAACGAAATATTCTCGGAATTGGACGAAATCAACGCCCGGGGTCCTATTTTGCCACGAAGCTTCCGGAAGACCGAAGAGGAGTCGAAGTGGGGCCACGAGGCGCCGCCACCATAGGGCGGCGCGGCCCAGGCCCCGGCCGCGCCGACCTATGGTGTGGGGCCCTCGTGTGGCCCCCGCGTTGCCCTTCCGCCTACTTAAAGCCTCCGTCGCGAAACCCCCAGTACCGAGAGCCACGATACGGAAAACCTTACTGAGACGCCGCCGCCGCCAATCCCATCTCGGGGGATTCTGGAGATATCCTCCGGCACCCTGCCGGAGAGGGGATTCATCTCCCGGAGGACTCTTCACCGCCATGGTCGCCTCCGGAGTGATGAGTGAGTAGTTCACCCCTGGACTATGGGTCCATAGCAGTAGCTAGATGGTTGTCTTCTCCTCATTGTGCTTCATTGTTGGATCTTGTGAGCTGCCTAACATGATCAAGATCATCTATCCGTAATACTATATGTTGTGTTTGTCGGGATCCGATGGATAGAGAATACTATGTTATGTTAATTATCAAGTTATTACCTATGTGTTGTTTATGATCTTGCATGCTCTCCGTTATTAGTAGAGGCTCTGGCCAAGTTTTTGCTCTTAACTCCAAGAGGGAGTATTTATGCTCGATAGTGGGTTCATGCCTCCATTGATATCTGGGACAGTGACAGAAAGTTCTAAGGTTGTGGATTGCTGTTGCCACTAGGGATAAAACATTGATGCTATGTCTAAGGATGTAGTTGTTGATTACATTACGCACCATACTTAATGCAATTGTCTGTTGTTAGCAACTTAATACTGGAAGGGGTTCGGATGATAACCTGAAGGTGGACTTTTTAGGCATAGATGCGAGCTGGATGGCGGTCTATGTACTTTGTCGTAATGCCCAATTAAATCTCACTATACTTATCATGACATGTATGTGCATTGTTATGCTCTCTCTATTTGTCAATTGCCCGACTGTAATTTGTTCACCCAACATGCTTTTATCTTATGGGAGAGACACCTCTAGTGAACTGTGGACCCCGGTCCATTCTTTTATACTTGAAATACAAATCTGCTGCAATACTTGTTTCTACTGTTTTCTTGCAAACAATCATCTTCCACACAATACGGTTAATCCTTTCTTACAGCAAGCCGGTGAGATTGACAACCTCACCTGTTTCGTTGGGGCAAAGTACTTTGGTTGTGTTGTGCAGGTTCCACGTTGGCGCCGGAATCTCCGGTGTTGCGCCGCACTACATCCCGCCGCCATCAACCTTCAACGTGCTTCTTGACTCCTACTGGTTCGATTAAACCTTGGTTTCTAACTGAGGGAAACTTGCCGCTGTGCGCATCACACCTTCCTCTTGGGGTTCCCAACGGACGTGTCAGCTACACGCATCTCCTATCATGTTCAAGATCATCTATTTGTAATCCTTCATGTTGTGTTTGTTGGGATCCGATGAATATTGAATACTATGTCAAGTTGATTATCAATCTATCATATATGTTATTTATGTTCTTGCATGCTCTCCGTTGCTAGTAGAGGTTCCGGCCAAGTTGATACTTGTGACTCCAAGAGGGAGTATTTATGCTCGATAGTGGGTTCATGCCTCCATTAAATGCTGGGACGAGTGACGAAAGTTCTAAGGTTGTGGATGTGTTGTTGCCACTAGGGATAAAACATCGATGCTTTGTCTAAGGATATTTGTGTTGATTACATTACGCACCATACTTAATGCAATTGTCTGTTGTTTACAACTTAATACTAGAGAGGGTTCGGATGATAACCTGAAAGTGGACTTTTTAGGCATAGATGCATGCTAGATAGCGGTCTATGTACTTTGTCGTAATGCCCTGATTAAATCTCATAGTACTCATCATGATATATGTATGTGCATTGTTATGCCTTCTTTAGTTGTCAATTGCCCAACTGTAATTTGTTCACCCAGCATCTGCTATCTTATGGGAGAGACACCACTAGTGATCTGTGGACCCCGGTCCTATTCTTTACATCTGAAATACAAACTGCTGCAATTGTTTTTTACTGTTCTTCGCAAACAACCATCATCATCCACACTATACATCTAATCCTTTGTTTACAGCAAGCCGGTGAGATTGACAACCTCGCTGTTACGTTGGGGCAAAGTTCTGTGATTGTGTTGTGCAGGTTCCACGTTGGCGCCGGAATCCCTGGTGTTGCGCCGCACTACACTCCTCCGCCATCAACCTTCAACGTGGTTCTTGACTCCTACTGGTTCGATAAACCTTGGTTTCTTACTGAGGGAAACTTGCTGCTGTACGCATCGCACCTTCCACTTGGGGTTCCCAACGGGCGTGTGCTTTACGCGTCATCAGCAGACCTGGGCAGTCCTCGGGGTCGTCGCTGCTGGCGATGAGCCGCTGCTGCCGCTCATACTCCGCCAGCAGCGCCGCCTGCGACGCTTCCTCCGGCTCCTCCTTCACCTCCGGCTTCGGGATGAGGAGGGCGCCGCCGCGCCTCCCTTGCTGCCGCTGGCTGCCGCTACCGCTGCCACCACGCCTCGTGTTGACGGGCGTCGCCGGCTCCTCCTTCACCTCCCGTTTGGGAACGGTGTACGGCGCCGACCGGTAAGACGAGGACGGCGTCGATCGCGCCGGTCCTGAGGAAGAAGAGTGCGAGGAGGACGAGTACGTCGTCCTCCTCGGCTGCCATTGAGGAGACAGCGGCGGCGACGACGGCATCTCCAGCCTTGGAGCGCCGTTGCGGATGCCGCGGATGACGTTCTCGAGGGTGCGCCCCGGAACGCCCCAGAACAGGGCGCGGCCGTCCTTGTTCCAGCTATTGGGGCCGCCGACGAGCCCCTCCATGCTGTGCATCTCGATGTCGTACTTCGCCTTGAAGTACGTCGTCCACCAGGCATCGTTGTTTTCGACCGCCCACGTCGGATCCAACCGCTCCTGGGCGGTGAGTTGAGCCCGACGGGCCTTGACGGCGTCCCACCATTGGTCCGTGCGCGGCTTCGGCGGCGGCGGAACGCCAATGCCGTTCACGGCCATCTTCCAGCCGCCGCTGCTTGGCAGCCGCATGTCCGGCGGGACTGGATACCGGGCGTGGTACAGCGCCCACGCCTCCGGCACGGTGAGGCTGCCGCGGCTGAAGCCGTTTGCCGCGGCGATCTTGCGGGAGGACGAGCTCGACATTTTTGGAGAGACGAGGAGAAGATCTGGGATGGGGGAGGCGGCGGCGACGAGAAGGTTTGTGAGCGGTGAGAAACTGCAGGGCGTCTTTAAACAGCGGCGGCAGCGGGTGGTTACATGCAATAACGCCGGCGCGGACGACCACGCGGCCATGCACGACGAGACGCGTCCCTGCGTCGCCTGGGAAAACAGGGACGCCATTAACATCGCTTGACCAAAGGTAGGCGACGGGGTTTTAGGCTTCCGAGCCGCTGACGCATCGGGCCCGCGTCGGTTCGCCTCGCTTTTCGTTGTGTCCGGCGTGCCCGGTGCGTCCCCTGTGGGACGGGGACGGACTCGGGGCGCCGGACACCGTATGGGGGCGCGCCGGACAAAAATGGGCTTTGGAGGACGCGGCTGGAACGATTTTTTTGTCCGGCGCGCCCCAAATCCCTTTGGGGGACGCTTTGGGGGACGCGGCTGGAGATGCTCTTAGCTCCTTTATTATTAACTAGCAGCATGCCCGCGCTTTGCTGCGAAATAATCTAGAACGTTGATTTGTAGTATGTAGCAAACATGCTCTTATGTTGCCAAATGTATCTATACTTCCTCTTTCTAAAAATGAAATACGTATATAGTTTTTTGTCAAAGTTAAACTATTCAAAATTTAAAAACTAAATGTGTCAACATCTATAGTCTCAAACCAATACTATTATAAACTTCTTGAAATATACTTTCATATTGTGTTTGTTTGATGTTGTAGATGTTTATGTTAACTTCAATTTTATGACTTTGACTAAAAATTATATGCATCCTATTTTGGCGCGGCGGCACCGATACGTGGGTACCATAAAAAATTATATATTAATTAATAATAGATTGATGGCTTGCCGCATGTATGCTCATATATCTATTTTTTTAGAACATCTATATATCCTCTTAGATGTTGCCGTGGTGCACGAATACAACCGGAAGTCAAGTAAGGTGATATAGTTCAGCTAGAAGAACTTTTCATATGACCAGAACAACATAATGATGATGTCATGATGACGTGTCATGTAGAAGTACATATGCTATACGATGGCATGCAACATCGGCTTAAGGGCCGACGCCCACCACAAGACCTAGCCGAAAAACTCCTTCCATCCTCGATTCCGACGAGATCGATCCCGGCTAAACTCGCCGACCAATATGTTTTTGTAGCATCCTGAGGCGCCACTCCGTCGTTCATTTGATCGATGGTCGTACCTCGTGGGTTGGGCAGGTATTATATTGCGTTTTTTTCTTCAGGGAAACAATCATGTCAGTTTTATGTATGGAAAGCCTGTAGCACTCTACGTGATTGACCTCGAGTTTCCAAAACCATCCGCAAGTGCAGCACAACCGATGTTGTGGAGTCCATCACGGGTCCGGCCGGATCGACCTAGGCCTTAGGCTGGTCATAGTGGGGAGTAACCTAGACTAGTAACATGACATATGTTACTAGTCTAAGTTACTACCTTCATAGTGGGTAGTAACTTATATGTGGTGTCATGCATTGTATCATTTATTATGTTGTAGACTCATCTTGCCTTGAGGTGTGTGATGTTATGGTAACATACTCCCTCCGTTCTGAAATAGTCTACATTCTAGCCCCAAATTTTGTTCTAAAATACTCTGCATTGTAGCTTTTAGTCAACAACAACACTAAAAACGAGGTGGTTTTGCTTTCTTTATTGGACGTTGTTATTTTCATTGTAGCTTGGATTGGTTGTTCACATATCTTAGTAGTACTAATAAATGCAACACTAATTTGTCTCATTTTTTCTATAATGTAGACTAAAGCAGAACGGAGGGAGTAGCTAGTTACCACCTCATTCTCTTTCTTCATTTATTAGCACTAGATGACCGGTTGCGCTATCGCGCAAATGGCGGAATTAGGTCAGTATTAAAATCATAAGTTTTAGCTTATTTTAATATTAAGAATTAGCCAAAAAAAAATCACTGGTTTAGTATATCACATAAACACTATTCCATCGAGGTGTTGCACGAAGATATGACAATTTATTACGGTATCACACTATTTTTCTCAGCTATTATGCTTTTGTATAAGTTGGTCCACCATATTATGGTTATTGTACCAAAAAAAGGTAGCATCACAGAAGAAGCATAACAGGATAATTACTATTGCAAGAATGCGGTTTGAGATTTTAAGCCCCTTAACCGATACCACGGGAACCAAAACTATTACAAATGTTTGCCTCACATAAACAATTTGCATCACTATTCTCACCTGATACCCCTCACCTCCATCCCGATTTGCGTTAAAACGGCTGTTCCTCTTAACCTATCTCTCGACCACCTCCCTCCATTCCCTCCACCCATCCACGACATCCGTTGCTCGCCACAAGGCTTACCTAACACTTGATAGAGGACAAACCATATTGAACATTTAAGAATCTTAAGATAACAGTAGGAAATTTTAAAGAAATGTATTTCAGATCATCCTCTTCGAGGAGCCGCTTGACACGAGGGCGGCGACGCATCAGGCGGTGGTCTGCCGTTCCATGAAGGCACGCAGCTACAGGGACATGTTGTGGAGGGAGACGCCATGGTGGCGACATGCAGGAGGATGGCAAAGCTTCTAAAGTCAATGGTGAATGCAAATATAAATTTCTTCTATAACTAAAGCTGATGTTTGTTTACTTCAAGTTTCCTCACTTTCAAACTGAGGCGATGGCATCGGCAGCGTATCCCGCGCACTTTCGAACGGATTGACCTCACTTTCAAACTGAGGCGATGGCATCGGCAGCATGTCCCACTCACTTTCGAACGATTGACCACCACAGATTGACCATATCTGTTAAGATTAATCGGTTTATTAGAAAATCCATTTTAAAATATATAATCCACCAATAATTTAGTGGCCACGGAGAACTGAACACGATTGAATTTGAATGGTTCCCACGATGTCATAGCTGCAAATTACAATCTATTACTATATAAGTGAGTGATTTTGTTAATTCAACAGAAAATGGAATAGAACTCAAGGTGATATTAAGCAAAAATTATAGCAGAGTGCAGTCTAAACACGATATCTTTAAAAAAAACTTCAGAAAGGCCATAAGTCGAGTAAAAAAGTTTAACAACAGGCCAACAGTACATAATCAAGCAGGCCCCAAACAGTATAATCATGAGCTATGAATAATATATTACGCAGTTCACCACATCTCTTGTATCTTTGGAGAGTGAGGCTGAGCGGCTTCTCAGCTCCATCAGGATAACCCCTGAGGCGAATGTGTTGACCTAGACGTACACGACGCCGTCGAGAGGCCCTATGTCGACGACAACATCGACAACATTAGAGCTGTAATCAGAGCATTCTTTGCTGTAACAGATTTACAGATGCTGTCAGGTTATTAGGCATTTTGATGTAAGCATCATATGCTCACAATGAGTCTAAAGCAATCAGGATAGTTGTTTAAATTGGTAAGCACAAACAATGAAAACAAATAATGCGATGTCCCTAGCTTGATTCCATCCTTTGTCACTTTATTTGCAAATTTACAGTATTGTCTAAAAATTGCGAAGCACATGCATACATAGCACTGATTAGCAATATATACAATACCAAGTCTACTCAAATAGAAAATGAGCCGCTGATAATTAATATTGCACATGAACCAGTTCCATTAGTGTACACAAAGATTGAAAATACAAGTGGAGGAAGAGCAAAATGACTTCGTACATCGGTACATGATTTGGCCGTTGTCATGGAAGGACGCTCCCTTGGCTGATCCGGGTAAGAGAAGGGTGGACCGATCTCATTGTGCGCCTTCTTCAATCCATAAAACGATGGAAGGATGCTTGCCTCACAAATTTGGGTAAGAGAAGGCTGGGATGCGCCTGTTCTATGCCTTCATCCATCCATACCACGTCCTACAGTCATGAAGAAACCAACCTGAGTATGGTTCTTACAATTAGAAGAGAAACAGAATAGTTACACAGTATTTTCTCTAATGTAATTCCCGCTGCATATGTTACCCATCAAACTATGTCAAATCTTCATTAGGTTATTGCATAATTTATCGTGAAAGAAGAAATGTTTCTACGGGGTAAAGACTTAAGAAAACAAAGGAAAACATTTAAGACCTTAAGAAAGGTCTATTAATAACAAAATAATCATCCCGGGAGTCTCCAACATTTGCGACAAAGAGACAAAATAATCATCCCAGATCCCACACTGGTTTTGAGTACTGTCAGATCCCAAGAACTCACTGTCCAAACTGACAGAATTATCTGCGCGATACAAAATTGGGAACAAAACATATAAGTAGACACCATGCTTTCCACCTAAGGAGACAAAATAAACCTAAAGGAAACAGTAGTTTGGCTAACAACATAACATTACTAACCTGGTAAGCAGTACAGACTTTTTCATTGCATATAGACCTGGTAATCCAATCATCTTAGTTAGTGAAGAGTGACTTCCATTCCCTAATGCAAAACTAAGTGATGATTTTTTTTAGAAAATTAGTAGAAAATTATTCGCGTATATACTGAATCTGACTATAAAAGAAAGCAAAATATTTGAAACAGTTTCAACGAAACTACTTTACAACTGTGGTGTTAAAAGTTAAAAGTAAGCTAAAAAGAAAAAGTAGATTTATCTTATTGATGTTTTTTATTATCTCCGAAAAAAGAAACTTGCACCGAGTTTGGTGGCGTAGTCCTATCTGAATTATTTCAAGGTAAATGTTTTCCTGAAAAGTGTCAGTGTAACGGGAGAACCAATATTTACACTGAGTTTGGTCGATAAATTCTTGTAGCACCTTCTGTGGTAGTTTGCTATGTTCAAAAAACAAAGGGAATAAATCTCTGGGATAGAAGTTTGAAAGCAATAGCATATTCATTATGGACATAGACACACTGCAAAACCTGGCATGATGGAAATATATCTTGGGAATGGGATTTTGTGCCTAACTAATGTATTTGCTTTTTTTAACTGACTGGTGTACTTGTTATGACTTATAACACACGATCAGAGGTATCAATCTCTGCAAGTGAGCAAGGCTGCGTCGGACATGGATTGATGTTCTACACATGTAGTAAAGTTTCACTTAAATTAGATTTTGCTAAAACATACAATCTAAATAGTAAAGAACCTTGACAAACTTACCATGTTCAACCGATCAGAATACACAACCAGGATGATCCCAAAACGCATCCACTCCTGGTCTCTTGGACGGATAAGCTCTTCAGCTGGTGCCAGCGAGTTAAGCTCGTAATAGGAACCATACATGAAGATAAGACTCTACAGAGAACAACCTGGTAGACAGAGATAAGAAAGGGAACAAATCAGTATAACACAGTGATATTGAAGAAAACCATCTCACTGTATCAGGAAACAAAAGGAGGGCTGTGAAAAGAACGGAACATATAGAAACAGAGCACTGTAAGCTAGCAGAACAGAAAAATAGAAAACTATATATATACATCAAGTAATTAGATGAATCCTAAACCCTATACATAAATCTCTTGCTGCCTCTTTCAAATTGTAATACATTGAGCTTTGGTGCATCCACCTAGGAACTTTTGCTTTATAATCACAAATCACGCCTTCATTTGGGATGATATAAAGCAAGAAACTATACCAATTATGTCTATTACTTTTTATGGTAACTTGCAAAAGTATACAACTTGCACTGAATTACATTGGCTTATAAATCTTATATCTGCATCCACCTAGGAACTTTTGCTTTATAATCACAAACCATGGCTTCATTTGGGATGATATAAAGCAAGAAACCATACCAATTATGCCTATTACTTTTTTATGGTATTATACAGGCTCAATATGAAACCTATGCAGAACCACTTTGCAGTACCTAATTTTTGGAACAAATGCCATTAAGATCTCAGCACTACCATTGTTAATATTCAACACACTAAGATCTCAACACTAATATGTAATTTCCAAACACTGATGGAACTGAAAAGAAAATATTATATGAATACACAGGCATATCTAATAACATTTGACAGAATATCGCAACACTAACTTTCAATATTCGAATACTGATGCCAATGTTTCAAAGCCATGCTATATGATGTATCGGATGACAGTCCCTTGCATCTACCAGTGATCTGGAATCACACTATGCCGCTCATGCCTATCAGTTTTACATGTCATTGTACAGGTTCTGTATGAAGATCATAATAAACAGATAGATCGACAAACCCAGCAAAAAACTCTGCAACAGGAAAATTGATTCAATCATTCCTACTAAAATCTATGCATTAATCTAAACACTACATACTTGTTAATTACATATAGATCAAATAAGCCAATTCCCATGTTCAGAAAAATAGTTATTCCATAATGAAAAATCGAGGAAAGATGAATCCTGATGCTAAATTCAACTATTTGACGATCCAGTAACTAATATCACCTCAACTTTATGCTTACGAGTACATAATTGAGGTTTCCATACAAAGTACCACCAAACTACAGCCATGCCACTCAATTATCTTTAAAAATAGGAACAACTAATGCAATCCGTATTCAAAAAACACAAACACTAAGTTATTAGTAAAAAGGAGGAGGTATCCACCTTTGGACGAATACGTCAGTAGAGTAAAGCATGTCAATACGATGATACCATCCACATAGGCATAAATAATACGGCAGAAACAACCACTGAATCTCCGTACACCATTGTTGGGTGTTGAAACCTATTACTTTTTTATGGTATTATACAGGCTCAATATGAAACCTATGCAGAACCACTTTGCAGTACCTAATTTTTGGAACAAATGCCATTAAGATCTCAGCACTACCATTGTTAATATTCAACACACTCCCAAACCCAAACATTACAAGTCATAGCCCAACATCTGCAAAGCAGCCAAATAAAATAAAAACGTCAGCACATATATCTTATAGCAGAACAGTACATTTGAATCATATGAGGCAGCCTATCATCGTAAATGACCTACGAAGTCTGTGAAAAAAGATATTCACAGTACCATAGTAACTAAATTCACCCAACGTATAAAATAAATCTCACTTTGAGTTGGGCACAATAACTATTCATCAAATTAAGTGAGTTATATGCTAACTCTTAAATAATAATCATGTAGTTCAAACCATTGAGCTTGTTCAGAAATTAGCATGAGGAACGAACATTCAAATGTTGGATCTAACAGAGAAACTTATATTAAATCATCACACGTGACCTTACTAATACCAAAGATTCTCTAGAGGGCTCTATGACATATGATTTAATGGCTGGAGGTACTAACAGAGAGCTATATCCAAAATTTAAAAAGGGTTAAACACAAGACAAGGATCAACATCAAATTCTGTCGCACCAAATGCATGTAAGCTCATACTTGAATTTAGGTTAAAACCAATATTAGAAAACTAATGCAGTTTTCAATTGGCATGCCGTTTTGGGGGATAACCCAAAGAACAAAAAAACGGAGAGCTAGAAAGTATCCAACACACATGATATTACCATAATCTACACCTGGATGACCCATCAATGTAACCTGGGGCAATATAAGAGCATGTACAGATCTTGTGCAAGCACTTCAACAAGAAGATAGGAGCTGGACTGTTTCATGGACAATTGCAGCCATGTTTCTGCTTGCTATGACTGATCTATGTCCAGCCAGTGTTCAGAGAAATCAGCACTGTCATGTAGAAGAAAAAGAGGTTGGACTAGCTAGCATAATGCAAAGAAAATCAATTACGCATAAAAGAAAAAGGAGAGGCCTAATTATATATAAAAACCTCAGCAAGTAGGAAGTGCACTGAGTTGAGATTTTGCGGGAGCAACACGAGCAGAGATTTTGTTCAAAATTAGACTTGTCCGAGCAGATCTCGTGGAGGGGAACTTTGTGAAGTAATGGCCTAAATCTTCTCAATCTATTGAGAGGACTTCAGAGATATATTTATGGGATGAGAAACAAATTTGGGGGAAAATGGGCGATTGATTGCGAAAAATCTCTCTCGCAAGGCTTTCAATTCTTCCCTGCCTCCCTTGCCTGCTAATGCAGTTTTTTTACATTCTTCAAGAATGAATCAGAACTTTCCAAACTAAAACAACCAAGTGAGTAAGGTACCAAGTTCTTGGGGATGAAGAGTGAAGTGGCAAGGGATGCAGCAGGAAAGGAGAAGACAAGCGAACCAGCCAACCAGGCAAGATGAGCTTCTCATCCTGCGATGACGAGAACATTTTAGATTTGAAAACAAATATTGTGAGGATCTGCAGCGCAAACATGATGAAAAGATGAGTAAAATTAGACCAGATGGCTTACAAAGAAGAAGGTAGAGGGGATCCGGATGGGCATCAGTCGTTCTCCATGATGAACCAAGGCCGCTTGCTCTTACCTCCTGTCGCCGGCCTCCTTCCTCTCCCCTGTAACTCCTCTAAGCGGAGCACCGCCGCCCCTTCTGATTCATGTCCGCGCTGCCCCGTGGCTTCTTGTCTGTAAATTCAGCCACCTAATAGTTTAAGCAACATCTATGAAATGGAGATGTCGCATGTGGTACAATTTGACGACCATTGATTTATGGTTGTAAATCCCTCCCGTAAAGGATTTCTCAAGCTCCACTATCACTCTCACTACCCTTCTGACAAAAGTACCTATGCAAAAGAACCGCAATATAGTTAGGCACTATCTACTACAGTGCAGATGCAGAGGCAAAAAGTGATGTAAATATAAGGAACCGGAAATACAATATTATCTGCCATACAATAAAAAAAGTTGGCTGATCATTTACCTTCATATTTATGCAGTAATGCCCCAACTAAGGTTGTTCCTGGCTTAACCTGAAAATACCATCGAAATCAAACTAATAATGTGCTCATCCAACACCTCAATTACTGGAGGAACAAAAAAGCAAAATAAATGGGCATACATATTTACCTTCTAGCCCCATGAACATATGTCTACAAAAATCAGTCACTTGACCTGCTTGTTCTTTTCTAGCCCCTGCAATGGAAACAAAAAAAAAAGTTGGTTTACTATCGAAGTGAACACATCTGTAGCTAGAATCTATCACAACATTTATTTATTTCATTTGGAGATTTGCATGCATTATTGCCTATTTTGATGGTGGAACAATTAATTCATTCGATGGAGAGAACAAATCAAAGCCGGCAGATTAATACAATGATGAAGTACCAGTCTATGCAAAGTACACATTCTGGGTTTTGTGTAAACATTAGGCAGGTACCAACCAATCTCTAAACTTGCAAAAAAAAAACTTCAATTAGTACCAATATATTACATTCGCAAATTTTTCTTATCACCCACACCATAATTTAAGCACATCTATTATTCACTGATCATGCCACCATAAATTAGAACAAAATATACTGCAGCAGAGTCGAGGGATAAAGCAAGGAAAAAATAAAAGACCCAATGTAGAACTAATTACATACGTTCAGAGCGTTACTTGACCTACACACCGGAATACAAGCCTTGTGAACCAAATTAGAAAGCAGGACATCATTGCCAATTCATTTATTCTAGTTTCTAATTAACTTAATCTATTCCATAGTTTGTTGATATCTACCCACCCACAAATTAGGCATGATAACCTTCCAACATGTACTACTATGCTCTCATCGCATTTTGCACCTCATATATCAGAGTGATTGACTCAAAAAACAAAGTGGTGAGACATACATAGCAGCAACCTGATAGATATTGATAAGAAAGAATAGAGAGGGAATACCAGTAGAAGCCATTTCACAACTTTGGGGCGCAGCGGCACAAGCGTCGGAGCTCCAATGCTCCAGCCCAAACCACCCTGTATATTGTGTCATCTATTAGACAGGGACAACAACAATAGCATCTCTTTTACAATTCCATTCTCGGTAGTAACAAATCTGGGAGAGAGAAACCATATTGTTCCTATTTCCTTGAAGCATGAAATTTGTGCAATAACTATGAAAGGAATCTGACAAAACCTGAGCGCTCACCTAGGACAATGAAAACACTCTATTGTTGCTCAATCCATCCCCATTCCGAACCGTCCACTGTCTGCAATAAAAACCAAAGGAAATCAACCAAACTGGGTATTTTCATTAACCCCAAGTGCACATCCTAGAAACCCAGCCTCCAACCTGCCAAGGAACATTACCGTCCACCTGTCCAGCCTGACGCGGAGGTGTGGATGCTACCGACGGAGATAGGGAAACCGAACCTCTTAGCCAGTAGACCGCCGGCTCAATCTCCTGCACAGTGCCAAAGGCCGCCGGAGTCGACCTGTCCTCCGTGAGGACAAGCACGAGGCGTACGGCGGCCTCCGTGAGGACGAGCTCGTGGCATACAGCGTCCTCCGTGAGGACGGGCTCGTGGGCGGCGTCTGCGCCACCCCCACTGTTTCTTGACTGCATCCCTCCGTGAGGACGAGCTCGTGGGCAGCGTCCGCATCGCCCCCACTATTTCTTGACCGCATCCAGGGCCAGCCTGTACAAGAGACGGGCGGCGCTGCCGCTTCTGCCCGCACCGCGCCCTGCTGCCTCTTCTCCGTGCAGCACCGCTGCTTCTTGCTACCCGCCGCCCCGCTTCTTCTTCTCCACGCCGCCCGCCGCTGCCTCTTCTCCGCGCCAGCCTGCAACCTCCACGCCGCCGACCCGCTTCCTCTTCTACGCGCTGCCCGCTGATGCTTCTTTCTTCCAGGAGCAGTCCATCACTGCACAAAGCGATGCAAATATATAGAAAATCAGATTATTGGCTGCAGCACCAAATAAATCTACTCTAGATTACATTACCAACTTTCTAATGAGTGGATATGTATTATCAATTTGTATATGTTTTTGTACAACCTACATGCATCTTTCTAGACTACAAAGAACACATTCAGTAAGAAAACCAAGTCAATATTATAAGGAAATTTTAGCATTTAGCAAAGTAGATGTGTAAATAAAAAATTCAGTATAACTATGGGATGCAGGCTCATGCGTGTGAACTAAATCATAAAAAATGCAGGCATGAAATTTTTTGCTAGAAAGAAAAGAACGATTTGGTGAAGAATACTTCAGATCTAGCAAATAATACACACGTGCAAGCACATGACCAACTCAACAGGCAAGAGTGAGGTAAATCTGCCATAGGAAAGAGGATCAAGATAGGGTTCCGGAGAATCTGAAGTGCTAACCTTTAGGCATGATTTTGGCCAGGAGGAAGACGAGAAGTGGTGTAGGCAGTCGTGGAAGCACGTATGGTGGCCCAGCCCTCCTACTCCGTTCCCTGCAGCCGACCCCCTCCGTTCATCATGGCAGAAACAAGAGTGGGAATAGAGAGAGACGGAGTGGAAGAGACATAGAGAGGAGGAAAAACCAAACCTGAACAAATCTAAGCCCCGTGCTGCGCTGCCACTTGATCCGCGTCCTCCATGGCTAAAACCGAAGAACGAGGATGGAAGGAGACGAGCCGGGGAGGCAGCAGAGGGCGTGGGAGGTGGGGATTGGGCCAATCCCGTGCACGATCTCGAGGGAGAAAAGAGACGAGGCGCCACAGCCCCGTTCCAGGACTGCTCGCCGCCGTCCCGTTCAATTCCGGCCGATGTCGCCGTCGCGCGCTGCCAGGAGACGACCGATTGGGAGGAAGCAGGGATGCGTCCCATTGGGGAGGAGAGATGAGGCAGGGATCCCGATCTAGGGTTTTCGGTTTGACTGCTCCACGGAACAACCACCGAAACCAGCGACCTGGACGAGCGCCTGCGGCTGTCACTCGTAACCGGCCCCGCACAAAAACGGGTCCCAGGTGTCATTGACATATCGAGAGAAGCCACAGGTGAAAGAAGAAACTACTACATCCAACGGTTGCTGTGAAAAGTTGGTTCACGAAATTACTGTAGCTCTCCAATTGGACGAACCAGATTGATGTGCCCCTCTCAGACCCCCTGGATGGCTGGGTAGTCTTGGGACTTTTATAGGAGGAATGCCATGTCACCAAAATGTCTTGAGATGTGTGATATTACTAGCTATATTACTCCCACTATGAGCAGTCTTATGCGAGCATGGACCTGCCTCGTGCGTGTTTGTATATAGCACGAACAGGGAGAAGCCGGAGTGCGGGCTTAGCACGGACCAAACATAAACCTCCGGTTTATTTTGACGTACTAAGGGTTTTTCGGTTTTTTTACCTACGGACACCACCTATTGCCGTATAATAGTAAAGAAGACTAGTAAAAATGCCCGTGCGTTGCACCGGAAAAAATAATACTCAAACAATATCTTGACACTTCTCCCCTTTGTCATAATCGGTCACGTTTCTTTGTCGAACATAATTAATCTTATGAATATTAGATTGCGAGAAACTCGCTGCACCGAGCCGTAGTACCTCAAACTTGCAATGATGGTTGACACTACTCTTAAGTTACATTAAAAATATGAATCCAACAATGCAATTTATGTTTTACAGATCTCAATATTATATTCCTTGAGAAGAATCAAATGTTGGATAAATGTAGTTGCATGCTGAGTAAGTTCATGAAGCATTTTTAAATAAGCATAAATCTTGATGTCCATCTTATTAGACATTTGACAATACAACCCGTGCATACGGATTAATATTTATTAAATATTTTTGTCCAACCCATCGCAATGGAGAGTTAAAGGATCTAGTGTCTTTCAATTAACATGTAGTGGAGAGTTAAAGGATTTATTGTCTCTCAGTTAATTTTTATTAAATATGTTCGTCCTCCCTATGGCATGCCGTTGGCCTACAACACATATTGTTTGGGCTTGGAACACCTTCAACGTTCTTCTGTGTGTTGCCACAACTCAGGCCCTCGATTGAGGTTGTCACTCGTCATTGCCCTTGACCTCATGCCGTTCAACTCGGGACTGTGTCCGCCATCGCGCATTAGAAGGTTTTCGTCCTCCCTATGGCATGCCATCGGCCTACAACACATATTGCCTGGGCTTGGAACACCGTCAACCTTCTTCTGTGTGTTGCCACAACTCGGGCCCTCGATTGAGGTTGTCACTTGTCAGTGCCCTTGACCTCATGCCGTTCAACTCGGGACTGTGTCCCCTGTCGCGCATTAGAAGGGTGGTGAGATCTCTATTTAATATGTTTTATTAATTATTTCGCATACACATGAACTACTTTGAAAGCAGACTCTAAGTACAATTTTAAAAGCTAATTCCTCGATCACTTGATGAAACGTTTTTTTTTCTCAGCCACACATTGCCTATCAGAAAAAAAATAGCACTAACATGAGCCTGGGTGGTTTCTTATTCATTCAGTTCAGCACCACCTGTCTGTAATCCTGTCACCACACACGTTTCTCTCTATCCTTTGCTTCTTTTCTTCATCCTAAGAACAAACCGGTTCAAAGAAAAAGAGACCAGCTAAACGTTGGTGACAACAGGCAGCATCGGAGATTGGCCACGGGCTGAGGCAACCTATAGCGTAATTTGTCCAGGAAATTAGGGTCGACCAGGAACTGATAAGAAGGTACGGAGGAGTGGGCCGGAAGAATTTCGCCACGGACCTCATGTCGTGCGCGCATGTCAAGTGGGGGCACACGTGTATCAAGCGCCACGGCTGCACATCGCCGGCGCCTTCCTCCGGGCAGGGACCACGTTGTTGTGGCTGGCCAGCAGATTGGGGACGGACAGTTTGGGAGTGACCATGACTGCTCGGGGCGGAAGAGTCGGCAGAATCCACGACAGTTTTCATTGGAATTAACGACTCCCAGATCCGAGCAGGCGTGGTGAGGGGATCTTGTCCTGGACGAAGGCTTAGAAGTAGGTGGCGCAATCCAGGGATCTGTAAAGGACGTAGGCGGCAAGGGCAGGCCGGGGCTCTGCGGGAGCCGGAGACTACACGATAGGAGGTGAGGCAGGTACGGCGAGAGGACGCCGGCGTGCAGGTCGGGAAATAGATGAACCGCTGACACGAAACGTTTTCTGGACTTACCGGTGGCAGGTAGTGTAATTTGGACGAAAATTTAGGGTAGTAAAAGACGGACCAACAAGAAACCTTATTTTCTTTATTATTAGACTAGGACAATGCCCGCGCGCTGCTGCGAAAGAGCAAAATATGTAACTTTAAAATAGAAAACAAAAATATTGCTCTTGCAAACTAAACTGTTAAAATTCTACATACATAAGAATATTTATAATATGACTGCATAAAAAAAGATATACCTAAAGATATAAAGGTAAACCCGTGAAATGAAAGGGGCTAGAAGCATGTTTTCGTGTGTACGATCCCTCTAGGTTGGTTTCACCATGCATTTTTATCGCTGGTCTTTTTTTTTCTATGCACTGTGGAACATTAGTGGGGCTAAGACTTTATGCTAGGTGGGACACCTAACATATATATTTTTTAATACCACTTCTCTAATTGGACAATGTTATGTGTATACCAATTTTTTTTATAAAAAGCACAACAGAAATAAATTCATAAAGGCGCACAAACAACATAAATTCTATTTATATTTCTGAAATCTTCACATAATATTACATACTTGTAAACGAGATGCAATGTCCTTGTCCATCTCTTCATGTTTAAGTAGTTTGTACTCTGTAGTACATTTATCAATTTTCTAATGGCATTGAACCATTTTCTGTATCGACAAGTCATTAGTGAGTTGATATAACAATTTTAGTATTCTATTTTAGAATATACTCGCAGTTAAAAATCAATATAAGAGAGAGGTATGGATCTAAACAGAAGTGTCGTACAAAGACGTCAAGCCTGTTCCACTCCAAATAAAATAGACGATGACGTGAGCAAAGGTAGAACCTCACCTGATCGATCGGCTGTTTGGGAGATGCGAGAAAAAATCTCGGCCAGGAGATCGGCAGGTCGCCCTGACTGCACAATGCGTGTATCTGCCCGCAGGCCACCTGCATTGCCTCTCGCCGCCCAGCGTGTTGCGGCCCTACCTTCTGGTGTTGCTCACTGCTGGAGCTGTTGCTTTCTTCGTAGTGAATCAAATCATCAGTCAAGGCCAGCCCTGTACAATATTGCCATAGATTTTATGTTCTTGGAAAATAAAGAATCAAGATCTAGGCTCTGTATTCGGCTAGTGAGAGAGCGCAGTGCAGGCCAAAGCCATCAAATAGATCAATTCAGAGACTTCCACCGAAGTATCTTGCTTTGTATTCCTAAGAGGCTAAGACTGTACCTGTTTTTGCTGAAATCTCTTTACTTACTACAGCCCAGCGTTTGTCCCCGTTGCCGATGACCATCAAAATTAACTGAGTATGCGAATCGGCTCCTCCTGCTGTGAGCTGCCTCTGTCTGAACCATGATCACCAGAATTATTGTTATCCATAATCGAGGCTGATACGATGATAAAACATGATCTGAAACGCACTGGTGGTGAACAGGTGAGCTCGCTGATGAAATCGCCCTTGACTGACCGTATCAGGAGTTCAGGACCAGCACCGTATTAGGAGGATAAGATCACTGCCGCCGCGGCCTAGTCGCGATCCCGTTTTGATGCAGAGCTCAAGCCGGCCGCGGTCATGGGCGACTTCTAAGTGCCGACGGGAGCCACCATCGCACCTGTACCAGCGTCGTCTGTTTCTCCGTCGTGTCCATTATCGCCGCGCCGAGAGTTGTCTTGTGTTGTAGACCTAATTAATCGATCGTCCGCCTGGAAGTATGGATGCGACGCGAAAAGCTGATCGTGGGCAACCAAGATCATATATAGAAACATGATACAGAAGGTTACCTGTTTTGGTCCGGATTGGACTCTGCTGCGTCGTGGTTCAGACGTGGGCAGGGCAATGGACGAAGGAAAGAGACAGAATCAAAGAGCTGGGAGCGTCGGTTGCTAATTGGGCCTGGCCCAGGTGGAGCGACGGACGAATAGAGACGAAGGTTGTGAACCGTTTTTTACATAACCGGTGGCAGGTGCTGTAATTTCATCAGAAAATAAGGGTAATAAAAAACGAACGAACAAGAAGCCTTATTTTCTTTATTATTAGGTATAGATATAGACTAGTAAAAATGCCCGTGCGTTGCACCGGCTAACCAAATACCCAAACACTTCAGCAAACCATCTATGTTGATACTTCTCCTCTATGCCGAAGAAATTTGAATTCTTTGCCTCGTAAGGAATTAATTTTAAAAATAGTATTGTGCCATAATAACTTACTTTGAAGCAAATACCATGTTTCGGACAAGAAGCAAAACATCGCTACTGGTTAAACCTATGTTGTTCACCGAAAGTTTGACAAAATAAAATATAGGACAGTGGAAGCCTCTAAGTGCGTGGTGAGAAATGAGGGGCAACCGCTTGAGTCGGAGTTTGAAATGCAACTTCTTTTAGGTATTGGTTGCCCTTTGATTATCATATCTTCAGCTGTTCTCTTGGATCTTCCTAATAAAATAGATGAACAGGACACCGATTTGCATATTGTATTAACATTTAGGTATTTGTTGCCCTTTGATTATCATATCTTCAGATTCTGTTCTCTTGGATCTTCCAAATAAAACAGATGAAATCCAGGACACCGGTTTGCATATTGTATTACCATTTATTATCCTTCATTGTTAGAAGATTCCCCATAATTTGTTTCCTGAGTTCGTATCTGTCCTGCTCATTTATTAATTTTTGTAAGCGAATAAGAAAAACACCATATTTTAAAGAAGAACAATGATTTAAATGCTTATGATATTCACCTTTAAAAATGGCAAATATACTTTTCCATCTTCCCATGTGGACATGAAGAGTGTAACAAAAAAACCAGAGAGGTCCCTATATAAATATAGATTAGTAATCATTGACAAAATACATATCGAACATGCTCAGGACATTAAATACTAAGTATACATCCTTTGCCACCTAATAAACAGAAAATTCTTCAAAATTATTTGTAAAGTATATGCCCTCCCTTTCTATTTCTACTTTTTTGAAATAAAATATAGGAAAAAGGGAAAAGAATTGTAGAGCACAGGGCACCCCCGGTGGAGCTCTCATCTAAAGGTATAAACGATGCCCCCCATAGGGGGCTTCACAGCGATCCTCGCACGTGGACCGTCCGATCTTTCTGCTAACGAATCTCGTCCATTGATTGTTGGCTCAGAGCTACTAGGTAAATCCATGCAACGGCCGTGTCCTACCCATCTGAGGCTGGTCCTGGGTCCTACCAGCATCCGGGCCCGTCCGTCGGTAGCCGCAGGTGTGGTTGGCTTCGGTGCACGAAGATTGGGCCGGACAAAAAATCTCCCGCAGTGAGGCAAAAAGGGCTTCTCGCCCAATCAGCGTCAAACCCTAGCCCCCAATCCAGTGCGTATTTCCTCCCCAATCCCCTCCCGTCCGCCGCGTCGGCAGCTCCGCCGCCGCCTTCCGCCTCTTCTTCCCCCACTACGGACCTTAGGTTGTGTAGCACGGGCCGCCCCGCCCCACGCGTGTTGTCGTGGTCTTCTCCGTCGAGACAGCATGCGAGGAGGCGGAGGAGGAAGCCCTCCATGGTGCCGCTAGTGCCCTTCATGGGGCCGCCGGTGCTTGGAGACGGCGGCGAGGTCAGCTCGGCGTGGAGTCCACGTCCAATCCCCTCTCCATCATTCTCTGGCTTGAGCCACCAAGGTGGTCCTCGTCCTCGACAACCACGAGTCGGTCAAGGTCACCCGCTACCTCCTCTATTTCCTGCTCCCTCTTGGCTCCTCTTGGTTGTCTGGTCTCTGTCTCCTCCACTGCCCACCGACGCCTCCCCCCACCATGAGTAGAGAGGTTAGAGGAGGACATCCTCTGCAGCCTCCATCCCTGCCCCATCTACATAGAGCGGAGGCCAACGAGGTTCAGCTTCTTCTGGCCCATTTCTCTACCTGCAATCCTTTGGTGATTCCACGTACTCACTCTCTCTTCCTCTTGATTTGTCTCCTCCCCTCTCTCTTCCACTCCCATAATTTCTGTTCTTTGTTTTGTACAGGTGTGTTTTGTATCTATGCATATAAATTGTTTGAGGAAATGTCCAAGAAGGCTGCAGGTACAAGCTATCTACATTTTAATGCGATATTTCCTTCTGAATTATTTGATAATATAGTTCTTTGCAACCCATGCTTTTGTGCTTTCAGTTATTTAGGAGCAAGACCTACTGCGCCACGACGTCGATCCCGCCGTTGGAAGGGCTGGCGGTCAGCGGGAGCAACGCCATCCATCGGTGGAACCACCTTCGCGCACCATCTCCTCATCTGCGCAGAGGCCGGCTCAGAACCGGTTGAGGGACAGGACGGTGGCGGACCGAGCTCCTCATCTGCGGCGCTGTGCAGGAGGAGCACTGCCGGTGATGTGCCACAATGTTTAGCCCACCTCCGCGCACCAAGCCATGGCTCGGCGGAATGGTTAGTCGCCAGCGGGAGCAGCGCCCGTGTCTCGAACCGTCGCCATGGGCCGTCTCGTTCCCCGGAGTGCAGCAGTACTCAACAAGAGGTGAACGGGATGGTGCTTACATGATTGCAGCGCTCCATTTATTTTCGTTGCTTTTCATTGTTTTGATCTTTCCATCCTGTTCCTCATCGCCCCTTTCTTCATCTCTTGACTAGGTAGGAGGACAGTGGAAACGTCGTCGTTTCTACATGACGGAGGAGGAGGAGGAGGAGGAGGAGCGTGGGCTGCAAACGGAGATGCAGCGTTTAGGGCCTCTGGTGTGCCGCCATGGTTGCCCGGAGTCGCCTCGCTGCCGCGCCCATTTTCACTTCTGCTCTCCGACCCGTCATTCTTCTCGGCCACTATCTCATCTCAATTCCCTTTTTGCTGCAGTAGATTGACACTGCCTCTCTTCATCACAATGGTGCTGGTCATATATGCTGAATTTAGTGCACAGCAGACTGCAGTATAGGAGGTGCAAGAAAAAAATTATGAAGAAATCTATTTGTGAGGATTGCATTCAGAAGGAACTCCTATTTTTTTTTCGATAAAGAGAAGGAACTCCTATCTAGTGATGTAGTTCATGATCTGATTGGGAAACTTAATTTTATTTCATTTTGCTGAATGCTTGGATGATTCGTGGTGGATTTCAGGTTCGGGTGATCTGTTAATGTGCTAAATCAGGTTGGCTTCACTGATTAATCTTCGCTCCTTGCCCCGTTTTCTCCTGTTCTGCACAGTATAATATACTTACATCAAGTTACTGTGTCGTCTTTCAGATGGTACATTAATGGTATTTTTGGAATTAGCATCTACTCTATACGTGTAAATTTTACAGTGCTGAATATGGATTGCTGATTTGGGGAGTTGCAGACTCAATTATCAAGGACATGTATCTATAAGAACGGGTCTGGTCTGGATGTTAAGTGACGGTAAATCAAGTAAATGGTACTGATTTTTTATTCACTAACATGGTTTCCATCTGCACTGCCCGTAATGTTCCTTTTGGCAATGCTTAATGCTACGATTTTTCTAAAAAGATTTACAAGGTTGGAGTGGAATTCCTTCAAGTGCTAATTTCAGTTTTGTTCATGCAGGAAGTTAGCAAACTGTGGAAATCATATTCGTTCCCAGAAAGTCCCAAGGAGGCTCTTCACCCGACCCATGTCACTGCAATATTGGACAAGAGCTAAGGCCTAAGGTAAATATGCAGTTTATTTTGCTGGAGGGTCAAACTGTGGATATGTTATTTGTGTGATATTGGAAATTTGCTAGGTTTTCATTGATGAACCTGCATGGTTAATATTCTTTTGTCCAGCCTAGATAGTTTTGGTCATGTGCCTCATGCTTGATTTTTGGGCTTCTTATATTATATTGAAGTTTCACGCCTGGCTAAGCAGAACGAGTTTAATTTTAAGAAACCATAAGTCTGTCATAATAGCTTGATTACTTAGTATTTGTGCTTTTGTGCGCCTCTCTGTTTTCTGCTTTCTTGCGTTTTTAGTACCGTGTTTGTTGTTGTCTCTGGAATTTTCCATCCATCGGATTTTGCTTGACATGGATGCTGCATTCTGTAGGTGGTCATCTTGCTCGACATATTTGTTTGGGTGCTATCGTGGGCGATATACCCACTTTGTTAGTTAAGATTCAACTATATTCTTCGTAAGTTTCAGATTTTGTTATGATTTGATATTAGGTTAGTTGTGAGTTTGCTTTTGCGCTCAGTAGCTAAATGTGCTTGAGTTTATATTTAAACTGTTATCCATAATGTGAGAAAATTTTCACGGGGAATTTAGGAATAGTTGTGCCACCGCTAAATATTTAAAGAGTTACCTTTATCCCTTTTGGTGTTCTTGCGAATCCGGATAGCCATTTGTGTTTCGCTTTAGTTGAATAGTTAGTGCTTAATACGCGCACTTTGCAATCTATGGACAATTTTCAGTATAGTTGGTGATTTTCTTTAGTCTAGCTTAATGGTCTTACCTTGCTATAATCTCCAGTATTTTTTTTTCTTGCTGCAACACGAAAGTAAGATGGTGATTAATATCAGATTGTTTATTTTTGTATTTGTTGTGTAAATGGCTATAGGAAAAATAGTAGTTGAAAAAAACTAATGTAATGATGTGCTTCTTCATGGTTATTTCTACAATTTATAGTACAATGGTTAATTGCCTGATTTTCTATTAATGCACCAAATTTGCAGCTCGGGACAAGCAGGAGATGATGGGAGTGAAGGCACTCCCATGTTTCACATGGTATGTTCTGAACTTAATTTCCATGGTTTATGGAACTGCTGAATATGTTATATATCAACGCTACTATGTTAGTATCTCTTTCATTTCTTCAGAAAATTTTCTGTTCGGAGTGGCTTCATATGTTTGTTGAGGAATCCTTAAGTTGTTCTAGAAGTTCCAAAAAAAGTGGGTCTAATTCGTATCTACGTTTTCTGTAAGTTCACAAAAATATTTCAATATCATTTTGTTTTTGAAAGTGTTGTCTAAAAATATATGTAGGGACAGAGCAATTAGAGCGAGTCATGGAAATTTCAAACCAGATTTTTCGAACCAATGGTCACTGCATTCACTTTCGTTCATCCCATGGTTGCATCTCATCTGTTAGACTGCTATGATAGTACTAAGCATGAGTTGCTACTTGCTTGCACAGTAAAGCAGTCTGTTTATGAAATTTAGTTCATTTTTCATTGCTCATATTCAGATATCTAAATTATGAGAGCTGGTTTCCTAACAACTTCTATTTTATTTACTAAAGGCTGAATCACATATTATAATAGATGGTTCACTAATTTCTATCTTATTTTTGTCAGTTCTTAGAGAACCTGTACAGCGTATTCAAACAAACAAAACATATTAATTTGAAGCTTTGTTCATAAGTTGGAAGTATGGCTCTTTTGCATCCTTGTTCATAAGTTTATAGAGTGCAACTTCTTATTTTGTCCTGGGGCAATTTGATGAGCAGTCATGGTGCGAGCTCACCCATTGATAAAACAACGGGTTTGATAGTTCAATGCAATCACATGCATTCCGTATTGGGTTTCAATCGCCATTTCCAATAGGAACACACTTGGTGAGCCAAGTGAACCACACCCGCTTGTGATTGAGGCATGAGAGGCACTCAGGAAATCTGTAGTGTATTTTCATGGCCAACCAGTTGGTACAGTTGTTGCGGTAGATCATGCATATGAGGAAGTGCTCAATTATGATCAGGTAAAACCCTTTAGCATATCTGAAAACAGGCCACTCTTTATTTTCTAGATACTGATGTATCTAAATCTGTAATTTAGCATCTCCGGTTGCCTTGTAATTTTCTTCATTCACATGCTGTAGATATAGTAATGATGATGCTACATTATTCTGTGGCATTTTGAGGATAATATCTATTATAAACTGATGAAACGGAAGGTGTTCACTTGGGGGGGCCTGTATTATCTGATATAATTGATGAAATTTTGCTTTATAATTTGATTATCATGGGCACTATGGCTTTCGATACTCTGCTTGCTCGTAGTCATGGTTTGCATTTTTTCCTATTTTACTTAAATAATTGCTATCTGACGATTTACTTTTCATGATTTTATCCTTACAATGACAGGTTTTTGTCGGCAATTTTGTTCCCACTGCGTTGGCTTTTCTGATGAACAAAGAGCCCGGGATAGTGAAGAACTTTCTATTGAAAACTCTTCACTTGCAAAGCTCACATTAAATGGTACATCGGTTCACTTGCAAGATATGCTTCTTCCATCCTCATACTGGGGAGTTAAATTCAGATAACCGTTTCTGTTCAGGTGCCTGTGTTGAATAGTGTTCCCACTCTTCTTCAACTTCAAGGATTCCCCAATGATAGGCACGCACAAAATTTTGTTTTTCGGTGCTGGATATCGCAGAGAGATATCAGTTGGACTTGCCTAGGTAATCATCAGTCCCACAAGATTTCACTATTTGTGATGTTATTTAGCAAAATAATGTAGCTTTTTTACTCTCAGGCCTCATGTTATAGCGCTGGAACCAAATAAATCGCACCGCCTCTCACCCTTCCAGCTTAAAATGGCAGATATTGTTATCACTAAATAAGGCATCCCTCCTTAGGTCTTACTTAGTGCAAATGGAATACATAAGTAGATCATTAGCTCGACAAACTAGCCCATCAACGGTGCAAAAAAATGAATTTGGATTGTGGTTAGCTAATATATCTGTCATAGATCTGCGATATTGAACTTATCTGAAACATTTATTTTGTGGACAAATTGTAGTGACGGCTGGGATTAATGAAATATGACGCTGAGAAAACAAAGATATATATTTTTCAATAAATCCAGTTCACAGAGGGTATTGAACTTGTATGTGTGCTGAGGTCTTTTCTATGACAATGATAATTCTCACATTTCTTTATGCTAATTAGTGCATGGTGTTTTTCTTCCTTCTTCGATCATGCATCCGTATATTTATTTCAATCACACTAAGTTCAATTGTTTCTTGATTACTTGGACTCGGCCCCTATTTTTAACTCACCTCGAATTGTCTTTGTGGCTGTATAGTTTCTCATGCGAGTTGTCACGATGTGCAGATCTGCATCCCAGCTTAGGAGAGCTTCCACAGTTGGCAGTTGTAGTCTGAATCTTGTGCCAAATTCCGAAGATGCATAGGCTGAATCGATCGATTACACTTCTGAGTTTCATTGCATCTCTATCAGGTGAGTAGGTGACACCTTCAATATCAGCTTTACACCTGTTCGGTCTACATGGTGTCCCTACTTAGTATTCCTAGGACTTTATGCATATGATCCATTATTTTGTACATCATACATTAGGATTGCATCCGTTCAAAGGGACTCTGTTCCTGGATTCACCTCCTGGCTTGCACTGGAGAGGTGAATTCTTACATGATAAGTTTATTGTTTCTTGATTATTTGGACTAGATCTATGTATGCTTAACTGTCACTTCGGGTTGATCCGAACCACCCCATCATTCGCTAATCTTTGAACATAGGTAATTTAGTGCATGCCTCGTGATTATTTTTTCTAAATCAATCTACCATCATTCCAACGGATAAGAGGCAACTTCTTTTCTTAACTATAATTGGTTTACACGTATAAGCGTGTCCAATGTGCTTGCATCTCACTTCGATGAACCAGGTTCTGTGGAATTTTTTTGTAGGCACGGACACCCATCCACGAAAGCTCAGGAGGATGGACAGAGCAAGAGGAAGAAAACCTACAACACAATTTTCCAAAAGCGGCGAATTTTGGTGTTGCGAGTTGCAGGTGAATGATCTTTCTATGTTGTTTGTGTACGTCGGAGTCTGAAGATTATGTTGATTCCTTTCATTGTTATCCTGTAAATATGACCTAAGTGTCTGTTGTGGCGGTGTTTCTATGCACCTTATGTGGATGGAGCTTGTACTATTGCGCCATGCTCGATTTATGTGTTTGCCGTTTTGATCCGTCTTGCTGTAGACAAAGACTTTTTCTAAAATTAATCTATTTTCATTTTCAAGTAGATACAAATGCAAGGCCTTATAACTGTCATTAATTATTATTTAGCATAATGATGTTATTAGTATCATTTATGAGCGTTATTGAAATATATATTTGCCTATTTTCATTGTATACAAGTGTTTTCTACTCCGTGCTTGATTTTGTCTGTTTTATCCTAATTTTACCTGCGGATTTCATTTTGTAAAATTAAAATGAACATACTATCATTTTGCTGCCTGATTTTTTATCATTATATAAAATATAAATCTTCACGAGTTTTACGGGGTCGTGCGCCAAGGCGCACATCTAAATCTAGTACATATTATGCGCACGGCCAAAGAACCTCCTCCATCGCCCCCTACAATTCCTTCCTCGTACCACCAGCGTGCATTTATTCTGCAATTCCTCCTTTAATTCAATTTTCCTTACCCTTTTCCTTCCTCAATCTTTAATACCGTTTCCTTCCTCATGCCACCAGCATCCAATTCCCCTTTTAAATTCGCTCCCACATTATATATTAAACCATACAATGATGATGCTATACGGCTGCTTGCTGTGGCTTGGTACAACCCAGAAAACAGACGCATATAAACTGGTGAGACTTCTGATACGGGAGCAAGGTGGGACTATCTACACAAGATATATGTGCGTTAGTTGGGACATAGCGATAATTCTTTTTTTTTTTTTTTTGAAGCAACCATATATTTCATTAAACAATGTGTTTAGAGAGATTACATATATGATGACCATCCCAGACAAACATGTTTGTCAAGCAAACTTGCACAAAAACCACAAGAAGTAAAATTAAAATTTCACTCTTGAAGAAACTTGTGACATAGCGATAATTCTTTCCCTGCTCGTAAATCGTCCCAATCGGTTTTCTGTTGGTTAATTGGGCCGGTCGACCGCTAGCAGGCCCGACCCGCACGCCGCACCGATGACTGGCAACCATCGGGATATCGATGGATGAAGGAATTCACGTGACAAAACGACTGTGGCAAACCGTTTTTTGATTATAAGCGGTGGCAGCAGCCTGTAAATGTTTGTCAACTCTGAGAGTAAATTTAAAACGGACGAAAAAATCTCTATCTCTATCTCTATCTCTATCTCTACTTATCTCTACTTACTTATAAAGGCACGAAGTGCTGTTGGAAAAATAGATCTCAACCATCCATGCATATTCATCTAACACTCCAGATTTGTTTGATCTCCCCACCACGTGAGACTAATTTTTCCACCCGTGACACCCTTACTTTCCCACCCGTAAGACTAAATTTCAGCCATAAATCTCTACTACTTATAACGGCACGAAGTGCTGTTGGAAAAATAGATCTCAACCATCCATGCATATTCATCTAACACTCCAGATTTGTTTGATCTCCCCACCACGTGAGACTAATTTTCCCACCCGTGACACCCTTACTTTCCCACCCGTAAGACTAAATTTCAGCCATAAATTCCGCATAAGCCATAACTTCCCCATATCTCCTACCTAAATCAGCCTACACTAGCCTCCCACGCCTCTCTCTGCCCCAGATCCTCATACCCCGACAACACACCCTGCCGTCCTGCCGGAGATCGTCGACCACGCCAGCCTCCAATCCTCGGTATCCTACTGAACATCGTCGACCACACCAGCCTCCGCAGTCCACACATCATCGCATCCCTGCCGCGCCAAACCTGCATCACGCAGGTCCAGACCACGATCACATACTGCGACGGCAGGAGATCGTCCACCACGCCAGCCTCCACACATCGACGCCTCCCTCCCGCGGCAACCCTGCATCGCCAGGTCCAGACCATGACCGCACCCAGACGATGCAAAACGAAAATTCAGGTTTCGTACAAATCAATACAATTCTTACACCTAATACAACCTCATTTTCTCATTGGTATTACATATCCAATCTGGTTAATAGACCATCGGCGTGCTGCAAATAGACAATCACATTTGACCACTTTAACTAAGGTATTTTATAATCGACTGTTTTTGTTGATCTGTGGCTTCCAATTTGTATAGTCTGAAATAAACAACACATATGGTATCAATGAAATGCTTGACATGATATACAAAATCTTTCCAGTAAGATTACGAAAACAGATTATGAAAATATTTATACAGTTCATGAAATGTTTGACGTGATATACAAATCTTTCCAATATATCTGACAAAAGTTTTATGTATACTTGTAGTGCAAATGATGTAACATTGATCATGAACTTATTTTGACAGGAGTAATGGTTCGGCCTGCTTTAGGCGATACAAATACAACAAGCATACTCAACCGCCGTTCTGATTCAACACAAGGTATAGACGAGAACAACATTTTTAAACAGCTTTCCTATCCATATATATGCTTACTACAACATCTACTACAAATGATGTAACATTGTTCATGAGCTTATTTTGACAGGAGTAATGGCTCAGGTTGCTTTAAGCAATATAACAAATGTACTCAACAGACGTTCTGATTCAACACAAGGTATAAACGAAAATATTATTTTTAAAACAGCTTTCCTATCCATATGCTTACTACTGGATCTTATATATGTTTCAATTCATCGGTACAGATGGTCCCAAAATTTCGCGTGTTCTCGACAATCAGTCTACACCATCAAACTGCGATCAAAGTAAGATAACTGATTTCAAAACTGTCAATTCCGGCTAACATCGTAAACGAAATCTTTCTTCTGTTTTCGTCGAACTAAAGGTCAGAACTCTTTAGCTTCTACATGTGCCATTAATAATTGTAAGTCAAGCCTTCAAGAGCAATCAAATAAGCGTGCTAGAGAGCGGTATGCAAATATGAGCGTTGAGAAGAAAGAAGCATACCTAAAAAAAAGCCGTGACAACTATCATAAACAAAAGGCTAATATGGAAGCATCTGCTGCTGAAGGGTTGCATTTGGATTTTTCCAAAGCCAACCCTCGGGTTACAAATGTGTCAACCCAATTGGCCCAGCCTTCTAATCAAGTGTGTCAAATAACCGATTCCCGATTGGTTCTGACTCCTATGTATATGTCTCAGCAATGCAGTAACCAATTGGGTCAGATTCCTATAGATGTGACACAACTAACCAGTAACCATATAGCTTTATGACAAGAAGATGCAATTTTTATATGAGTATATATTATCTCCTATAACCAATGTACGCACTTCATATTGTAGCTCATAAACGCGTACATACATTGCATAAGTGAAACATAGCATCTACAGGTAAGATCAGGTGGAAGTGCGTTCTTAGAGAATGCATGCATCTCTAAGTTGATAAAGACTGGTACGTGTCTAGGGGATGACCCACCACCATGGGTATTAAAAAGAGTCAAAACTTATTTGAAGCATGATACGGTTAGTGGCAGTTTTGTACATATTACTATGAATTTAATCGAGGATGAATATTTCTCTATATGAGACCTAAACTAACAGCACAATTTTATTCAGATATTCATTCCAATAAACATTGATGACATTCATTGGTAGGTAGCAGTTATAAATGCCAGATTAAGATGTATCCAGGTGCTCGACTCGCTAGGTAGTGGAATGCACCGCAAAGATCTCGCTGCTATGGTTAGCAATTAGTCCCACTGCCACATCTTTTCATAACACTATTTTCTGTTATTCTTCACTTCTGATGCTAATACTTTGTCATTTATCCTCGCAACATTTGCAAGGACTGGAAAATGTTTTCACATATGCATCGACGTGCATGGAACTAAGATCTGATAAATGGAAGGACCTAAACGTCAAAAAATGGAAAATAGAAGTGTGTATTAAGAGCAGCCTACAGACAGATGGGTACACCTCCTAGCTCACTTTTTGCATCAGATGGAAAATAGAAGAGTGTTTTCACATACCAATTTTTTATGAAGAACTTTCATAACAATATGTAGTACTACCTATTAGGACAGAAGTGCACTGTAGGTTTTTAATTTCTAGATATCTCGCTTCAGCCCCTAAACGTGAAAATTCAAATTCAGGTACATAGACTTTTATGGATGTACCAATAGGTCATATAATAGGTGTGTGCTGTAGTTTAGAGGTTAATTTACTTCTTGACAGAAACAAAATGTAGCGTTTTACTTATGCTTCGAGAATAGATGACATGTAGCTGTTGTGCCACTGCAAGTTCTTAAATGTGTCATCCGTATGAGCTATAGTCTAACTGCTAAAACTGACCAAAGAATTGCAGTAGAGGCAGCTGTTAAATGGCATCAACAACAGAAATCAAGCAGAACATAGGGAACAAAAGATTACCAATCCTGAGCAAGGTGGAGAGGGGCTTTGACATGGCATGCTGCACTTTGGGCCGCTCGAGGAGGCTTGTGACACAGCCAACCCGCAAGAGCGGAGCGTCCTCGCCGGCGTCACTTGTTCCTAGGGAGTCAGGAGGAGGATGACGGTGTCAGAGGGGAACCATTGGGGGGCTGCTGCTAGCGCCAGCGGAGGGGAACCATGGGGGAGCTGGTGCTAGCACGGCGGATGGGAACCATATGGGGCCGATCCTGGCGCCAACGGAGGGGAACCATGAGGGGACGGATCTGGCGCGGGCAGAGGGGAACCATGGGCGGCCGGTTATGGTGCGGGCGGAGGGAACCATGGGGGGGCCGTCCCGACGCCGGCAGCGGAAGGAGGTAGGATGCTCTTCAAGCGCCACTGGCGGGGCGCAGCGACGGGGATGGGAAGAAATGAGAGGTTGAGAAACGTGGGGATGGAATGGAGCAGGATGAGAGGAGTGAGGGAGTGGAAGAGGTTAGGGATAGGGAATTGGGGAGTGTGGCCGGGTGTTTTTTTTATTTCACGGCCATTTCATTATATCCATGATTTGTTGATTTTTGCTGGTCCTTGAAACCTTTAGTATTAACTTTTTCTGTAATTGTCCTTTTCTAGCAAGTAAATTTTGTATTAAGCCCATGGTAATGCTTCTATTGAGTAAGCTAAAAATGTATGTATCATCTAATCTTGCAGGTTATCGTGTGGATTGTGGATGTTAAACTTCATGGAATACTAGACAGTAAATATTTTGGTCTGACATTTTTTACCAGATATATTTCACTTGGTATCATGCGTTAAATATTATATTATTATTATTATTATTATTATTATTATTTTAGAAGCTAATTCTGATTACTACTTGCTAGGAACACATGATAAATTTTAGGACAAAATTGACGGTAATATTGGTTGACTCGGAATTAAACGATGATGACATAAGAAACCAAGATTTGTCCCTTGATGAGGAAGATAACACTGATCCCACACATTGTATGATTCTGGATGGTCCACCTAAGAAAACAAAATTATCAAACTCACCATCAAAAGTTTAGCTCGTGTTGCCTTCATTGGTACTTTTACCGCCCCTCAATCCAACAAAGGCTAACTTAATGGAATCATCAGAAATTGAGCCTCTATCACTATCATTGGGCCTTTCACCGTCTTTCAAACCAACAAACTCTGACTTAGTAGATGAACTTTCCTATGACTACCTTTGGTTTCATTCAGTCTTATCTCAAAGATCTTCAGCTGGTACCAGCAAAGGTGGAAAGTAAGGTGGAGGCAAGTAGAAGCACTTCATCAACCAAAATGATACGACCACCTCCATCCTTTATGAAGATTAATTTTGATGCTGTTGTCTTGCGTACTGGAACAAGGGGATCAGTGAGTGCTTTGTGTAGAAGCGAGCAGGGTGTTTTTGTTGGTGCTTCAACTAGGGTGATCGACGGGGTTTTTGATCCTGCGATCTTGGAGGCGATGGCGTGTGCTGAAGGTTTATCACTGGCTCAAGATCTACAACTGCAGCGTATTTGTCTAGCTTCAGACTGTCTAGAAGTGGTGCAGAGTGTGATGGCTTCATCTATAGGAAAGTACGGTATAATTATAAAGGAGATCAAGGCAAGGAAAGCAGCTTTCGATGGGGTACAAATTTGTCACGAAGGTAGAAAGAATAATACAGAGGCGCACATGCTTGCTCGCAATGCTGTTTCTGATGTTGTGGGGCGCCGTCTGTGGCTTTTGAATCCCCCTGATCATGTACCTCATACTATTTCTTTCGATGAATAAAGCCGTTTTAAACCCTCAAAAAAAAGTAGATGAACTTACGCATTAGCATGGTTGATGATGTCCAGTCATTGGAGTAAACCTCCTTTTTCTCTCAGTTTATTTTATGTTATATGTTCGTCATTGTACTTCACAAAGTTTATTTGATCATTTGTTTCGAGACGCAATTAAATGGCTTTATAAGTATGAAACGTGCACGCTTACTAGTTAGGGAGAAACCTTACTTCGTTTATTAGTAGGTAAAGATATAGATATAGATGGTCACAATCATGTACATCTGTAACTCGAACACTATGTACACTGACACACGTGGAAAATAGCTTATAGGAGAAAAATAGTGGTGGCACACTCCAAAAATTCTGCACGGCCGGTATTTAGCCAAAATATCGCGGCGTACCGAAATCTGGTACATCACAAGTATTTGCTTACTGACGGTGTGTGGGAGAAAATTTACGCCACTAGTAAGTGTGGGAACTAGGAGTGAAACATGGCCTAAGTTACTAGCGGTGTACCAATTTTTAGCTACACCACTGGCTTACCAGCTGAATCTAGTTATGAGCGTCACTTTATTGGTGGCTTTTTTTCTAGCGCCTCCACCACTATAGTACTAATAACGAAGGTTGGAATACTACCGCCATAGTTTTTTTGGCACATTGGTATTATTTCAGTTACCGGGGGGTAACTGTTACAGCTGGCGTGCAACATACATGCTACTAAGGACAATTTTAGCAAGCCGCCGGTAGGATATTTCTTACGAGCGTGAAGTCAAAAGTGATCCACTATTCACTAGAAGAGAAATAGTTATAGAGAATCAAGATTAGTGGCAGAGGCATCTAGGAATACTAATGGTAATCATTACCATACCCAAGTAAATTTTGCATATTTCTAAGGACTATGATTCCGGGTTTACTATTGTGTCGATGTTTGCTCTTGATAAGTTGTGTCGATGTTTGATCCTGCGTTCTAAACGTGCTTAAACCTCATGATGAGCGTAAAAAATGTCCTTGTTTTAAAATGCAAGTGAGCTGGGAAGGAATGTCAAATACCAAGTTTATAAGAAAAAAGAGGTTAATCACCTCCTCAATGTAGGAGAGAAAGTGGGAAGGGACCTAAAGATCGGAACCACTCTCAAGTAACATGTTAGGGTGAAATATCACAATGTTAGTATTTACCTGCCTTGCACATGAACGTTTCCATATCCACATGCACTTCTAATCTCAAGACCTGCACATTACATATTAATCCCCAGTTTCCTCTGCCAAGATCCCAACCTATCCTTAGTTCCTTACCTAAGATTGTTCTTTTACAATCTATCCTAAGACTGAATAATAGGAATATATACACTATGCACACACTTGCACAAAATATTTACAACAATGTTCATCAAGATCTTGAAAGAGTAATAGGGCGCAAGATATCTTTTGTTTCACTACTAGGGTGACAGGTAGAGCTCTCCGCCCGATGCTAGGCATCATCTACAAAGGGGAGGTGCATAGAGAGAGAGAGGAGGGGGCTGCAGCGGCAGGCCAGGAGGTGGCAGCGCATCAAGCGCAAAGGGGCATCGGTGTCAAGAGAGGAAGAGGGAGAAGAGAAAAGAAAATAAAATGGAGATATAGATGACAGGACAACAAAGCATGTTTTACCTCCCGGATAGAGATATATGTATGTACATGCTAGAGTTGTGTTTCTTTGGAGCAAATATGGAACTTGGGATAGTGTTTGTATGGTGTAGATTGATACGTTGCAAACGTATCTATAATTTTTGATGATTCACGCTTGTTTTACAACAATTGCTATATGTTTTATTTACACTTCGTGGCATTTTTATGTATTTTTTAAAACTAACCTATTAACAAGATGCCACAGTGCCAGTTCCTGTTTTCTGCTATTTTTATATTTCAGAAAAGTTGTTCTGGAAATATTCTCGGAATTGGACAAAACAAAAGCCGAAGTTCCTATTTTTCTATCACGAAGACGGAGTCCAAAGGTGAGACGGAGAGGAGCTGGGAGGCAGCCACACCACCCCTAGGCTCGCCCCCCTGGCCGCACCTAGGCATGTTGTGGGCCCCCCCGGGCGCTCACTGACATCGCCCTTTCTCCTATATATTGCTCCCGACGCGAAAACCCTAAATCAATCAGCCTCCATCCACGAAAAGTTTCGTAGCTCCGCCACCATCGAAGACACGTTTCGGGGGATAGAAATCTCTGTTCCAGCACCCTGCCGGGACGAGGAATTGCCCCAGAGCCATCTCCATCGACTCCACCGCCATCTTCATCGTTGTTGCTGACTTCCATGATGAGGAGGGAGTTGTTCTCCCCCGAGGCTGAGGGATTTACCGGTAGCCATGTGATTTATCTCTCTCCCATGGTGTGATCTTTACGTTATCATGAGCTTTGTAATCTAGTTGAATAAGTAGATGTTACTCTTCATCTATTATGCTACTCATGTGGTTTTATTAATGTGATCTCCGGAGACACCTTGTCCCATGGTGTGAAGGTGACTGTGCGCCCCGTGTGTGGCTCTTAGGCTAAAGATTACAGAAATACTTATCATGAGTTATAATTTGTGTTGGATGTCTCTATGAAATTGTGGTGTTTGTTAGTACTATCTTTGTATGCTCAAAGTGACAGAGTGGGGTGTCCCTAGGTTTGAAACGCGAACTCTAGGGTGTGCTTTTGCAGCCCTACGCGGTGAATTGGTGTTTGTTATCCAACCGGAGAGTGGTTTAGAGTAGCTTAGTGAAGAGAAGATATTTATGTATTCAATTATGATATCATTGTTGAGAGTGTCCGCTAGTGAAAGTAAGATCACTATGCCTTGTTTCTAAGCACTGAAACACCGTTTACAACCAATTCTGCTACATGTTTGCTTGCTGCCATTTTTATTTCAGATTGCAATTACCACTTATAATCATCCATATTACTTGTATTTCACTATCTCTTAGCCGAACTTCGTCGGTTATCATAGAATAATATGTGGAATCTCCTCCATATCCGAACAGGGTGAAAGAAAAAATTCTCACCGCTGTTGCAAACATGAGTGCTAAAATATGTCATGAGCCTTATGAACAAATCTCTATGAAGCCTCAAATTTCGACCATGAAGGAATTAAATGAAGAGACTCCTTGTGATATCTATTTATTCGAAGATTCCACTAAGGTAATTCAAGGTAAGACAACTAGAACTGGTAAACCTATTATATCTTGTGCTATTGGAACTTCATGTTATCATGATCTTTGTGATATTGGAGTAAGTATAAGTGTGATACCATATTCTCTTTATCTTGAAATCAAGCCCGATATTGATCACATACACATGGAGGAAATAGGTATAACTATTCAACTTGCTAATAGAGAGTTTAGTAGTCCTCTTGGTATGGTAAGAGATGTAGAAGTATTAGTAGGAAAGATTAAGTATCCCGCTGATTTCATTGTGCTTGGTTGCTCCCAAGATGCATTTTGTCCTATTATATTTGGTAGACCTTTCTTACATACTTTTGGTGCTGAAATTGTTCGCCAAAAGAGAGAGTGTTTATTAAATGTGTTGGAGAAAGGTTAGAATTTATTTTTTCCAAGTTTACTGATAAGTATTTAGAAAAAGAAAAGTTTCAAGAAGAAATTGTGTAAACTCTTGCCTCTGTGGTAGTTGCTTCATCGGATGCGGTGGAACGATATGTACTTAATCAAGAGGAACCATATAGTAATGAACAAACAGAAGCATTAGAACAAATTTTATATCAACAACCACCACATTTACAATTGCATATTCCACATGATAATCTTGGAGTATTACCACCACCCAAGGAGGATCCTAGTTTTGAATTAAAACCTTTGCCAGATGATACGAAATATGTATACCTTGATAAGAAAAATATATATCATGTTATTATTAGTGCTAATCTTTTAGGAGAGGAAGAAACAAAATTATTAGAAGTATTGTGTGCGCATAGGCCGGCTATTGGATATTCTCTTGTTGATCTTAAAGGTATAAGTCCATCTCTATGCATGCATAAAATTAATTTGGAAGAAGATGCAAAGCCCGTTGTTGACTATCAACGTCGTCTTCATCCAAAAATGAAGGAAGTGGTAAGAAAAGATGTAATTAAACTTATAGAAGCTGGTATTATTTATCCTATAGTTGATAGTAAATGGGTAAGTCTTGTTCATTGTGTTTCTAAGAAAGGTGGAATCACTGTGGTTCCAAATGATGAAAATGAACTTGTTGCTCAGCGTACCATTATTGGTTATAGGGTGTGTATTGATTTCAGAAAATTAAATAAATCCACTCGTAAGGATCATTATCCTTTACCTTCTATTGATCAAATGTTAGAAACATTATCTAAGCATTCACACATTTGTTATTGTTATGGTTATTCTGGCTTTTCTCAAATACCTGTGCACAAAGATGATCAAGAAAAGACTACTTTTACTTGTCACTTCGGTACTTTTGCTTATAAAAGAACACCATTTGGTTTATGTAATGCTCCTGCTACTTTTTAAAGATGCATGAATGTTATATTCGCCGATTATATTGAAAAGATTATGAAAGTATTTATGGATGATTTTTCTGTCTATGGTACCTCTTTCGATAATTGCTTATTCAATCTTAACAAAGTTCTGCATCGGTGTGAGGATCAACACCTAGTCCTTAATTGGAAGAAGTGCCATTTTATGGTTATGGAGGGTGTAGTCATTGGTCGAGTATCTGGAAGAGGCATTGAAGTGGACCGCGCGAAGATCGAAGCCATAGAGAAGCTACCATATCCGACGGATGTCAAAGGTATAAGAAGTTTCCTTGGGCATGCTGGGTTTACAAAAGATTCATTAAGGATTTTTCTAAAATATCAAAGCCTCTTACTAATATTTTGCAAAAATATGTTTCATTTTATTTTGATGATGATTGTGTGGAGTCTTTAATGTTTTAAAGAATGCTTTAATTATTGCTCCTATAATTCAACCACATGTTTGAAATTTACCTATTGAAATTATGTGTGATGCAAGTGATTATGCAGTAGGCGCTGTTTTGGGACAGAGGGTTGATAAGAAACTAAATGGTATATATTATTCTAGTAAGACTCTTGATGTTGCCAAAAGAAATTATGCTACTACTGAAAAATAATTTTCAGCTGTGATCTTTGCTTATAATAAGTTTAGACCTTACATAGTAGATTCTAAAGTTATTGTGCACATTGATCATTCTGCTATCAAATATCTTATGAACAAGAAAGATGCTAAGTCTAGACTTATTAGATGGGTTTTATTGTTACAAGAGTTTGATTTACATATTGTTGATAGAAAGGGTGAGGATAATCCTGTAGATGATCATTTGTCTAGAATGGAAAAATTCTGAATGATCCAACCCCTATTAATGAGCTTTGCTAATGAACAACTTGCAAATATTAATGTGTCTAGTGCAAGAGTAGCTTCCCCATGGGCCGCTGATTATGCTAATTTTATTGTTGGAAAAGTTATGCCACCACATTTTACCTATCAACAAAGAAAGAAATTCTTTTATGATCTTAGACATTACTTTTGGGATGATATTTTTATTTATAGGAAGGGAGTTGATGGTATTATTAGATGTTGTGTGCATGAGTTTGAACAACAGAGGATTATAAAAGACTGCCATGGCAGTCCTTATGGAGGTCACCACGCGTGGGAGACCGCACAGCTGCAAAGGTATTGCAATCTGGTTTTTATAGGCCTACTTTATTTGAAAAGATTGTGCTACTTATGTTAAAGCCTGTGATAAATGTCAATGTGTTGGTAACATTGGTAAGAGAAATGAAATGCCTATGAATTATACATTACCTCTTGAATCATTTGATGTATGGTGTTTTGAGTTTATGGGACCATTTCCTGCCTCCAAAGCGCAGCATACTCACATTTTGGTTGCAGTGAATTATGATACTAAGTGGGTGGAAGGAATTCCGACAAAGAGTGCTGACCATGCTACTGCAAATGGGAAGATGTTGAAGGACATCATTCTTCCCAGGTTTGGAGTACCTAGATTGTTAATTACTAATGGTGGTTCTCACTTTATCCATCAAGTTTTTAGATAAACCTTGGCTAAATATGGTGTTAATCATAGAGTAGCATCTCCATATCACCCACAAACTAGTGTACAAGTTGAATTGAGCAATGGGGAATTAAAGCTTATATTGGAAAAGACGGGTAATAAGTCCCGGTCTGATTGGCCAACTAAAATTAATGAAGCAGTATGCGAAAAGTGCTTTTGGTTCTCGAGCTCTAGTGCTCCTGCTATATAAAAAATATTTCTGCAAGTTATAAAAATATTTTAGAATAATTCTGGAAATTGACAATAATACATCTCACAATCCTGGAAAATCTCAACCCAAACTTCTTTTTATTTTGGGCTGGATAAAAAAACAAAATCCGATATGTTTTAGAGATTTGAAAATGTACTACTCAGATCTACACTTTTGTTATTTTTGTGTAGCTCAAAATATAAAGTATTTGGAGTTTGTTTTTTGCATGTTTGTGGGATACAACATCAACTACATACATATTTTTTCCTAGATTTTTTGGAGCTTAAAAATATTTTTTCTATTTTTTCTTGAAACCGAGAGCACTGATGCTCATGTGCACTAAATCTATGTCTAGCATTATGAGCTTATAGAGCTGCTTTTAAAAATCCTAGAATGGTCTATGAAAAAGCTTGTCATTTACCTGTAGAATTAGAACACAAAACTAGGTGGGCCGTTAAGGAGCTTAACTTTGATTTTAAAACTCATGGGAGAAAAGAGAATCCTATACATAAATTTACTAGATGAATGGAGAAATTAAGCTTATGAAAGTGCGGGTTGTTTAAACAAAAGGTTAAAATTTGGCATGATAGAAGGATAAAGAGAAAGGAATTCAAAGTAGGAGACCAAATGTTATTGTTCAACCCTCGTTTCAAGTTCTCTGCAGGTAAACTAGCATCAAGATGGCGGGGTCCGTCTCCATGGATATTACAAGGGTAAGCCTCACGTTATTAATGCACAACGTCTTAAACATTATATTTCAGGAGAACACTTCATTGGAAATGTGGAGGAGTTACATCTCCAGGCTCCGGAAGATCTCGTCACCAAGAATTTACTTCTGCCAAACATCGGAAACCAATAAAAATAAAAATCTGGTACGTAGCAATCTCAGAATCTTTTAATATTTTAGGATAGTTACTTTTTGCAAAATAAGGATGATTCGCAAAAGATTTGGGCTAAACGGAGTCACGAGGAGCGAAAGAGGCCAGGTGGCGCGGCCCAACTTTCAGGCCACGCCACCCGTGCTCGTTCATACCTAGTACTTCCTTTCCGCCTCATTTTCGACTCAAACTCTTTGTTTTTACCTAAAACACGTAAATATATACCCCCTCTGCCGATCTAATCTCGCATCGAGTCTTTTTTGAGAGAACCTTGTTTTCGACCCTGTTTTTAGATCTAGCCTTTAGTTGAAGTCATATCTTCACGGTGGAGCACCCCCGTTAGAGGATTCCCATGTGCTTCAACAAGGACCTCTTGGTGGAGTTCGCCACCAAGGGAGGAGCCTTCGAAGGAGGAGGAAGGATCTGGAAAAGGTGGAGCATGGAGGGCTCAATATGAAGAAAGGGCGAGAAGGATGAAGGAAGTCGAAGGATCTAAACTTTGAAGCTTGACTAACTCCGAGCTTTAGGCACAGATTGATCTTCTTCATCAACAAATTGCTGATGAAGGAAAGAACTTCTCTAGTTCTCGCCATCATATTAAGCTATTGCAGGACTATGAAGAGGCGGTGAATGTCAAGTACATCAGGAATATGGAGACCAGTTCTGCTACTGTTATCACCAGAATTTGACCGAGTCAGAGGTGGGCCGTGATCAAGATGGGCTTAAAGATTATATGTAGAAGAAATACGTGAATCGGCCTTGTGTACCAAGTTTGGGCTAATTGCCCTTGTATCTGTAACATATTAGTTTACGTGTCGGTTAGGAGTTAGAGTTTTACCCGTGCACGGTTAGGTGCACGCCTGAATTAGAAAGTCCGCTGGACTATAAATATGTATCTAGGGTTTATGGAATAAACAACAACCAACGTTCAACACAAACAAATCTCGGCGCATCGCCAACTCCTTCGTCTCGAGGGTTTCTCCGGTAAGCACCATGCTGCCTAGATCGCATCTTGCGATCTAGGCAAGCACAAGCCTCGCCCACGTTGTTCATGCGTTGCTCGTGCTCGAAGCCTTTTTGATGGCGAGCAACGTAGTTATCTTAGATGTGTTAGGGTTAGCATTGTTCTTCGTGTCATATGCTGTCGTAGTGCAACCCTATTACATCTAGCCGCCCTTACACCTATCTTAGGTGTAGGGGCGGCACCCCGCTTGATCATAGTTTGGTAGATCCGATCCGTTACGGTTGCTCCTTGCTCGCAAGGATTAGTTTAATATCCGCAATAGTTAGGCCCTACAAAGGGTTGGAGGATCCAGCGGCGTGTAGGGTGAAGTTTGCTAGCCCTAGACAGGATGTTCCGAGGATCAACCTCGTGTTGGTTTTTAGGCCCTGTCTAGGATCGGCTTATGATCACCGTACGCGAGCGCGAAGCCCAATCGTGAGTAGGATGATCCGATTATGCGGTGAAAACCCTAAATCGTCGTAGATCTCATCCGCTTTACCTTGATCAAGCAGGACCACCATATATTCGGACACCTTGTTCGAATCATGGGTGGATCGGCTCTTTGAGCCGATTCACAGGATAACCTGAGAGCCGATCGAGGCTCGTATTTAATGTTTACGTGTATGCCATGCAGGAAACTAAGCGAGGCATCATCCAACACCTTCCTGACCAGGTGGCACGCCCTTGCGATAGCATCGGACGTGTGACCAGGAGGCTTTACGGGCCGTCGCTCTGAGGGACTGGGGCCAGCCGCAGCCCTAGTTGTTCCCGGCTCTACTGTGTTTCCCGTCGCTGCCCGCCGGTGGGTTTCTGACGCCAACACATTCTGGCACGCCCGGTGGGACAATCTTCAACCATCCACCGCATCGCCATCTACATTCGAGATGGCGGAGAGCACTCCGGTCAAGTGCGAGGATCTGCCTGACGAGCTCAAGAAGAAGCATGACGAGGTCAGGGCAGCCCTCGAAGCCGAACTCATCGGATCTTTCCACAGTACCCGCTCCCATGGCACCAGCGTCAACATGGTAGAACTTGGGTACCGCCCTGGTAAGGGTAGTGATGAGAGCAGCTGCTCTCATAGCAAGGATGAAGAGGGAGCTGGTCCACGCGATCGGCCCCGACACCGCCACAAGATCCTGGTGATGATCAAGATGGAGGCCGATTCCAGCGATCGGACCGTATTATACGCACCACCGGCTCTCCCAGTATTCGGCGTCGACCTCACAGGTGACGGAAAGCTAGGGTATGGGTTCACCTCCGCTGATGAGCTAGAGGAAGTCGACATCGGCCCTGGGGATAAGCCTCGGCCAACTTTTATCGACAGGAAGTTAGATCCACAGCTCGAGAGTCGATGATTGCTCTGTTGAATACCCGGATTGCTTTGCATGGGACTACGACGAGATGCCTCGGGTTAGACAGGAGCATCATTGAACATCGGCTCCCCTTAAGAAAGGATTTCGGCCGTTCCAACAACGAGCACGTCGATGAAGGCCGAAATCCCGGAAGAGGTCAAGAAAGAGATCGAGAAGATGTTGGCCGCCGGGTTCATCAGGCCATGCAGGTATGCTCGAATGGATCTCCAGTATCGTTCCCGTAGAAAAGAAGGACGGCCGGTGGCGTGTGGCTATCGATTTCCGAGATCTTAACAGAGCCACTCCAAAAGATGAGTATCCGATGCCTGTGGCGGAAACATTGATCAATGCAGCTGCCGGCCACAAGGTTTTAAGCTTCATGGATGGCAACGCCGGCTATAACCAAATCTTCATGGCTCCGGAAGATATACACAAGACCGCATTCGGAGTACCGGGGCGATAGGCTTGTTTGAATATGTGGTCATGACCTTCGGGTTGAAGAATGCTGGTGCAACATATCAAAGAGCCATGAATTATATATTTCACGATCTGATCGGCAAGTTGGTGGAAATCTACATCGATGACGTGGTAGTCAAGTCCGTCTCCATGGAGGGACACTTGGGAGATTTGCGACACGTCCTAGACCGAACTCGGAAGTTCGGACTGAGAATGAACCCAAAGAAGTGTGCCTTTGGTGTGACAGACTGGTCGGTTCCTAGGATTTTTGGTTCATGAACGAGGAATTGAGATCGGCCTCGAAAAGTCGGGAGGCGATGCGTACCATGCAGCCGCCCACCACGAAGAAGGAACTCCAACGTCTTATCGGCAAGATCAACTTCGTCCGCCGATTCATCTCTAACCCGTCGGGACCGGATCGAGCCGTTCATGGCATTGGTGAAGACTAAATCTCGATGACGAATTTCCATCGGGGGCGGAACGACAGACAGGCGTTTGATGAAATTAAACGGTATCCGACGACGCCGCCTCGTGCTAGTTCCGCCCCGAGCAAGACAGGCCGTTCTACATCTACTTGTCAGTAGCTGACACGTCCATCGCCTCGGTAGTGGTGCAACTCTACGAGGGCGTTGAAAAGGTCGTTTTCTACCTCAGCAGAAGGATGTTGGACGCGGAAACAAGGTATCCTGAGGTCGAGAAACTGTGCCTCTGCCAGTTCTTTACCTGTACCAAGCTGCATCACATCCTTTTGACGGCAGTGATCTTCGTCATATGCAAGTCGGACGTTGTCAAGCACATGCCGTCGGCCCCCGTTTTGAAGGGCCGACTAGGTAAGTGGATGTTTGCGTTGTCGAGTTCGATCTCCGGTATCGCCCGCGAAAGCGATCAAAGGGCAAGCGTTAGCCGATCTCATAGCTGAGCGAATCAGTACCAATATAGCAGCACTATCTATACGTGCATGGGCTATGTTCTTCGATGGATCGGCTTGCGACGACGGTTGTGGCATCGACATTCTGCTCGTGTCGCCTCGGGGGGCAGAGTACTCCTTCTCCATCAGATTGTCTACCCCTTGCACCAACAACGTAGCAGAATACGAGGCGGTACGTAAGGGGATGGAGTTGCTATTGGAAGCCGGGGCAGAGGCAGTAGAGCTTTTTGGAGACTCCAAGTTGGTGATTAACCAGCTCACGGATGAATACAAGTGCGAGAGTGAATCGCTTTTCCCATATTGGATGGAATGCCGTGAGTTGATGACACAGTTTCGGTACATCAACTTTAATTGGGTCCCAAGATCCCAAAACACCGAGACCAACAATCTCGCACAAATGGCGTCAGGCTACATAGATATACCTGAAGGGTCGGAAGTTCAGGTGCAATTCCTGGAACAGGATGATTGGAGAGCCGAAATCTTCAATTATTTAAAAGATTCGGCTCGGGGGGCACCTAAACGGATAAGATACAAAGCCATGAAGTATGTCCTCATAGGAGACGATATGTTCTACAGGACGTTGGAAGGGTTACTACTCAAGTGCTCGGGACCAACTGAGTCTAATCGGCTCTTACATGAGGTGCACGAAGGCGCCTGTGGAACTCATCAGTCGGCTTACAAGATGAAGTGGCTAATCAGGCACTCAGGGTTTTATTGGCCCACCATGCTTGAAGACTGCTTCAATTACTACAAGGGGTGCCAAGCATGCCAGATGTTTGGGAAGATTCAGATGGTACCGGCATCAGCGATGAACCCTATCATCAAGCCTTGGCCGTTCCGAGGGTGGGGCATGGACATGATCGGCAAAATCCATCCGGCGTCGAGTAAAAAACATGAATGGATTTTGGCCATCACAGATTACTTCACCAAGTGGGTGGAAGCCATCCCTATGAAGAAGGTGAAATCAGAAGATGTGATCAAGTTTGTGAAAGAACACATGATTCATAGGTTCGGGATTCCCCAAACTATCACGACCGATGGAGGTTCGGTCTTTGTTTCTAAAGAATTCAGGAAATTCTGTGATGACATGGGGATTAAACTGATCCGATCATCTCCGTACTATGCTCAGGCTAATGGGCAAGCTGAAGCGTCCAATCAGAGCTTAATCAAGCCGATCAAGAGAAAGATTGACGAGAACCCTAGGGATTGGCATGAGAAGTTATCGGAAGAATTATGGGCCTACCGCATGTCGTGCCATGGAGCTATAAAGACTTCGCCGTACTCAGCTTGTCTATGGACGGGAAGCCGTATTACCTTGGGAAATTACGGTTGGATCAAGACGTGTCACGTTTCGAATGATCCGACAAGCGGAAGAATATGCAGCTTTGATGAGTGACACTATTGAGGACGCAACGGAACTTAGGCTTTGGTCATTGGAGAAGATTAAGGAGAACAAAGCCAGCGTAGCGCGTGCCTACAATAAGAAGGTTAGACCAAAGGAGTTTCAAGTTGGTGATCTAGTATGGGAAGCTGTGTTGCCGTTAGGAACCAGGGACAAGGCGTATGGCAAGTGGTCTCCTAATTGGCACGGTCCGTACAAAGTCGTCCAGACCTTGAAGGGTAATGCATACATGTTGGAAGAGTTGGGCGGGCAGAAGTTTCCAGTAGCCGTCAATGGTCAACACCTCAAGAAGTATTTCCCAAGCATGTGGGATGATGGGCAGTAAGGTGTGGAGGCCGATTTTAAATCGGCCAGTAAAAAAAAAATCATAGCCGATGCGCAGACATCGACTTGAGAAAACATGCAGAGATAACAGTATGAAAATACAGCCGATGTACAGGCATCGACTTCAGAATAACAAAGCCGATACGCTGGTATCGACTCTAGAGGAATAAGCTCAAATTAGCAAGTTAACGGAATTGGTTCAGGCCAGAGGTCATAATGTGAGATTGATGAGGAGTTCAAGCTGATGGTTTGGACGAGGATTAGGCCTAGTAAGACCTGTTGGACCGCGTGGTTAAGCAAACAGCTTGGCCCAGATCGCAATGCGAGCCGATGTCCTGCTATCGGCTCTTCGTACGGCGACTCCATTCGACGATCGGCAAAATCAACAAGGAAGCGAAATTAATTGAGGAATATTTTCTTCATTAATAGAGGGATTTCTTACAAAGAAAGAGCCGATTGCTCAGGGAAGAAGAAGGCAGAAGCCAACTACTACTACTGATCCCTAATCTAGGGGCCATTGCTGCCCTCGTCGTCGCTGCCTCCGGCGCAACTGCTGATAGGCTCTTCATCGGAGCTTCCGTAGCCTTCTGCGGGAGCCTCATCTTCCTCATCATCGTCATCGCTGTCATCGTCCCACCGAGTGCGGAGGCGCTTTGCTGGTGGGTAGCCTTCAAGGGAGTCATCGTCGTCCTCCTCCGCTTCTTCCTCGGAGGAGGTGAAATCGTCCCAGGAGAAGCGGTCGTCCTCGCTTTCTGCCTCCTCTTCCCCTTCGACGAGGAATTGAAGGTCGCCCTCTCCATCAGTCAGGGATTTTTCATCCTCCGACCAGATGGAGGAATCATATTCCTCTTTGTCCCACGTCGTCGAGGCGAGGATGTCGTGCGCCGCCAACAAGCCCCACTCCGGCGTCGGCTCGCGAGAGGAGGAAGAGTCAGAGAAGACCGACGAGGTGGAGGAAGAAGAGGAAGACATGGCTATGGGAGGTTGGGGGTTTTTTGGGTGCCGATGGCCGGAACAGGGCAAAGTGATGAAGTAGTAAACTGCTCAGGGCGTTTAAATAAAGGGGCTATAGTAGAAATTCAATGCCACAACAGTTTCCGAGAAGGCGGTGGCCAAAGACAGCGGCCAAATCACGCGGAATAGTTGAGAAGACCAAGGCATCATGATGAGGATTCTGCGGCGGTTTCTGCCCTGCCACGACATGACCCGACGAAGAAAGCACAATGATTTTGGAAATGTCATTTCCAAAACCAGGGGGGCATGTGTTATCACCAGAATTTGACCGAGTCAGAGGTGGGCCGTGATCAAGATGGGCTTAAAGATTATATGTAGAAGAAATACGTGAATCGGCCTTGTGTACCAAGTTTGGGCTAATTGCCCTTGTATCTGTAACATATTAGTTTACGTGTCGGTTAGGAGTTAGAGTTTTACCCGTGCACGGTTAGGTGCACGCTCGAATTAGAAAGTCCGCCTGGACTATAAATATGTATCTAGGGTTTATGGAATAAACAACAACCAACGTTCAACACAAACAAATCTCGGCGCATCGCCAACTCCTTCGTCTCGAGGGTTTCTCCGGTAAGCACCATGCTGCCTAGATCGCATCTTGCGATCTAGGCAGACAAGCCTTCCCACGTTGTTCATGCGTTGCTCGTGCTCGAAGCCTTTTTGATGGCGAGCAACGTAGTTATCTTAGATGTGTTAGGGTTAGCATTGTTCTTCGTGTCATATGCTGTCGTAGTGCAACCCTATTACATCTAGCCGCCCTTACACCTATCTTAGGTGTAGGGGCGGCACCCCGCTTGATCATAGTTTGGTAGATCCGATCCGTTACGGTTGCTCCTTGCTCTGCAAGGATTAGTTTAATATCTGCAATAGTTAGGCCCTACGAAGGGTTGGAGGATCCAGCGGCGTGTAGGGTGAAGTTTGCTAGCCCTAGACAGGATGTTCCGAGGATCAACCTCGTGTTGGTTTTTAGGCCCTGTCTAGGATCGGCTTATGATCACCGTACGCGAGCGCGAAGCCCAATCGTGAGTAGGATGATCCGATTATGCGGTGAAAACCCTAAATCGTCGTAGATCTCATCCGCTTTACCTTGATCAAGCAGGACCACCATATATTCGGACACCTTGTTCGAATCATGGGTGGATCGGCTCTTTGAGCCGATTCACGAGATAACTCGAGAGCCGATCGAGGCTCGTATTTAATGTTTACGTGTATGCCATGCGGGAAACTAAGCGAGGCATCATCCAACACCTTCCCGACCGGGTATAGGTCAGGTGGCACGCCCTTGCGATAGCATCGGACGTGTGACCAGGAGGCTTTGCGGGCCGTCGCTCTGAGGGACTGGGGCCAGCCGCAGCCCTAGTTGTTCCCGGCTCTACTGTGTTGCCCGTCGCTGCCCGCCGGTGGGTTTCTGACGCCAACAGCTACTTGTATGGAGACCATTGAAAGTTTGGAGGAGAAGGCCAAGTGGTACAAGACCAAGTGGATGGAACAAGTTGAAGCCAATCGGAGGTTGCATACAGACTTGACAAGGATTAGAAGTTTAACCGATGATGAGATCATGAAGCTTGAAGATCTACATCAACACTCAAGCTTGGGGGAGTTATATCAAGTCTTTTTATGCTTTTTAGTTTATCGTATCATCTTTAGTTCATCATCTTAGTTCGATCTTTGCTTCCATCTAGTAGTATGAAGTATCTTATAGTTTAGAGAGCTCTTAGAGCATTATCATCTATCTTTGATCAAGTGGTTTTTAATGAAATTGAAAGTATGGTGTCATCCATGATTCTTTTGTACAAAGATATATGGGTAATACTCATGCAGATGTGTTCCTCATATTTAGAAATTTCAATCACATCTTATCTTGAATTTAATAACTTGAACATGTTGGACAAGCACTGAATTTTGTAAGTATGACTTGCAACAAATGAAAGATCCATGCAACCAATACTAAGTATTATAAGAAAAATAAAAATATCTTGTAGTTGTGTTGGAGATATGGTCTTGGAGAACAAATAGTTAGGAAGAGGAGATGACAAGGAAGTATGAGATATTCTTGTGATACCTCGTAATCAACGGGTAAATTGATGTCATGGATATTTCAATACATATGCTCCAACAAGTTTGTGAATGAAAAGGTCGGTACCCGAGGATTTGGTAGCCATGGAAAGTGAACGACAAAGGTGGATGTAAAGCATATGACATGATTGAAAGATCCATGAATAAGGTTTATACTGGTTACTAAGGGGAAAGACTATTAACTAATCATAAAAATGAAAAAGCAAATTAAAGTGTTTGATGAACATCAAACTTCATGCTCTTCTTGTAACTACTTGCTCTATGAGAGTTTATCTTCGGTACAAAGGCAGAGTAAATGAAGAACAAACTGGTAAAAGGCCAAGCAAACAAGTGATCTATATTTATAGACACACATGAAGAATTTTTCAATTGTCCAACATGCAATGGTTGATCTTGTTCAAACGGTAAGAGGTAATTGCTAGAGTTTCTATTTATGAAGTTCATATTTATATGATTGGTGGTTCAGAAATCTTTCTTTACAATTGAATATGCATAAGTTGATGATAAAATGCTCATATTTCTTTTATCAACCATAAGCTCATTGATGCATGATATGATCTATTCGCTTATTTGCTCAAGGATGAGGAAAGGTTTAAGCTTGGGGGGAGTTGATACATGCATTTTGCATCATCATTATTGCTAAATATATGGTTCGTTTTCATTGTTATTTGCCTTCATACATTGTTATTTATGCATTTTCAGATGATTTCCGAGACTTTCCTACAAAGTCCCCTTCTTTGGTATTTAATTATTGGGAGGCAGAAAACCTCCTTTTTCGTATTTTATTTGTTTCGGGACTTTCTGGATCGCAAAAATTCAAGGGAAAAAAATACCTGATCAATTTTTCACCCAAAGAAAGGCCGTGAGCGAAAGAATCACGCGAGAGGGGGCACGAGGTGCGAACGGCACCAGGTGGCTGATGCGTGTAGTTGACACGTCCGTTGGGAACCCCAAGAGGAAGGTGTGATGCGCACAGTAGCAAGTTTCCCTCAGTAAGAAACCAAGGTTTAATCGAACCAGTAGGAGTCAAGAAGCACGTTGAAGGTTGTTGGCGGAGGAGTGTAGTGCGGCGCAACAGCCAGGATTCCGGCGCCAACGTGGAACCCGCACAACACAATCACAGAACTTTGCCCCAACGTAACAGCGAGGTTGTCAATCTCACCGGCTTGCTGTAAACAAAGGATTAGATGTATAGTGTGGATGATGATGTTTGTTTGCGAATAACAGTAAAGAACAATTGCAGCAGTTTGTATTTCAGATGTAAAGAATAGGACCGGGGTCCACGAGTTCACTAGCGGTGTCTCTCCCATAAGATAGCAGATGTTGGGTGAACAAATTACAGCTTGGGCAATTGACAAATAAAGAAGGCATAACAATGCACATACATATATCATGATGAGTACTATGAGATTTAATCGGGGCATTACGACAAAGTACATAGACCGCTATCCAAGCATGCATCTATGCCTAAAAAGTCCACCTTCAGGTTATCATCCGAACCCCTTCCAGTATTAAGTTGTAAACAACGGACAATTGCATTAAGTATGGTGCGTAATGTAATCAACACAAATATCCTTAGACAAAGCATCGATGTTTTATCCCTAGTGGCAACAAAGACATCCACAACCTTAGAACTTTCCGTCACTCGTCCCAGATTTAATGGAGGCATGAACCCACTATCGAGCATAAATACTCCCTCTTGGAGTCACAAGTATCAACTTGGCCGGAGCCTCTACTAGCAACGGAGAGCATGCAAGAACATAAATAACATATATGATAGATTGATAATCAACTTGACATAGTATTCAATATCCATCGGATCCCAACAAACACAACATGAAGGATTACAAATAGATGATCTTGATCATGATAGGCAGCTCACAAGATCTAACATGATAGCACAACTGGGAGAAGACGACCATCTAGCTACTCGCTATGGACCCATAGTCCAGGGGTGAACTACTCACACATCGATCCGGAGGCGATCATGGCGATGAAGAGACCTCCGGGAGATGATTCCCCTCTCCGGCAGGGTGCCGGAGGCGATCTCCTGAATCCCCCGAGATGGGATTGGCGGCGGCGGCGTCTCTGTAAGGTTTTCCGTATCGTGGCTCTTGGTACTGAGGGTTTCGCGACGGAGGCTTTAAGTAGGCGGAAGGGTAGGTCAGGAGGCGTCACGAGGGGCCCACACACCAGGGCCGCGCGGCCAGGGCCCAGGCCGCGCCGCCCTGTTGTGTCGCCACCTCGTGGCCCCACTTCGTCTCTCCCTCGGACTTCTGGAAGCTTCGTGCAAAAATAGAACCCTGGGCGTTGATTTCGTCCAATTCCGAGAATATTTCCTTACTAGGATTTCTGAAACAAAAAACAGCAGAAAACAGCAACTGGCTCTTCGGCATCTCATCAATAGGTTAGTGCCGGAAAATGCATAATAATGACATATTAAGTAACAGTAAAATGGAACCACTAGGGCCATTCCACAACAATTTGACGTCTTTGGCCTTCCGATCGGACGATCTAACGGTCTAAAACTTGTTACCATTCCCTACATGAGCGTTACCTGTACACATCTCGTTAAAAGGGCCTTTTTCGTTACAGGGCTGCTACTCCCCGCATGGGCCTAGGCCGCTCCATGTTTCTCGGGCCCCGAAACGCACAAACGGGCCTATGTGTTTGGGCCTACGTAGCGGAGCAGGTTTGGGAAGGCGAGAGATGGTGTGTGTGGGCCGTGTGGTGGGCGCCGCCGCTGTTTCTTCGGTCTTAATGTCGCGGAAGGTGGCTAGGCCGGCCTTCCGTTTCCGTTTCCTCACCTAGCGGTAGTAATGAACGGGGTTTCCGGCTTGGCCCTGTTCTCCTCCTTAAAGATTGCTGGGGCTAGAGATTCGGTTACAGGAGAATTAACAGATCCTATTTTATGGGACTGATGGGCAGATGGAGAGGGCGATGGGGGAGAGGGAGAACACAGACCTGGATCAGAGGCTATGGGCGATGCTCAAGGACCGAGTGACCATGGCCGGCCCATGGCGACCCTTGACCAAATTGAGGAGCACGAGGGCGCCTTCACCCGGATCGACATCCTCGATTGCTAAATGGCAGGTATGTGTGGGAAGGATCAAATTAATATGCTATTTTCCGCAAATGAAGAATGGATCCGCCATTGGATGCTCTTGCAGACTGTTTGGATTGTAGAGCTTATTTATTAGTTCTTCTTGTTTGTTGTTATTGCTTCTCTGCATGTCAAGGTTCTGAAGTAGTAGAGCATCCGGTTAGGGTTGAACAAGCACAAACGCAGTCCATGTGGGACGAGGCGGTGTGTACTCTTATACAGCTGCTACATAATTATAGATTAAATTTTCTCCTAAAGCACCTCACAAGTGCCTCTACACTAGACGTGGCCTCTTGCTCTTCTCTGTTGCATCTTCCTTTTCTTGCTTAGTGCCGCATCCACAATGAAGAGCCTACAACAACGGCAACGATGTGTGCCACCCACCATCTCTTTTAAGAAGTAAGAGAATTAGCAACATAATTATGTTATGGGGGTACTTGTTGTTTTCCAGGAATGGAAAGGTAAAGAAACTAGATGCTATGGGGAAGAAACATACACACTCTTTGCAACTCGTCAGCAGCCTAGCAAGATGGAGTCATTCTTTTTCATTCCCTCGTGATTCTAGAGTTGATGTACACTTTCGTTTATTGTTTCTTACCGGTTAATGGGTTGTAATGGTGCTTCCATTCCTGTAGTGTAACTCCTATGTTTCTATTTGAGTTGTCCATCCTACACTCTTGTAATTTCTTGTTTTATTTTCCAGGATAATTGCAGTTCGTACCATCTTACTTGAGTTCGAATGAAACAACCTCCACAGGCCATAGACTGTGTGTACAGTGATAGTTAGAAATATTCCTTTCATTTTGCAAATGTCTTTTGCATCTTGTTCTATTGTTTGATTAATTTTCCATTATGGACACTGTATATATCTTCAATTAGAGGGTGTTGAGTTTTCCTGAGTGACAACAATCAGCATCAGCACAGAAATGACATGAGAAGCTAGACAGTCAATCAGAGAACTCCGATGAAAAAAGATTATGGTTTTCTTTTGTGTTTCTGCCCGCATTATTTCCTTCTGTTGTAGACATGTAGTATTAGCTATTGAAACTTGGTATTTTTATTCCAGGAGAATGATAGAGTATCATCTGATTTTGACAAGTCCGCCCGAGACAGTAATGAAATTGCTATTGGCAATGTCCTAGAAAGTGCACCTCTATTCTCTTCTATGCTTTATTAATTTGTTTACTGCCTGACCATTATTACCTGTGAAATACCACTTGCTGTCTTTCCATTTGTTCTGGAAGCATGCTCTTATATTATGGTAGAATGGTCATCTCATGTTTGTGCTATGTTATATTTGTGGAAGGCAATGAATTCAGGAACAGAAGCACATGAGAATGTAGAAAGTGACTTACTAGCATGTCATGACTCATGAGGTAATGTGCATCTCTTCAAGGCTATGAATCTCAGCTTTAGCAAACCCAGTTTTGTGTAAGACTGCATTTATTTCAGTTTTCTGGTACTTGGTTTCTATGTAAGGCCTTCTTTACAGTTTATTTATCTGTTGTCTTTCGTGTCTACAGCGTTATGCTGTCAAGTAATTCATACCTTTACTATGTGATAGCCGAAGCCAGAATGCATTACACCATACCTAGCAGTTTCTGTTAACACTATTGACACTTCAAATATTGAGTGCATTCGATACATGCTTGATGTATACTACGTGGATGGGTAGACCTGTAATGAAACTATACATAGCTGATATTTATTACTTCCTGTTGTACCGTTGAAGTGATTATGTGCTTCCGTTCATACTGTTAATATTTATATGTTGCCTTCTGTATCATATAGCTCCACTTCGACTCAAAGTGGACATGCCCATATGATGACATGAAGACATCGTTTTGGGCTAGAGCTCCATGGTTAAGATCTCTTTTTTTTGCTCTCTCGGACGATGTGTATACGATCGCAGCTAAATGCTTGATTGATATTCCTTAATTTATTAGTCTCGCTCTGTAGACATTATACATGTATTGTTATTTGGCATGTGAACTACTAGCTCAATGAGCCAGCTCCGAGTAATTCTACTTATGTTGTGCCTATATATTTTCCTTACTTCTATGCATAATATGTTCAGAAATGCTTGGTTCATTTCGATCACGGCTTAAGATGGATGGGCGCGGCATTGCGCGGATAGACTTGGAAATTTTGTGGCACATAAATGAAGGTATAATAGTGGTTCATCCCTGTATTTTGTTTATTACTTGTGTACCTTCGTTCATGTATCGAAGAAGTCAGACCCACTCTCGCCATCGGTATGGCACAGGATTGTCGCTCACCACATATTGTTAAAATCTATGCAATTATGCATAGCCTGTATGAATGGAAAGCTTTGCTTTGCAATAATAAGTGTTGATAACCCCTTTAGTACTTTAATTTATTACCGTTGCTTTGTTTTCGGATGAAGAACGGTTGTTTTTATGGTCCATCGCGATCTCATCTTAGATTCTTTGTCATTTCATATATAGATTTATGGAAGTGCTTTGTTTGGTTCTGAATGGATGCTTAGAGAACGAGAGGATCGACCTCCTGATATTCCAGTCCAAAGTTTTCCACACTTTAATCCTCTGGTTATGTTTTAAATCTTTGTTGCAAATTCGTTCAGTTCCATCTATGTTGCGTTATTTTGCTTCCTAGAGTAGTCGATGTACAAGAAAGTTCTTACCTTCTCAAATGTTAGCATGGTGTACTGACCAACTTGGGAGAATGAAGTGATATCCTAGATTGTTAACGATATTGTGTTCAATGTGTGTTTCTTGAGCCCTTGATCAGTTATTTAGAGCATCTCCAACAGACGCGCTATATAGGCCGCGCGGCATAAAAACGTCCGATATAGCGCGCGCGGGACAGAATCAGGCGCTCCAGCAGGCGCGGTAAACGGCGCGGCGCTGTAAATTTTTTAGGGCGCGCGGCTTTTTGCACAATCCGGAGCGGCATATCTGGCGCGTTGGCTACAGCGCGCGGCATCGCTCGTCCAAGCGCGAAAAGCCAACGGCTGGAAATTTCCTCCCCGCGCCCGCGCCCTCATTTCCCCACCTACCGCCGGCGCGAAATCCAGCCGCCGCCGGTCGACTCCGCCGCCGCCCCCGCTTCGCGCGCCGCCGCGTCGTAGATCCGCGTCGCCCGCACCTCCTCCCGGCAGCGGCGGACGCTCCGCCGCGCCGTGTCGCTCGCGCGGCCGTCGGCCGACGAGTTGCAGCCGGCGGTCCTTCTCCGCCGCCCCTTCGCGCCGCCGTCGCGTTCTCCTCCACGCAGGCGTCGACATGTCGTCCTCGTCGTCCTCGAGCAGCTTGCTTGCAACTTGGCGCGCCCATGGTGCTCGCCCATTTGCTCGCAAGGTATGAACCTCCGCCGGCCGGCCTCTACTCGTCAAGTAGCTACAATAGTTTATAGTGAATTAATATGATACATATGTTTGTAGAGTTCCTCATATGATTCATCGGATGACGAGTTCGACCAAGAAGAAGAGGAGAACATATCGATACTATTAGCATACAGCGCCGTTAAGAGGCCAAAATTTGGTGGATCGGTGTTTGGTAGACGAAGTTGTGGAGAGAAAGGATTGAAGGGCATGAGAAATTGATGCGGTCGTATTTCAATGAGAATCCGATATTCCCCGAAAGCTATTTTCGGCGGCGTTTCCGGATGAGTCTCAACTTGTTCAAGCACATTGCAGCGGAGGTCACCAAATATGATCGCTTCTTTGAGCAAAGGAGGAATGCCGCCGGAGAACTTGGCCATAGCACATATCAAAAGGTGACCGCCGCCTTGCGTATGTTGGCATATGGTATACCGGCAGATCTTATTGATGATCATTTGGCCATGGGAGAGAGCACTTCTATCTTGTGTGTGAAGCGCTTTGTCGTTGCAATTGTCAATGTCTTTGGCTCCACATACTTGAGAGCCCCCAATGCTCAAGACACGGCAAGGCTTTTGGAGATGAACGCCAACCGGGGATTTCCCGGTATGCTTGGTTCCATTGATTGTATGCATTGGAGTTGGAAGAATTGTCCAGCGGCATGGCATGGACAATTCAAAGGCTACAAGAAGGATGCCACCATAGTACTTGAAGCGGTGGCCGACCAAGAGACTTGGATATGGCATGCTTTCTTTGGAATGCCCGGATCTTGCAATGACATCAATGTTCTTCAACGGTCACCACTAATGACAAGACTTGCAATGCGGGAAGGTCCATTGGTGGAGTTTGAAGCAAATGGCCGCAAGTACAACTATGGCTACTTCCTCGCCGACGGCATATACCCAAGGTGGCAAACATTTGTGAAGCCAATTATTCAACCAAGAGGTAAAAAGCAAACTCAATTCCACAATGCACAAGCGGCGGCTAGGAAAGATGTAGAGAGAGCATTTGGGATTTTGCAAGCCCAATTTGCCATAGTTAGAGGACCGGCTAGATTTTGGGATCAAGAATGCCTTTGGTATATCATGACCGCGTGTGTAATCATGCACAACATGATTATAGAGGATGATCGCGGAAAAGATGTGGATCATACCCACTACGACTTGATGGGGGTTCCCGTGCAAGTGACGAGGTCCGCACATAGGATTGCCCAATTCATTGCCTCATACCATGCCATTCGGTGTAACGACACACATGATGATCTTCAAAAAGATCTCATGGAAGAATGGTGGAATTGGAATGGACAACAATAGTTCCATATTTGTTGTATTTGTTTGAAAATTATGTGTTGTATTGTCTCAAAACCATGTTGTATTGTTGTATGTGTTGTATTTGGTGTGAAGTATTGTTGTGAACAATGTATTGTATTTGGATGGTACAATATATTTATGAATTTTTATATATTGTTTGATCTTCTTGGATGCATATTTGTGTGTGTTTGCTGTTTGCGCCGCGTCCGCGCGCTGCAAAATGGCGCGTCCGGCGGAGGTGCTATTTTACCGCGCCAACGCGCGCTGCAAAATGGCGCGTCCGGCGGAGGAAAAAACGTCACAGCGCGCGATATCTGTTTACCGCGCGCGGATTCTTGGTTTTAGCGCGCCGCGATATAGCGCGTCTGCTGGAGATGCTCTTAGACTATCATAAGATTGTTGTATATATATCTCTACTTTTCCTCAACAAGGGCGGGTGCGGCAACGCGCGCCTTCATGGTCTAGTAATGTGTATAAAACATGTGAGTATCATCATAAAAGTAGCATGGAACATAAGAAATTATAGATACGTTTGGGACGTATCAGTGGCGCTGCCAGACAGGGGGCCGCGCCACCCATGGTCGTTTGCGCCTTGGGCCCCCTTTTATTTCAGAATCTCTGTTTCGCCCAAAAACCTATGCCATATTTTTCCCGAGATTTCTTGGGGCAGCGGGGCAGGCGAAAGTCCTCTCCTACTCCGAGAGAGGGCAGATCCCATTGAACCGTGCATCCGGTGAAGGGGAAATCGACGCCATCGACATCTCCACTTCTCTTTGGCTTGGGAGGAGGCATCTCCATCAACATCTCCACCAACACCTTGATGGTGCTTGACGTAGCGTAGATTTCACACCGTTGGGGAACCCCAAGAGGAAGGTATGATGAGCACATCAACAAGTTTTCCCTTAGTAAGAAACCAATGTTTAATCGACAAGTAGGAGAAAGACGTGACTTCTGAAGGTGTTGCTAGCTGACTATTGGTAGGGCGCACTACCGGCGTGAGAAACAACGTGGAACCTGCACACAACACAACCAAAAATACTTTGCCTCAACTTACAGTGAGATTATCAATTTCACTGGTTTTGCTGAACACAAAGGATTAAATGTATCGAGTGGAAAGAGATGTTTGCAGTGGAATTGAAGAGAACATTGCTTGCAGAAAGTAAACAGAACAGGATTGCAGTAGATGAATTTATCAGTGTAAAAGAAAGGACCGGGTTCCACGTTTCACTAGAGGTGTCTCTCCATAAAGATAAATAACAATGCTGGGTGAACAAATTACAGCTGGGCAATTGACAGAATAAATACCATACATGACAATATGATTACTGTGAGATTCGTTTGGGCATTATAACATAATACATATACCATAATCAAACTGCGTCTATGACTAATAATCCACCTTCCGGTTATCGTCTGCACCTCTTCCAGTATTAAGTTGCAAGCAACAAATTATCACATTAAGCAATGTGTGTAAAGTAAACAATATAATTACCCTTGGATAAAACATTGTTGTTTTCTACCTAGTAGCAACAGCACATCTACAATATTAGAATTTATTGTCACTCTTCTAGAAAACTAGATGCATGAACCTACTATCGAGCATAAATACTCCCTCTTGGAGTCACAAGCATTTACTTGGTCAGAGTATCTACTAGCAACGGAGAGCACGTAAGATCAAAAATAACATATGATAAGTATATATAATCGATCTCAACATAGTATTCAATATTCATCGGATCCTACCAAACATAGCATGTAGCACTACATTAGGACGATCTTGATCATGTTAGGAAGCTCACAAGATCTAAACACGAGGCACAAATTGGAGAAGACAACCATCTAGCTACTGATATGGACCCATAGTCCAAGGATGAACTACTCACGCATCACTTCGGAGACAGGCATGGCGATGTAGAGGCCTCCGGTGATGATCTCCCCCTCCGGCAGGGTGCCGGGAAGGGCTTCAGAACCCTCCCGAGCTAGGGTCTACGATGGCGGCCGCGAAAGAACTTTTCGTGGATGGAGGCTCGGGTATTTAGGTTTTTCCCGAGATCGTGAATAACTAGGCGGAAGGGTGAGGTCGGTGGCCATCTGGGGGGCCCACACCACCCCTTGGTGTGGGCCCACCCTTGGTCGCGCCATGGGGTGGTCTGGCCGCCCCGTGGCGCCTCTTCGCCCCCCCGTCTGGACTATGTCTTCGTTACAGTAAAATATTGACTTCGGCTTTTGTTTAGTCTAATTCCGAGAATATTTCCTGTACAACTTTTCTAAAATACAAAACAACAGAAAACAGGGAACTAGCACTGTGGCATCTTGTTAATAGGTTAGTGCTGGAAAATGTATAAAAGTGCAATGAAGTGTGAGAAAAACATATATAAATTGGTGTAAAACAAGCATGGATCATAAAAAATTATAGATACGTTTGCAACGTATCATACCTTCATCACCACCATCTCCATCTACAAGAACGACGTCATCCCCCTCATAGTTTGTGTTCAATTGAACCCCAGATATTGTTTTCAGTGCTATTGCATGTTCGTGATTGGTAATTTGTCTTTTGATGGGGATATTATATATTGAGATTGTGTTGGAACAATTATACCTCTGGTCCATATCATGTTTGATACTTGTGAGTAGTTCCCCACGTTCCTAAGGGCATAGGATGATCTGGCTATGATTCCATATGATGTGCAATGAGTATTTAGTCAAGTTTTCTATCTTTTATGTTATTCTATTATAGTTTTATGCGTACGTTGACTGCATGTTACTTCACCCATATGGGCTCATAGGGCTGCACTTTGATGTAATGCATTAGTGTTGGAGGGGTCGGAATGACAGAAACCGTCTTCTGACACAATGGGTTGTATTAGAGGGGTTTATGTCGGGGACCCTAAATCATATGGCTATGATGGGACATTTATGTCTTAAAGATTCCTATACTTGCACATGAAAATGGCTCTAAGACCCATCATAAGGGGTGTATTTGCACACTCTTATGGCTTCCCCTAACTAAGGCTCCGCCCCTAATTGAATAAAGCTTGACATGATACTTACCATGTTGTTTAGAACTCAGATGCCAGTGTATCCATGCCGCCCTTGGGAACTTTAGTATCATATAAGCACACACACTGGACCTTGTCCTCTTGCTGCATAGAGGATTGGACTTCTCTCTCATCGAGAGCATTTACTTATTTGCTATTTACTTTCCATACTTTATTTTTATTGCAAACTATATACCCAAACACCAAAACCGTTACATTACTATTGTTGCTTTCTTGTTATTTCTGCTAACCAATACCTTCAGATCCTCAAGTGTTCGGCAACCTTTCTATTTGAAAAGTACTACAATTGATCTTCTGCACTTGGGAGCCATCAGGAGGGGAATCCACTAGATCTAGATCTTGAAGAAATTTGGTGTTCCTCCTCCTATTTGTTCTTACTCTCTTATTCCCCCAATATTTTTTTAGCTTTGTTGGAATTTGAGAGAGAAGGATTTGAACATCTTTGCGGTGTTCTAGCCATTGCATTTGGTGCATTGGTTTGTCTTCTCCGTGTGATACATGGAGGTGAAAGTTCATGAGATATTCACTTCAGAAGCTTGTTCCAGAGCTTGTTCCTCTTGGGTATTGGACCCTAGAAGGCTTAGTGGTCTTTCTGGTGTTCTTGGGGCCTCCAATTAAGTTGTGGAGATTCCAAAAGTGTGAGGCCTTTGTGGCAATTTCTCGGGAGCCTCCAATTAAGTTGTGGAGATTCCAAAAGTGTGAGGCCTTTGTGGCAATTTATCGGGAGCCTCCAATTAAGTTGTGGAGATTTCCCCAAGCTTTGTGTGGGTTCGGTGACCACCCTCAAGGTTCCATAGTGTACCGAGGACTTCCCTTTTGGTGGGAAGGCTCAAGGAGAATATAGTGAGGCCTTCGTGGCATTTGGGGGGCCTTTGTGCCTCCACACCGCTCCAACGAAGAGTAGCACTCGCAAGAGTGTGAACTTTGGGATACATCGTAGTCTCCACATCACCCCCGTAATTCATGTACCCGAGCTCTTTACTTATGCACTTTACTTTGTGATAGCCTTCGAGCTTGAAGTTATATATCTTTCTATCACATAGTTGCTTGTTTTTCTTAGCATAAGTTGTTGGTGCACATAGGTGAACCAAAGTTATATAAGTTTTATGCTTGACAAATTGAATTATAGTTTTTTCCGCATTTTGTTCAAGCCTTAATTGCAAATTATAAATCTCCTATTAACCCCCTCTAGGCGGCATCCATGTCCTTTCAGATATGTGGTTGCACCAACCCGGCCACAACTTACCCCTGGCATACCATATTTCTGGTACACTGGCAGTAGCCTTCTACCAATGGTGCACCAAATAAATTGTACCAGTTATGCTATAGGACTTATCCTACTAGTGTTTTTATGATCTTAATGTCTTTTGTGAACTACTACTTCATGATTCGCTTGTTTAATTTCTATCTATTCTTAATACTTGCTTACACATTGAGAAGAAATACTATTTCAAACTATGCAACTAATGATAACAAACTCCAAATCCATGTTGTTTTATCACCTTTATGCTCGAGGATGAGCATAACTTAAGCTTGGGATGTTAACACATGTAAAATGTATCCATGAACTTTGGTGTTTTTTATATGATATTCATTGATAATTGCATGATATATGAGATTTCCAACATGCTTTACATTGATTTTGGGGATTTTGCATGAACCCCTCTTTTATTTGTTTCTAATTCCGTAGAACTAAAAAACCCTAATTTACATATTTTTGAGTTCCAAGGACCTTTCGGATGTCAAATAGACCACAATTTTTTGCCATGTCAATTTTTCGGGAAATACCATGGAGAGAGAAAAAAGAAGTTGGGCTAGAGCTTAATGGGTCAGATGGTGGGGCCCATGGCGTAGCCACCACCCTAGGTTGCGTCATGGGGGCCCATGACGCCTGGTGGCTCCAATAACCTCGTTCTTGATGCCCATGAAGTCGTCTTGACCTAAACCTGGCTATATATATGTTTGATATCACGAAGCCATGATGACGATTCCGCGAAAACCAAAAACACTTAAACAAAGATAGACCTGTGGAAATTGGAGGGGAAAACACGCATCTGGAGTTGCCCCTCAACCTCCATCAACATCATCACAATTATCGCCATGATTAACAAGGAGTAGTCTGACCTCGAACTATGCGTTTGTGGAAGTATCTTGTATCATATCTCTCTATTTACTCCACTAATAAGAGCCACATGAGATTCCTACATAATTGTGGTCATATATGTATTATCTTGGTGGTGGATATTTTTTTATGAGATGATTTATGAGATGTAATTGATATTTATGTGCTTGATGTTATTGTTCATCTAGTGAAAAAACCTAGTGGCTTGTTTTCTCAAGATAGTATATTCTTATAAACATCATGTCAATGTTCTTAAGGAAGTACTCTACTATTTTATAAACTGGTTGAAGGAGTTTTCATAACTAAGGGAGTATTAGTCAGATGTGTTGCATCATATCTATGCTAGGACGTGATGCACATATGAATGTGTATCAATGATTTCATCAAATATTCTATCACTTGTAACTTGTTATTTGAAGCTATATTCGTGCCACTATGATTATGAGAGAGATGTCAAGTGAAAATACGAACCCCAACCCTTTTAATCCATAAGAAACACCTTTTGCATTAATTTGCATGATCTTTTATTTTAAGTACTATTTAATTCTGAAAATTAAAAAAATACTATTCCCTTCATATTTACCTTTTTATCTTGGGCTTTCTATTTTCGTGCCCTCGGTTCCTTAGTTGTACTCAGATTTCCCCAGCTCCTTAGTTTTTCTCAGTTTTCCCCAAGCCCTTGTCTAAAAGCCCCAGAAGGAGCTCGGACGGTAGGTTTCCTGTTTAGTTGACCGCTCTGTGCTGACGTGTGGGGCCGCGTCATGTGGGGCCGCGTCACATGGGCTGGTAGAAAGGGACCGCGTGGGACATGACGAGACTGCGAATGGTTGTACGTGAGCAGGAGCTGGGTTCTGTCTCTCTCGGCCCAAATTGGCATCCCTTTTTAGGAGCACCTTTTTTCCCTCTTTCTCTCTGTCTTTTTTCACCAAATTATTATCAAATCTAGAGAAGTTTCTATTTCTGTCTTTCTTCAATTATTTGTGTCTTTTGGCCCTCGTTTTTTGCCCAATATGGCAACAAATCTAGTACTCCATCTGGTCCATGTTAATGACCTCACCAATCTTGGTTCATATGTACTCCCTCTGTGCATGTATACAAGATGTTTTGGTTTTTTCTTTAATTCATCTACTTTAGTTTGTATCTAGTCTAGGTTTTAGTGTGTAGGTTCACTCTTTTTAGTTTGAATGCAGTCCACTCTAAAAACATCTAAACAATCAAGTATAGTAGAATAGGGATAGATAATAGGTAGATAATAAGCTGCATACAACAGCCAAAATAATGTTCTTAGGTTCTCCACAACACCAACATATTAACAGCAACAAAATAAAAAGATGCTTTGCAGCAGCAGCACACGTCCTAGACTCCGCCTACTCCATCTGGCTCCTCCTCCAGTTCTTGCTCCCCTGTCTGTTGATCTTGGGCACCTTGGGCTTGGTCGGAGGCATGCGCCCGGCGCCGATCTCCACCCGCTGGAAGCTGCGGAGGTGAATGTCGAGCGCTTTGTGCTTGGCGCGGAAGGAGTAGACGTTCACCATCGCACCAACCTTGGGGAAGGTCCTTCTGATGTCCTCGGCATGCGTGAGGAGATATTTGAAGTCGGTGCCGCCAAGTCTCCTAGTGCAGAAGGGGCACTTGTAGACACCTTTGGCGAAGTATGATGCGAACTGGCCGACCTGCAGCCTCCGTAGCACTTGTCGAGCCTTGGTGTGTTGTTCCTCCTCATCGATGCCGATGTCGCTGGCAGACACCTGGTCCATATCAAACGGAAAGTATAAGTGAATGAATTGCAACATAACAAAGTTAGGAAAAACAGAGGCAGCCTCAGTTAGATTGAACATGATTATATATCTACAGGGACGGGGTTAGCGAACCAAAGCTCATGCACAACATATTTGTACACAACAATGGTTCCCTGAACCCGCCCTGTACAAATTTGTGCCCAATGATTCATCAGAGGCAAAGAAACAAATTCCAGATCTGAATAAATTAACCGAACGGCCGAACCCCAAACCTTAACCCCAAATCTTAACTGATTGAGATCACATGATTACTTGCATAAATTAACCAAACGACCGAACCCAAAATCTTAACTGATTGAGATCCCATGATTACTTGCATAAATCAAGAAGGTATCAAATCAAAATGGAATAAAATCGGCGCAAATATTAACCCAATACTCATCCTACCTACAAATCGACACTAATAGTTACTAGGGAACCAACAAAAATAGGGTTGAAAAAGGAAGGGAAGGGGAACAACAAGGGAGCAAACCGTAGTTACCTCGTTCCAAGGGTATTCCATGCAGGTGTCGTAGGGGTTTGCCGGACAGTCGTACGGCACCTCCTCGTAGGGGTCCTATTCCGGCGGGATCTGACCGCCACCGGTGGAAGCCTCCGATGCACCGGCGGGAGCTGCCAATGCACCGGAGGCAGCAACGGCTATAGAGGGGACGGTGTCGAAGATGGAGGCGCCATGCTTAGGGGGGACGGCGTCGAGGACGGAAGACGAATTCGCATTCTCCTTGTCCATCGCCGGCAGAGGAGAGGGAGAGGGTTTTTTGCTTTGGAGAAGATGATGGGACGTGAGAGGCGGTGTTGCGTGAGGGAGTGAGAGTGAAAGTGAGATAGTGCGAGGAGGCGAACATGGAGAGGCATCTATAAAGGCGAGGGGTCCTAAATGCGACCCGCGTCCTACGCGTGCCGGTTGCACGTCTGCACGTCGTCGACTTCTGCACCGCGACACGCGTCCACGATTGCACGTCTTCAACTTCTGCACCGCGACCCGTGTCCTACGCGTCAACAATTGTACGTCTTCCACTTCTGCACCACAACACGCGTCCCCGAGTCCAACCCTCGAAATTTAGATATACTCAGATATACCCTCGAGTCTTATACTATCATTTTTTGTGTGCTAATACTGGCTAGTGCAATATACTCAGTTTTACCCTCAAGTGGCTGATCAACAGAGAGTCAACAAATGTGATTAAGCTATCTAATTGTGTCATTTCATGCGCAAAAAATTCCAAAAAAGATAAACCATAGTGTCACTTACTCATGGAGTCTTCTTACGCGACCTGTCACGTTGGGAACCATAACAATCATAGATAAATCAAGTTTTACCACAAATTGCCACTTCTCAAATGACCTAGTAGCTATGAAGGTGCATGGCTTTCCACAATAAGCCCTTCCCAAAACAGCTTTCCCCAAAACATACTTTGTCTGAATGAGGCCACAATTTTCACACTCATGTATATTTGTATTGCAAATAGTTTTAGGTAGGCCAAGATGGGTTTCATTGTACAAAACACGCATTTTCCAATTTTTAAATCTCATATTTGAATCCCTTAGTCTGTTTACTACTAACGTGCCCTTGGTTTATTGATAGTAATCAGTTTTGCCCTCTCCCTTCACAAATTCTCACAGGGGACGCCCAACCTTGACCTGATTGGTTTAGCCCTTGTCACGCGGATCGTGCCCACCGACCGTTGATCGTATGATCTAACGGGCAGGATAACTCCTTTCTCTCTCTGATCGGTGCCACCACCCTCTCTCTCTCTCTGTCGGCGGCTAGCTTCCACCCTCTATGTAAGCTAAATACCCATTTTGCCACCGGATTCAGCAAGTTTGGGTTTCTATATTATTTGTCACGCGCTAAAAATTATAAAATCTTTTAGCCATTACTTTTCTTTTAGGGAATATAGTTTGGGATATAGTTTTAGTTATTTGAAACGTCCTAAAAGTGGTATAATTTTGGTATAAACATGAGACATACATATTTGTGGGATTTTGGTGAATGCATTATTTGTCACCCTCTAACAATTATCAACTATCTTTAGCATTCCTATATTCCCTAACACGTATTTTTTTTTTGGTAATTTCGGTGAATGCACACACTAACTTTGAAAACAACTACAAGTACATGTAACTGAATAATGGATTTGTAACAAGGGATCCCTTGTAACAACTTCTAGCGCCTGATGAGCAATGATAAGAATCCGATCGCAATTATACAACAAAAAAGCAACCAACCATCAGATTAGCTTGCTTCTTCAACTCGATCAGCTGCCTTAACTGCTTGTTCATTTTCTTCAGTTCTCCCTTCACTTCCACCAGTTCTCCATTGGGAGCATTAGGCATAATCGGAACGGCTCCTCTCTCCGCCGCATTCTCTACAGCAAGTCCCCCCTCCCAAATTGCGCTCCCCAATAGCGCCAATTGATTCCTACAATTGAAGTCTCTGAACGTACACACCGATCCACTCGAAATGCCTGCATTTCTTCAGGATCTGACAACAACGTGAACCCTAAATCTCAAATTCAAGGAATAACAAGAAAATCGAGAGAAAACAGAGCAATTGGAGCGAGATCTAACCTTATCCCCCTCTCTATATGGCAAACTCTCACATGCAAGGAACTCACGTCCACGGTTGCCGTTGGCGTCCGTGATGACCCACAAGTATAGGGGGTGTATCGTAGTATCTTCGATAAGTAAGAATGTCGATCCCAACGAGGAGCAGAAGGTGTTGACAAGCAGTTTCGATGAAGGATTCACTGTAAATGCTCACAGACAAGTATTCAGGGGGTTTTGATGTAACGGATGAATAAAGTACGAGTAAATAAAGTGCGAGAGTAACAATTGCAGCAAGTGGCCCAATCCTTTTTAGCACAAAGGACAAGCCGGTTTGTTTACTTATAATGACCAAACGTTCTCGAGGACACACGGGATTTTAGTCTAGTGCTTTTGCTACATACGGCTAATTAATCTTCATTGTTTTGATAAGTGTTGTGTGGGTGAACCTATGCTAATGTACCGCCCTTCCTAGGACTAATACATACTTGTGATTATACCCCTTGCAAGCATCCGCAACTACAAGAAAGTAATTAAGATAAATCTAACCACAGACCTTAAACTCGAGATCCTGCGATCCCTCCCGCATCGATATACCAACGGGGGCTCAGGTTTCGTCACTCCGACAACCCCGCAATTGGCAAACGAGTACAAGATGCATTCCCCTAGGCCCATAAAGGTGAAGTGTCGTGTAGTCGACGTTCACACGACACCACTAGAAGAATAACACCACAACTTAAATATCATAACATTGAATACTACTCAACCATACTTCACTACTAACATTTAGACTTCACCCATGTCCTCAAGAACTCAACGAACTACTCACGAGACATCATATGGAACATGATCAGAGGTGATATGATAATGAATAACAATCTGAACATAAACCTTGGTTCAACGGTTTCACTCAATAGCATCAATAACAAGTAGAAATCAACACCGGGAGAGTTTCCCTATCAAACAATCAAGATCAAACCCAAATTGCTACAGCGGTGACGAGGTGCAGCGGTGGAGACGGCGGTGATGATGATGAAGATGATGGCGATGGTGATGGAGATGATGTCCAGCTCGATGGCGGTGACGATGGCGTCGATTTCCCCTCCGGGAGGGAATTTCCCTGGCGGATTCCTGCCCGCCGGAGAGCTCTTTCTCTCTCGGTGTTCTCCGCCCGCGCAGGCGGCCGTGACTCCTCGCGACGTACCCCTTCCGGCTTAGGTTTTCGGGACGAAGGAGTACGCGAAGAAAAGGAGGCGAGAGGGGCTGTG
>NC_061512.1:59646541-59667280 GCF_022539505.1 Lolium rigidum | reverse complement strand
AGATGATATTCAACTAGATCACAAAGAGAGAGATGAACCACATAACTACGGTAGAGCCCTCAGCCTCGGGAGAGAACTACTCCCTCCTCATCATGGAGACAACGATGGCGGTGAAGATGGCGGTGGAGATGCCTTCCGGGGGCACTTCCCCGTCTCGGCGGCGTGCCGGAACAGAGACTTCTGTCCCCGAATCTTGGCTTCGCGATGGCGGTGGCTCTGGAAATTTTCTCGTATCGTGGCTTACCCGTATCGAAGATTTAGGTCAGGGAGGCTTATATAGGCGAAGAGTCGGAGTCGGAAGGGCCACGGGGGTCCCACACAATAGGGGGGCACGCCCCCCCTCTGGCCGCGCCGCCACCATGTGTGGAGGCCCTGGGCCTCCCCTCTAGTCCCTCTTCGGTGTTCTGGAAGCTTCGTGGAAATATAAGATCGTGGGCCTTGATTTCGTCCAATTCCGAGAATATTTCCTGTGTAAGATTTCTGAAACCAAAAACAGCAGAAAACATGAACTGGCACTTCAGCATCTCGTCAATAGGTTAGTTCCGGAAAACGCATAAAATCATCATAAAGTGTGAGCAAAACATGTAGGTATTGTCATAAAACAAGCATGGAACATCAGAAATTATAGATACGTTGGAGACGTATCAGACAACAATGACAAACATATGTGTAAACAACAAAAGAACAAGTTGAGGTTAAGAATTATACCAACTCCTTCATGCTGATGCCGCTAACAGGAATCCGCTTCACGCGATCATACGCCGCCTGGAACTTGTTGCGTTCCGTTTGAATTGTTCCCCACCTCTTTTGGAGGGAGCACTCGTCGCGGTCGCTGTCAAATCGCTCCTCCCCGTACTGGCGATGCTCATGGATCCGGTGCTCGAATGCGACCCCCTTCTGCTCGGCACCTGGCAATGGATCTTGCCCAATGTGCAACCATCCCTCGACGAGCATTTTGTCCTCCAGCTGTGTGTAGTTGTTGGTTCTTTTGCTAAGCCGGCGACCTCGAGCTTCTGCAGCTGCGTCTTGTGTGAGCTCATCACCGAACAACGGCTCCTGGTCGATGTTCATGGTGTCAGGATGGCCAGTGGTGTCCTCCTCTATGTCAATGGGATGTGGCGGGGGAGCCTGCTCGGTTGACGGGTATGGCATGGTGGTCAGCATCGTCGACGGGTAAGACGGAGGGGCCTGCATGGTGGACGCTGCTTGCATAGATGGCGGCGCACGCTCGCCCGACAAATCGTTGAACTGGTTGCGGGCACCGGTCATCTCTGCTGCTCCCAACTGCTTGGGGCCTTGGAGTGCACCATCGGCGCACGGTTGAGGTCAATGGACGAAGGCGATGGCCCCGTCATGGACTCGCCCACCTCAGGTGACCCATCCCATGACGGGTACAAGTACCGCCCCGATGGCGCCATCATTTCGTGCGCCCCATGCATGTACCCCAACGGGGCAGTCGGCGGGGCTATTGACCTTGGAGGAAGGGGCCAGGTCACGGACGAGGCAGAGCTTCCCGCCGAGGCTGAGTCGGCGCCGGGGACGACCAGGTGTGCTGAGCGAGCGCGGCGTGGCCGTAAAAGAGCATGTCATGCTCTTGCATGGCCTTCGCTTTCGCCTCCGTTTGGAGGAGCTGGAACTGCTCGGCCGCCCTCTGCCGCTCCTCGGCGGCAACGACCTCCTTCTTCCGTTGTTCGTGCGCCCTGCATCGGCCGGCCCGCTTCTTGCCCTTGATCGTCCTCTGCTCTGCGGTGAGCTTGGGCTTCTCCTTCTTCGTTGCCCCCGCTGGCTGCGGGACCACCGAGCGTCCAGGAAAGGAGCCTCCTCCACGGCAGGAGCGACAACAGTCGCGAGCTGGGTCTCGTCTCCGATGGTGGCGGTGGCGGTGGCAGGATCTTCGTTGGCCATCTCTAGGTTTTGGGAGTGGAGTGAAGTGGTGTGTTTTGGGAGGCAGATAGGCGGGCCAGGGGAGGACAAGGGGAGGACGCGAGAGGGCAGCCCTCGGTGTCCGCGGTCACGCAAACGAGGCCTAGATTTGGGCCGGCTTTGGGTCCTCCCGGACACCGCGGCCATCCGTTTTAGGGATGGGTTCGCGCGCTGGGCTGCATTTTGTCCGATTGGACCCATCCGGACGTGCGGGTGCGGTTTGGGTCGCCCCGTTGGAGATGGCCTTACAGCTGGAGTATCTGAACTCACGTCGGCCGTACCGAAGTGGCCGTCATTCATTTGCCACTGTTTTTTAATAAAAGGCCAAAGCCCGACGTTAAATTAATAACGCCCTTAACGGTGAAACTGATACAAGAACTGCAAACACACTCACACAAGTAGGGCCACACAGGGTAACAACCACCGGAAACATGAACAGCCGGCACGACTATTACAGCCTACGGAGAGAAAGAGCAGACGAAAAGTGGGATACGTTGTCGAGCCGATGCTCACCCTGCACAGCAGATCCAGAGAGCCACCCTCCGCCACGAAAGGAGGGGTAGACGCTCGATTTGTCGGCCTGGGGAGAGGCCCATCGGGAAAGGAGGGCGTAGATGAGTAGCATCCCTAGCCACGACGAGCCCGACACAACACCCTTCCTCCATGTGTCCATGCTGGGGAGCCGACGCCTAAGCCAGGGTCCGAATCCCCCCGCCCCCTTCAGCTGACACAGTCTATGGGGGTGATGAGGAGGGGAGAGGGAAGGGATGTCATGGGCGGCGGTGGCCTAGGATTCTCCCTCTCGGTTGCCTGGAGGGGGCGACGCGAGAGCAGCAAAATGTTCCAATGTTCCATGAGGCGTTTCTTCCCAATTATTGCTTTATGATCTAGCTTGAAAAGAAATTTGTAAATGAACTACTCACAATTGTGGTGAAGGCACAATAATAAGCAAAGAAAGTCACAATTAGTGAAGATTGATAATTGAAGTCAGTACATGACTATTCAAGTAAAACATTGCATGAGTGGGACACGGATGATATGTCGTCCAGAAAAGCTACCAGGGCCATCTCATAAACCATTTGAGCTGTTAGCAACCATGGTCTCATCATACAACTGAACAAAAAGCATCATTAGGGCTCTCTTGCTTATCTGCAACAAAAAAATGGCAAGAGTTACAGTTACTTCAATTTGATAATTTTATGGCGGGGAGAAAGAAAACAAATGTGCTCCCTAACTTAAATGAAAATGAGTTATTTGGTGTAGATGTATTACGAAGAGATCCTTTTCGAAATGGCAACATTGCTAAGCTTGGTAAATGAGTACACAGTTCCAACGTTGTAGATTAACTGTGTGGAACTTAGATACCATGCATGGGCCGATTTCGAGAACCAATCTACCGGAGGCCACCGATGGAGGTAAACATCATCGACAAAATAATGAGAGCACGCCATAATGGTGGCATTATACGGGAGTCGGAAGATACATCCTCATTAAAACTATAGAAATACAAAATGTGTCAGAACTCAGAAGTGCACATGTTTCTTACATTAGTTGCTAAGCTCTCAGTGAGGGGAAACTGGGCAGAGAAATTGATGTGTAAAGAGTATATAAAGCTAGAACTTAATTGAAATAATTATAATTACTAAACAAAATTAGAGTGAGTATGCACTTACAGAATATGTTACATCCATCTTTTCAAGCTATTGAATGCATAAACTTTATGGCCAATCTCATCGGTTTCAATTAATAGTAAGAATGAATAAACCCCTGTAACATGATGTTCTGAAAGTCCCATGGTTTTCATCTAGTATGGTGCGACTGCGACAGTCTGGGATTGGAGCAACCTGAGAGCAAGATTTGAATAGGAGGTGAGAGGATTGAAGCATATTGCATAATATGACCATCACCTATATGAGTAACTTTAAGAAATCAATCTCCCTAGGGAGTTCAGGCCTATTAGTCTCCTTAATTGTAGTTTTAAGATTTTCTGTAAAGTTTTGACAAATAGGTTGCCTAAGATCATAGGAAGATTTGACAAAGTCTTTCAGTCATTTGAAGTCATTTGATTTGTGTAGGTGGCAAGGAAAATGCAGGAATAGGGCGAGGGTAAGAATCTAAAAAATTATACAAAAAATCAATTGCCCGGATTGAAAGGGAACCTTGATCGATTTATCATTCATCACATAGGTGGTGCAAAAGCTTTCTCTGAAAGAAAATGGTTGAAATACAAATCCGGTCATCACCTATCAGTACACCAATGCAAGACCCTTGTCGTGTTTCAGTCAAGTGCAGAACTGAACACTGCGGTTCATGTAATCATGTTTGGGCACAATATTACGAGTGTTGTTTAAGAAAACGAATGTAATTAGAAAACCAGTTGCGCAGAAATGCAGAATAGATAAGAAATTAGACTGAACGCCAGAGTGCAACCCTCTGTATCACATACAGTAGAGATTCAAAAACAGTAATCTAGGCAAAGCATATTGCATTGTATCTGGTAGAACCGTCAATGGGCATAGATAATAATCTACAGCAACGCAGACAAGGAATGGACTGTTTTGGAACCATGTTGTTTTCTCAGGGGGAAAAGTGTGAGCACGTGCGCTCTGCGCACCCTCACATTTTTTGACTTTCTCTTTTTTATATCTCTCAAATTATGTAATATTTTGATTTGATTTTTTTTGCAAGTCACTCAAAAATAACAAATGGAATGGGACAAAAATAGTTCGAAATATTTTTGGGCAATTTCAAATTTCAAATTATTTAAAATTCAAAATAAATTCTTGAAACATATATATACACGATGAAATAAAAAATCAAAAATATTTTTCCCACGTTCTAATTGTTATGTTTAAGTGATCTGCAATTTTTTTGTTCAAACAATGTGTGGTGTACAAAAGTAAGAAATTGTTTGAGAGGGGAAAAAAGAATTTGCACGAATCTTGATGCAGTATACACGGTATGGATACGGGTGCTCACCGAGCACCTGCTCCAAAATGTACACATAGCATAAGACAGGAGTACCAATATATTAACACATAGATAGATAGCCGAAAATAGGTAGATCGTTTAACAGGAGTGAAAATATACACGTATATAGCTAGACAAATATTAACAGGAGCGTTAAACACACAACTACGTAGACGACAAAGGTAGATGGGCCAACATTGATGGATCGATCAAAACACACTAATCTTATGTAGTAGTACATAGAGATTTTATATAGGAGATCGAATGACCAAATAGATCGTTGGCCTCAGTAGTAGCGGCAAGGTTGTGCACATATTCCTGGTCGACTCCTTGAGCTTAGTCGTCATCATCAATGGGATCATCCTCTTCATCATCATTCAGAAGATTCAGAATAGCAGCATCATCTCTGTCAAGAAAATAAGGAGGATACCACTTAGCTTCCATCTCCGCCTCTTCCTCGTCTTTTTTTTTTTTAGATCAAAGCTGCAATATATTAAACAGGGGCACACTCAGATGGCAAAAGATCTACAACAAATACTGGCGGGTCGGAAAACCACAACTTACAAACTTTATTCTTGCAGCTATGTTTCGCTAAGCAATGCGCTACACCATTACACGTACGGTGCACATGCCTGATTGAGTGGTTGACGAAGCCACCCAACAATGTTTTGATCTCCTCCACCAATGGACCATGAAGAGACCGATCAATGTCACTACTTCGAAGCTTTGCCACAGCACCAAGGCAATCCGACTCCAAACACACCCTCTGAACATCCTTTCCCTTCGCTAGTATCAGCGCTTCTTTGCAAGCAAGAAGCTCAATTCGTTCTAGGTCAGGAATTGCAGTGAAAAAACGACAAGATCCTTTGACGAACATGCCGTGGTGATCCCTGAGAATCACACCACTCACTAGTGGAAAACTGGGCTTCCGTGGGAGCCTTTTGTCGCGGGCGCGCCTGCACCCGCGACAAATGGCCTGGCCACGTCGCCCCGAACCATGTGGAGCGGGCAGGGCCTTTTGTCGCGGGCCGTATTACGACCCGCGACAAAAGGGGTCTGAGGGCTGCCGCGTCCTGTCGGCACCCCTTTTGTCGCGGGTCGTAATACGGCCCGCGACAAAAGGGCCATGCCTATATACATAAGAAGCCAGCCACCCCCCCACCTTATTTTTTCCTTGGTGGTGAAGGTGGAGGTGTATGCTAGCTCATTTTTTCTACATGTGCACAAGAGGTGTTTGATGGAATGCTTGTGAGAGGGATGCCACTTGGTTTTATTTGATAAGATTTCTCCTCTTTTTGATCCTAAAAGGTTAGCAACTATTTTCTCGACTATATATATATATATGCATAGTCCGTACAATACTAATTTTAGCAAGGTGATTGCATCTGATACATATATAATTGTACTTATGATGCGGATGAGTCATCCATGGATGTACGGTAACCGATGTGCTCCCGCTTTCGGAGAGGGCGTGAATTCTTTCCTCGCTTGTGGCCGAGGCCAACAAGTCGAAGCAAGGTTTTATGTGCTGTCCATGTCTAAAATGTAAGAACGAGAAGGATTACTCTTGCTCAAGAGACATTAAGAGCCACCTGCTTCGGTTTGGATTCATGTCCAGCTATAATGTTTGGACCAAGCACGGAGAAGAAGGGGTTATGATGGAAGACGGCGATGAGGAAGAAGATAATGATGACCGAGTACCGATCTATGTTCTCCGAATGCTTTGATACCGCAATGGACGACAATGAAGAAGAAGGAGGTGAAGAACGGGCATCAGATGATCCCGTTGATGATGATCTTCGTCGGGCCATTTCGATGCAAGAAGAGACTGTGGCACGGATAAGGAGAGGTTGCAGTTCGACAAGATGTTAGAGGACCACAACAAATTGTTGTACTCAGAGTTGTGAAGATGGGCATAGAAAGCTGGGTAGCATATTGGAATTGCTGAAATGGAAGGCGAGAGGTGGGTGTGACTGACTCGGGATTTGAGAAATTGATGATAATATTAAAGAAGTTGTTTCCAAGAAATAATGAGTTGCCCGTCGAGTACATATGAAGCAAAGAAGCTTGTCTCGCCCTCTAGGATTAGATGTGCAGAAGATACATGCATGCATTAATGATCGTATCCTCTACCGCGGTGAGAAGTACGAGAATTTGAATAAATGTCCGATATGTGGTGCATTGCGGTATAAGATCAGAAAAGATGACCCTGGTGATGTTGAGGGCGAGCCACCCAGGAAGAGGGTTCCTGCGAAGGTGATGTGGTATGCTCCAATAATACCACGGTTGAAACGTTTGTTCGAAACAAAGAGCATGCCAAGTTGTTGCGATGGCACATGGAAGAACGTAAGAAAGACGCGATGTTGAGGCACCCCGCCGATGGTCGGCGGTGGAGAAACATCGGGAGAGAGTTCCCGGATTTTGCAGGTGAGGCAAGGAACTTATACTTTGGTCTAAGTACGAGATGGCATGAATCCTTTTGGGGAGCAGAGCTGCAGATCACAGCACACTGGCCCGTGACTCTATGTATCTACAACCTTCCTCCTTGGTTGTGCATGAAGCGGAAGTTCATTATGATGCCGTTGCTTATCCAAGGCCCAAAGCAACCGGGCAACGACATTGATGTGTACCTAAGGCCATTAGTCGATGAACTTTTGGAGTTGTGGGCCAAACCAGGTGTACGTGTGTGGGATGAGCACACGGAGCAAGAATTTGACCTACGAGCATTGCTATTCGTAACCATCAATGATTGGCCTGCTCTCAGTAACATTTCGGGACGGACGAACAAATGATACAATGCATGCACACACTGTTTAGATGAGACCGAAAGTAAATATTTGGGAAAAAGCGAGAAAAGTTGTGTACCCGTTCAATCGTCGTTTCCTTCCGCGCAAGCATCCCTTAAGGAAAAAGGCAAGCATTTCGATGGCGAGTGCGGACCGCCGTCCGAAGCCTGTCCCCCGTAGTGGTGCTGATATATTTGACATGGTCAAGGATTTAAATGTTATCTTTGGAAAGGGTCCAGTGCGGTCGACCTGTTCCGAAAGACGATGACGGACACGCGCCCATGTGGAAGAAGAAATCTATTTTTTGGGAGCTAGAATATTGGAAAGTCCTGGAAGTCCGCTCTGCAATCGACGTGATGCACCTGACCAAAAATCTTTGTGTGAATATTCTAGGTTTTCTCGGCGTGTATGGAAAGACAAAAGATACACAAGAAGCACGGGAGGACCAGGAACTTCATAAAGGACGAAACGGACTCATCCAGGGCAGTTTGTAGGGCCTGCCAGCTACGCTCTTACCAAACATGAGAAGGAGATCTTTTTTGAAGCCCTATTCAGTATCAAGGTTCCGTCTGGTTTCTCGTCGAATATAAAGGGGATAGTAAATATGAAGGAGAAAAAAATTCCGAACCCGAAGTCCCATGACTATCACGTGCTTATGACACAATTGCTTCCGATTGCATTGAGGGGACTTCTACCGGAAAATGTTCGACTAGCCATTGTGAAGATATGTGCATTCCTCAACGCAATTTCTCGAAGGTAATGGATCCGGAAACTTTGTCGGGATTACGGGAAGATGTGGTCCAATGTCTTGTCAGCTTCGAGTTGTTGTTCCCACCATCCTTCTTCAATATTATGACGCACCTCCTCGTTCACCTAGATGAAGAGATTAGAATTCTCGGTCCTGTATTTCTACACAATATGTTCCCCTTCGAGAGGTTCATGGGAGTCTTAAAGAAATATGTTCATAACCGAGCTAGGCCGGAAGGAAGTATCTCAAAGGGCTACGGAACCGAGGAGGTCATTGAGTTTTGTGTTGACTTTCTTCCTGACCTTAAGCCGATTGGTGTTCCTGAATCTCGGTATGAGGGGAGGCTGACTGGAAAAGGCACACTAGGAAGGAAAGCAACGGTGTGGAGGGACAAGATTTCTTTCAATCAAGCACACTACACAGTTCTATACAATTCCATCTTGGTGGCTCCGTACATCGAGAACTACCTAGCGAAGCAGGAGCATAACTGGAAAGAATTTGTGAGGTACAAAGAATCAGAGGAGGCTGTGAACCTGTCAACGAAAAACAAGAAGAATGCAAGCTTAAAGGAATATCACCATCATACGGGGCGAGGGGGCTACGTAGGGGCCATGCCTAAGTGGGATGCACAAGAGGCTGAGATGGAGCCGAAGGGGATCACTCCGAACCCACGCGAGAAGGATGGGACACTAGGGCTCGAAATTGGTTCCTCGCGCATGGCCGTGAGTATGACATGAAGACAGGGAACATTGTTGAAAGTGACACCGGGGTTAGGGTACCCAGGCAAAAATGGATTGAAGTGACGGCAGATATAAAGGCGGGAAAACTTAAGTTTGCTCCCGATAGAGAGAAAGATTTGCCGACGCTTGTCCTCGGTAATCCCGAGAAGGGAGGACGAACAAGAGGCTTCGGCCCTAGTGTTCCATGGTCGCTTGGGTTTCCGGCCGACGCGGAGACTTATAGAAGCCGAGCGAGAGCTAAACAACGCCAGCTGGAGGTGCGAGAATGACCAGATGGCCGAGTTCCAACGCCGACTTGACCAGCAGCTAGCGGGAGCTTCAGCAGCGGCAGCGGGAGATAAATGAACTAAAAGGACAGCGCCCGCCGGATAATACCGCCGACATATCTCGGCGACGAGACAAGCAGCGTGGCCGACTCGGAGGCCCCTTCTACACGGATGATGATAGATGCCGGTCCTGGCGACCCCTTGGATGGAATCAAGGAGCAAACACCTTGTGATCTCCATGAGGTGTTCGGGAAGGTTTCGTTAAGGTGGAGGTCGGCTATGTCTTACCGGCATTTGGACCCGAAGGTGAGCCGGCAACATGGCATGGCAATCCGATTCCAGCTGGCTATGCTCGTGTCGGGGTGGATTCGGTTGTCCCGTCGTGGGGGACATTGGAGCTCGATATCCCCGGAGGTGATGGGGGGCTTACACTCGGAGAGGTCTCGGGAGAAGTCATTCTCTGGGAAAAGAAGAACATCAAGCTGCCAGGCTGGGTAGCCCCTAGTACCAGTCGTCCGAGCAGGTCACCATCACCTCCTCCAGATGATCGCAGGCCACCATCACCTCCTCCTACTGATCACATGTCGCCACCATCACCTCATGGGTACGACGTCGACCACGACATCGGTAGTCCATCTCCATCTCCAGCGCCGCCGCCTCCGCCCAAAAAGACTCGGAATGCACCCAGCCGGAAGCATTTCAAGAGTCCTGTCCGCAAGATGTCGCCCCTCCCAAAAGTACCAAAGGTTCCTCCCCCCCGTCCTTACGATCGTACCCCGGAGGAAAATGATGCCATTGTTAAGAAAATCAATTATGATTTTTTTCATAAGCCAAAACCTCCTGCGCCGAGCCATACACAGAGAAGCAAATAGCATATGCTACTAGTTTTCCGAACACACCATCGCGAGTATGACTTACACGAGAAGAAGGATGACTATACACGCACTCTTGCGAAGGTAATTGACCAAAAGAAAGCTGAAAAGGCTAAGGAGAAGGACATTGTCGGCACGAGCAAATCATCGGCTACAAGTGCAAGCGAGAATAAGTCAACTTCAACAAGTGCACCCCTCAAGGCCAAGCCAACGACAAAAGGCAAAAGAGAAAGGAAGTTCCCCTCCTCGGTGCTCAGCCCAAACAATCGATCCCAAGCACTCAAAGTGCTTAATGTTCCCAAGCTGTACCAGGAACGAGGTGGTTTCGATATGGAAGAAGCCGCAAAGCTAGCGGCTGCTCGTGACGTTACCGTGGAGGAATTGCTGTCTGCAGCGAGATGCTGCACTACCCACTGCTGATATAGCTCCTAAATTTGTCTACGGGGCCGACTTGGTCAAGCCACAGAGCAGCTGCATAAACTGCCAACACATATGCGGAATTTGCATCGGTGGTACCTTGATGCATGCAAGGAGAACATAAGGTTCATCGTGGCGAGTATACCATGGGAATATTACTACCGAAAGGAGGAGATCCATATTGAGATGAATGAACTCCGGCAGTTATTCAATCTAGATGCCCTCGACAAATCTCTCATGAGTTGCTATTGCTTGTAAGTTGTTAACTACATATAAGTTCATTTTCATTCAGTTCATGTTCGTTTTCATTGCATATATATACTCATTATATCTTATGTGTTCTCTTATGCAGATCGAAGATCGGTGAATGCAAAAGTAATAATATTATCAATATTGGGTTTGTTGACCCGGATAAAGTACATGTTCAAACGGTAAAGTTTAATGCCCAAGAAACGGGGGAAACCTACTAAGGTTTTTGGGGGAGCAATATTTCTGTGATTCAATATTGTTTCCTTACAACTACGAGTGAGAGTCTTAATGATCTTTATGCACATTCAATTTTTCTTACTCGATGTTAAGTGTAATTCCTGACGTATATGCATAACATGTGCAGCTTCCACTCGGATTCTACTAGACATTCAACCTCGATAAGGGAATAGTTGAAGTAAAAGACCCACTGAGTAGAGGCGTGGACGGGTTCCAGGACTTGCAGAAGTTGTTCCAAGTGTAATTTCCTTCATCGCCGCGCTTTATCATTCATGAGATATCAATTAATTATCCACTCATTCAATCATTCTTTTGCCTGGCAGGGCTTGGACCGCTTTCAAGAGACATCGTAAGGACGGTACCTGGCGGAGAAGCTAACATTTACTCATGTACCGTGCCCCCGAGCAGCCACAAGGGACGAATCTATGTGGATACTACGTTTGCGAGTCCATTCGCATGTTAACCACCGAGAAGCGAGAACAATAATAAATTCAACGTAAGCAATAACATTCACAACTTTATTTATTATCATCAATATTTCGTTATCAAGACTGATATAGTCATACTCATCTCATTTTCGTATATAGGTCGACTTCATGCGGGACGTACTCCAACCAAAGGAACACACACTAGGAATCGCGGAGGAACTGGCGGGACTTTTGATTAAAGAAGTACTAAACAACAAAGGCTTGTTTAGTCCAAATAGATGCTCTACCTCCAAGTAGACGGTCGTTAGTACCGCTTGTCGATCGTGAGCTAAATGTATATATGTAGGGAATCTACGAATATGTGTAAGGGGAATCGACTTTTGCTTCCAATATTTGTTTGATCGATCTAATATATATATATATATATATATATATATATATATATATATATATATATATATATATTGAATGAACGTGTACAACTTCTAATAGCGTACAAATATATGCAACTTCTATTTTCGAACAAAAAAATGAAATAACAGGCGGTCGGTGAAGAGGGGGAGGGGTGCTGCACCCCTCAAACCCTAAAGCAGCAGCGTTGTGCGCGCGCCACGTAGAGGGCCTTTTGTCGCGGGTGGTAATACCGCCCGCGACAAAAGGGCCTGTGCCGTGCGCGCCCGCGGCTGCCACGTGGTGGACCTTATGTCGCGGGTCGTAAGTGACCCGCGAAAAAGGTGGACCCTTTTGTCGCGCCTCCTTTGTCGCGGCTGGTCGCCCGCGACAAAAGGACCTTACCACCCGGAACAAAAGGCCTGTTATCTACTAGTGACTAGCTCCAACTCCCTCCATCGCCAAGAAAGCACCATCCTTATTGGCCTTGGTCCAGCCCTCGGCTGGTGGCTGCCAGTGCTCCACCGCTCTAGCCCTCTTCCTTGTCGGTAGCAAAACGGAGCCTACCAAAATCAATCTTCGCACCCTCCTCGAGCGCCCGTCGATTGACCTTCTCCCTCTTGATGAGGAACTCGTCATCGACCTCGAAGCAGCCGTTTTCCGCGTCCATCTTCTTGCAGACCTGTGCCAGGGATTCAAGTTGTCGCTTCCTTTCCTCGATCCAGTCAGGCGAGAAGGTATCTGTCAGGTCAATCGGTGGTGGGGAGGGGCCCCGGCTTATTTTTTTTGGAAAGATCCAGCAAATTCCTTCTCGTCTGCTCAATCGCATCCGACGGTCAAGGTTGCTCCCACCTCGATCAAAAGTTCAAAACCAGCCTCCGGCCAAGAACCCTAGACGTTTGTATTCCTCACCTCTCCGTCCCCATCCTTTCATTCCTGCAGATGGGTAGGAAACCCTAGACCAGATCTGTGTCGTCTTCGCGGGAGCATCTTGGGACCCGGGGCACGATCATGGGGCGCCAGAGCAAGGCAGCAGAAGATAGGCGCCAGAGCAAGGCAGCAGCAGATAGGCGCCGGAGCAGCGAAGAAGAGGAGAGGAAATATTTTATGTATCGTATCAAAGAGATGGAGGAGGAGATGGAGATGGGAATACTTACAAAGGAGATGCCCCGGCCAAATATTGTCAAGTATCATGGTAAAGTTTAGCATCCATATTTTATTATCTATCCTGCTTCTAATTTGTTCGTTATTGCTCAATCTTGCGCTTTGCGTGCAAATTTCTTGATCCTCCCCGCCTTTCTATTTACGTTGCGTTGCCTCCTTGCTATCCTAGTGATTATTTCCTTCCTCGTTATATCTACTACCATCTGGATCTGTTCGACAAACATTAGAGAAGTTACTCCTTGCTATCCTAGTGATGATTTTTTTCTTCATTTTTCGAAAGATCTACTGGGGAAGTTATGGGGATGGTACAAACTGCTACCAATGGGGGATTACGTGTCGTGGTCTGACTATAGCAACTACCTCAAAGAGTATCACTGTCGAAATGGTCATATAATTAGCAGCATTGCTGCTCTCCCTCAGACTGTAAGTGAACCTCCTGCCCCTTCACCATTATATCCTGCTTCTGTTTTATTTTTATTTCGGCTGTCCTGTTTGCTAACGTAAATTTTGATGACTGCCTGATGGTTTCAAGCAGTGTCTCAACAGTGAGGAGCAACTTGTGTCTGAGTGGAGGATCAAGATGAAATCTGAAAACTTGATGATGAGGAAATCGATCGTCCTAAGTTGCCTGATCCACAAGCATGTAGATTCAATCATCCACACAGGTTGCATCCTTTCTGATGTGTCCAGTGCCGCTTTGTTGGTATGTTCCCCACCTCGCTGTAACACACCAAATATTTTTTCTTGTATTTGTTCTGGTACCACTTTCCTCACCTGGCGTAACACAACAATCATTTTCTTGTTAAGTTTACTGCCATGACAATTAGCTGACATGGAAAGGGGTGAAACATTTATTTGGAGGGAAAACTGAACAAAAAACTGTCCAAACTATAATTGAACCATTTTCATCTATATGTCCTGTTATCATTGTCTCCTAGAAAGCTAGTTCTACTTTTGGTTACTGATCTCGATATTGAAAAACTACTGTCTACTGGGGTCTTTATACTTTGGGCAGTTTTACAAACTATAACTTGATTCATATTGTAATCACCAACAACCTCAATATGCCGCGCACTACAAATTATTTGCATGGATTGAGTATTCCTTTTTTTGCTTGACTTTTTTATTGCTGTTGTACTAATGCAAATCAATGGTTTCAAGTGTATTGCGAAGGAGGCTGACCTGGTGTGTCAGTTTCTGAGGTGTGGTGATGATACTGTTGATGATAACTTGATCGACCGGAGCAGAGAGATACGCACGTGTGCCTTGGCCCTTATGAACTGCACTTCAGACAATTCTGCTACTGCCTCCGCTGTCTTGTTGGTAAGTGCCTGCCTTAAGAAAAAACACCTAATATTGCCATCCATCCATCTGTCAAATTGATGATCACCTTTAAGCCTTACGCCCCTTCTTTCAAACTTAATATTGTCATCCATACACTTGGCCTTATGAGCCGCACTTTGCACAAGTTTGTTTTTATGGGCACTAACTGATGGGTGTCTTCAATTTAAGGGTATGGCAAGGGAGGCTGAAATGATGTGTGCGTGGATGATTAAAAATAATAAGCCTATCGATTTCTGTGATTTCGTACCTCGTGAGATTGTGGACAGCCACATAGTCCGGTTCGAAACCTTGAATGTTATGATCAACATACTAGAAGAGTCTTGTTCTGCTGCTGCTGCTGCTGCTGCTTGGCACAAGATTGATAAGGAAGGACCTGCTAGTAGAAATGGTCCTGGTGGTGATGGGGATGGAGTTATTGCTGATGGAGCAGCAAACACCATAGGGTATGGATGTTCCATTCTTTTCTTCTTTGCTGATGCAACTCTATGTGGTTTTGAGAGAATACTTCTCGATGATAAGCATTGTGATACTATAAGATTCATTGTATTATCACCAGGGGTGGAATTTCAGATGTATTGAATTCTCACTATAATAAAAAGATTAAAGGTGGTGAAAAGGGGAAAAACAGTAAGATGATAAAAGGTAACAGAGAAGTTAATCAACATTGTTTACTATAGCTCTTCATATTTCCCTTGTAATATGCTTCATATCTTTTTTTTTTGTCATTGTTTTGTTTCAGAAGATCTTATGGAGAAACTATGGGGGTGGGAAAGGCTGCTACCACTGTCCGTTTCTGTTAAGTCGGCCGACTATCGTAGCTATCTTGAGGAGTATTTCAAACACAATGCTTCTGAGTTTGCTGCTGGTGCTCCTGCCAACCAAAGTCCCGAGGATTCGCCAATCGCAAATAATTCTTACATGGGTGCTGATCTTGTCAAATCTGTAAGTAAACCGTATTGCTTCTTTACCAAACCATTGATTACCTAACTGAAACTGTTTGCATTAACATATTTCAAACTCACATTTTTTTTTCATGTAGTGTCTCAAGATGGAGGACGAACTCCTATCTGAGTGGAAGACTCGAGTGAGATGTAGCATTAATGACACCTTATCAGTCAGCACTATTATTCAGTGTAACCTTATTAAGGAGCTAGTACTTTCAAGTTGCAGCACAGGGGGTGAATTGTTTTCTCTTGCTTTACTGGTATGTGCCTACCCTGTCCGAACAAACCGAACACAACATTCATATTTTTTTTGTATCGTATCACTGGAATTCTATTCCTGTCTGAATACTAGTGGCTGAATATGTGCTGCTTAATCCTAATGACTAAAATAACCTAAAATAATGCAAGATGAAAAATAACACTCACAAACTAGTTCTACTCATTGTCACAAATTAAGGTGAATCATCTGCTCTCTTTCAGCAGTTGCACAAGCTAGTGTGGGGTAGGAGAAATTGCATGATATTTAATTGTGTCCTTATGAACCTAGGTCTTACATGCTTACTGTTTCACATTATAGGTTGGACTAGTTCTATCCAATTCAGCTCATACATAAACCTTTAGTAGAACAGTAGTTGTTTGGGTAGAATATTGAGTTCTCGTATGATTCTTTCTATGGTCTCTTGCCTGATGGAAAACTTTGGTTTCAAGTGTATCACCAAGGAGGCTGACCTGATGTGTGAGCTGTTGAAGCATGGCGCTGAGCCTTTTGATGACATCATCCAGCAGAGCAGTGTGATCCGCATGTGTGTCTTGGGCCTTGCGAACCTCAAAGGGCACCAATCTATTTCTGTCGCTGCTGCAATGGTGGTACGTGCCTGCCTGCATCCTGCCTCCCATTAAAATGTGCTGAATTTTAACATGTATATGCACCATCTTTTCTGCAAATTACCTACTGATATTGGCACTGTCTGCAAATGATGAATGTTTTGGATTCAAGGGTATGACATATGAGGCCAAGAAGATGTGTGATTGGATCAAGAGAGAGAAGAAGCTTCTCACCTTCAGCCTGTCTGAGCCTAATGGTCTTGAGTGCTGCTTGATCCGGATCAAAGCCTTGGGTGTTATGACAAGCATACTGGAGGATTGTTCCTTTCCTTGTATATAAGAAGGTTAGTGGAAAGTACTATTTTTCTTCATGGTTAGATATAATTGCACATAATTGTAGGTCTTTTTGAAATGCATGTTAGACATATTTTGAAATGTCAAAAAAATTGAAGCAAAAAATTGGCACGTACATCTTCATGTGCTACATGCTCACAAAGTCGTTTCATGAAAAATTGACTTTTGTGTGGCACGTGTAAAAAGACAATTCGGTGTTAAAAAAAGGCTTATAACAAGATAAATTTTCTCTTTTTTTACGTAGATTACATTTTTTTTTCATGAAACTTGACAAACACACATATATTATGGAGATGTACATTTTTTTGTCAAAACAATTTGACACTTTGGAATATGTTTTCTTGGTAGAGGGATCATATGCACCTGGAGCTGAATTGAGTTTCCGTCAATAGATGGACATCATATGTTCCTTTTATATCCCCCCCCCCCCCCAGGCTCTTCTGTCTTGTTTCTTAATTGTTTAGTAAAATTACAGTTTGCATATTAATGGCAAAACAAAATCATTTCCATACTGTTTCTGGAAATTGCAATGTTATCATGGTATTGTCGTTGCCTGTCTTTTGGGCGGCCACATGAAAACGTTCCTAATTGATTCGTGCTCTTCTTTCCACTGCAGATGCGGGATGATGATGCAATGTCATATGGCTAGATAAGGGTTGGAGCAAGGATGGGGACCCACCCATGCATGGGTTTCTTTTAACTGGAACACTAGTCTTAGTTTTAAGTACTCCGTAGATACTTAGTACTGCTGGGTTATGTGGTGGTGATGTTTGCTCTTATATTATGGTACTGTTGGATTATATTACTGCTACCGGGCCAAACTGTGCTGCTGTATTGTACAAAACATGGTACTCCCTCCATCATGCCGAAGTTGTTGGCGTCCATTCATTTTAACATTTACCCTATGAACTAAATTCTTCTCCATTTTGGTTATTCTCACCTGAAATCCAAAACTCGTTCTTCTCCTCTGTGTCTGTCTTTGGCGTCCCTTACTGCTGCCGTCTGCTGCTCCGTGTAGGGTGGCGGCCCTTTGCAGTCCGCCCCCACATCCAGCTTGTCGCGGTATGCACTGTCCGCTCCCTCGTCGGAGGTGGGGCCTCTCTGCTGCTTGGGATCCCTGGGGGCACAGAAGAGCTCCAGCTTGACTCGGCCGGCAGCCTAGCCTTCTGCTTGCCCATGTCTGCCTGCAGTCGCTCGCCTCGCCGGAGTAGACTCGCGCAGAGGAGACCACCGACCTCTGCAGCTCTGCCACCAGCCTCCACAGCTCCGGCCGGAGGCCCGACTTGGCAGTTCGCAACTTGTAGAAGAGAACCACAATTGTTGGGCATCATCCCGCAGCAGCTGCAGCTGAAGAGGACCTCAAGTGTCCCAATGTCCATTTTGCTGAATGTTGTAATGGCAGCTGATAAAAGAGAGTAATCGTTCATGCTGCAGCAGTGAGGGAAGACCTGCTCCTCGCCGGCGTTCTGCTTCCCTTCTTCTCGTTGGTGCTCTGGTCCCCTTCCTCACAGGTGCTATGGTCCCTGGCCTCCTCCTCTACCGCGAGCACAAGAACAAATCGACAAGAGCTCCAGCTCCAGCTCGCTGTCTCGACTCTCGTGGTCCAGCTCGAGCGCTATGAGGCGAGGCCGATCGCCATAGTCCTTCCCCGACATCGCCGTCCATCGCTTTCGTCGTCTTCCCAGTTGAATAAGCGGAGCCAAAGCCAGAGCCAGAGCCGCTGCTCGCCGTCGGAGGGCTATTGCAATCTGCCGACCATTTGAAGTGAACATTGTCTTCAGCAGTAGGTCCTGGAATCATTCAATATATGTGATGGTACACGTTAATCTGCGTGCAATCAATTTGACAATCTATATTTGTGAAGGAAGTATAATCCTGGGAAATCAAACATTATAATGTTTCTCAACTTGAGACAACTCGGCCACCAGGAGTATGAAATATGCTTGATTCACAAGTACAGCTGGATTGATAGCTCTATCTGATCAACTCCAGTTTTAAGTGACCTAACTTGAATAGTTATGTGCTTTGTCAGGATATCAACAGTTATGAGCTTAGATAGAGAAAATATTTCACTTGACATTATTTTGAGTGAAAGGGCAGAAAAATATGGCCTAATGAAATAAGATAAGAAAGCATGGATAAAAAAGACTGAAAAATATGCTCAACATCTACATCCATCAGTAATCTTACAGTCTGCATTTCTTCAGAAAGTCATGCAGCTATACAGTGAGTGGCATAAAAAATACCTTGCAGTTCCGTGTGCAAGAATTCACAATTCACGTTTTGTTGAAAAAGCTAATACTCCAAGGCTCTCTCAACACCAGCTATCTAACTGGCAGTGGCTGCCTGATCATTGACTTTCTTATTATCAGCTTTCATCTAGGCTTTTAGCCTTTTATTATCGCCTTGTGCATCTTCTCTAATACTTCAGCTCTCTTCTTTTCCTACTTCATCTGTTTGGAGTTGAGACAAACAAAATGTGAAACTAAGTGCTAATTCTTGAGAACCATGTTCTGGTTTGTATATTGAGCAAAAGAACATCCCTAGTACCTGATAAAAATATTTGAGAATAAGACTAGCATACAGGGTGTGATAAAAATAAAAATATATGTACTTGTGCTATGGTCCCTGGCCTCCTCCTCTACCGCGAGTACGGAAATAAATAATTGTCAAGCACACACAAGATGCAGGGTGTAATAAAATTCAAAAGTACATATATCACTAAATTTGATGTTTCCAAAATTAGTTTGAGCCCATTAAAGAAAAATTAGAAGTACATGTATCACCTGATTATGTTTTGCAAAGCCTAAACTGAACCTACTCTCAAGTCTGAACAGTAGCAAATTCTTCACAGGGGAATGGAGATAACACAGAGCCTTACTTTATTTAGAAAAAGGAGTAAATAAACACAAAGTAGACCAAGTAGTATGATCTGGCAGTGTTATTGCCATATGTTTAGCAGGCCCTGACTGAATATTTCAATAAAAAAATTGCGTATAGGAATAGTCCTATACTCCATGGAAAAGTCTTTTGTTCAGCCATTAGCCGCTCGTGTCGTTCGGTTCGGTGTCACGCTGATAGGTTCGCTACTAACGAATCACCGACCCACTGGCCCGCTTGTCCTCCAACTCAGATGATTTACACAAAAATAACTCTATTGTGAAACTATAGCACAGACTGACCTCTCGGGTAAACTATTTCACCCATCTAACCCTTTTGTGTGACGCCCCTCTCATGGGCGCCACAGATGCCCGAGTGGCGCCCGTGCTACCGTCGCCACACACCCATCGATGTGGCGCCCTCGACGCTGAGCTGTGCACCGATCCGACGTGGCAGGATGTGTGGCGCCACTCTCGCCGGCGCCACACTTTGAAAGTGTGGCGCCCGTGGCAAGGGCACCACACATCCACTTATGTTTGCACAAAACATACCGTAAGACATTTCTCTAGGGACTTAGCCGTTTTGGCGACCTCCGTTTGTGTGGCGCCGACGGCATGGGCGCCACACCTCACCATGTGGCGCCGACGCCACGGACGCCACACAAAGAGGCTCGCCAAAACGGCTAAGGACTAATCGTCCGGAGCCCCCGGATGTTTTCGACCTAGAAGTTGATATAAGTTGACATGTGTGGCGCCGACGCCATGGGCGCCACCAGTGGGAAGGGCGCCACACATTGACTTGTGTTAAAACCATGAAAAATCCTACCATATTCCAACAGTTTTGAATACAACATTGCACCGAATATGTACGACACAGACGATAATGGTTCAAACAACAAATAAGGTTCGACGACATCAAGGTTTCAATTACAATAAGGTTCAACGACATGAAGGTTCGAGAAGATCAAGTTTCACACAACATCATGGTTCGACAACATAAAGGTTTGACAACAAGAACATAGCCAAAGGGACATCACTGCGTGGCAAAGGCTCCCTCCCCCCTCGCCTTCTTCTTCTTAGATTCTTCGTTCTTCCTTCTCCCTTACGTCCCGAGCCAACTGAACCACGGAGTCGAAAAAGTGGTGGCGCTCCTCCGTCTTTGAAGCTTCCGCTTGAGCTCTTTCCTCCTTTGATACATCTTCA
>NC_061512.1:59544933-59646441 GCF_022539505.1 Lolium rigidum | reverse complement strand
GAAGATGGATGGCTTTCTCCTTGCTCCACCATCCATGGCGGGTGTTGGTGAGGTCGGAAGACGACAATATCTCCGTCAAAGGGTCAAGCTTTTAGGGCACATGTTCGTAAACAATTTGGAACTACTGTACACCCTATTGGAAAGGCAAATCATTTTTTATTGGTGGTTTCTTTTGGCCGTGCAAAATTTAAGCTCAGTGAAGAGACCGTTGGTTTGGCTCTTGAGTCTTGTCTGGGTGGACTTTATGTGGATTTTTCAGTGATACAGTTAAGTGACAGAGTATTTCGTTTCTCAGTGGCTTCGAGGCATGTGGGTTTCATGGTTTATTCTCTAAGGAAGTTCTCTACTGAGCAGTTCAAGTGCTACTTTCATCTATGGGGTTTTGGTGGGCCGAACTGGCGGAAGGAATTTGCTTCTTGGCAGCAAGAATGTAATGAGGAGTGGACCTTGGTCAGTCCAAATAAGAAGAGAACGGTCTCTGCTCTGAATGCGCTTCGTAAAAGCCTGACCGACCTATTTTGCAGCGCAAGAATTCATCAGTTTCTGTTAAGAAATCCTTATCTTTTGCTGAAACTTTAGTTTATGAGGCCTGCTCTGGATATTCCATGAAGGATGATTCTCTTAAGAATGATCAAGAACCCAAAATATCTGAACAAAATGATGCTGAAACTGTCCCCAAAAGCTTTTATCATTGTGCCAATGGACAGGTCGATAATGAAGTCGATCCTTTTGATAAACTTGTCGATGATATGGCCTACAGGGTGTGGAATTGTGGTCGATGTTTATCTTTAAGTCACAAAACTTCAGTTTGCACCAATGAAATACGTTGCAGAGGTTGTTTCAGCTACGGTCATATTCGGAAAGATTGTCTGAAGGATAAACGGGCGAAAAAGTGGATCCCAAAAAAGAAGGAGACGGGTTCCCCAAAAACTTTGGCAGGAAAAGAGGCCGAGCCGGACACAATTTCTGGGGATGAATCGGTTATTGAACAAATACCTCCTGAAGTGCAGATATTAAGACCACAACCGCCCGAAAATACAGCAGATCCAAACCCTACACCACCGCCTTTGCCACCGCCGCTACCTTCATTGTTGTTTCGCTCTCCAATGGCGAATTTTGAAGTTGATCCGGCGTTTTGGTTACCTCCTGGACATCAGATCATAGATGGTGGTCCAACAAGATTGCCTCGTACTTTCTACACGCCTGTTGTGCGACCACCTAGACGCAATGAAACTATCTGCACTGCGGAGCTTCTTCCACCGCCACCGCAAGCTTTGGTGCCGTTCTGGCGTGAACAGGTTCGAAATTTTGTGCTTCATGACCTGCATATTGATGTTGAGGAAGTTCAACCTAGTATTTTTGGTTTGGGATATTTTCGGCTTTGTAGTCCGGCTGCTAGGGCTGCATTGGTAGCTCATGTGCCATATCAATTGCAAAACGGAGTTTTCGTTCGCTTTGTTAATCATGATGACAGAGACAAACACAGGGCAATGCAGGGGTTTCGGTCAGGCTGGCTTATGTTCTTGGCTATACCCTTAGATTTCAGAAACGAGTATGACATATCTAATGCAATTGCTGCTTTTGGTCGGTTCCATCATTGGCATCAGGATGAAAATATGGTTGAACGCACATTAGTGTATGCCTCCTTCCCATCTCCAGCTTTGGTTCCTCGTGATGTTGTGTTTGGTGATTATGCTACTATAGGTGGGGTCAGGGAAACCTGGACGGCTGTCTGTTATATCCTTACTGCAGACTTTGTGGATATGTTACCTCATGATGAAGATCAGATGCCGGTTGATGGAAACCCACATCCCCTGCCTGGTCAGCTACAACCTGGAAATTTCAATTAGGTTATGCCCCAATACCCTGAGATTGGATGGAACAATTTTCCTGAGCAGCAGCAGCCAGCCAATGTTGAGGATGAAGATTTCTTTCAGCCAGATGATCAACCAATGCATAATAACAATAATGTACAGGAAGTAGCTCAGTTGCATGATGATGAGGATAATATTCAGAATAATGTGGAAGAGATATTGATTGATGATTCAATCATTGTGGGAGGGTCACAGGGATCAACTACATCTACCAATTCCGATGTTTCTGTCAGTGGTGTTCTGAATCATAACATTATCATTAATTCTGTTAGCTTGGTATATACCAGTCCAGATTTTTCACAGAATTTTTCTAAGGGTTTTGGTCATAGCAAGCCCATCTCTGCTGGTGTTTATGCTCCAATTTCACAGCAGGATAGCTTCTATTTCTTGCCCACCTTGGGCAAACCATCTGTACAATTTTCTTCTATGAATATTTTCAATATGGTTCTTCAGTCCAATGGTTGAGTAGAAAAGTTTAAGTCTATGACTCGTCATGCTGTTGTGTCTGTTGTGGAACAAGTGTCAACTTTGTGCATTCAAACCCCAGAGAAACGAAAAAGTGTGCCGCCAGTTCATCTGCAATACTCAGAATCGATTGCTAGAAGAACTAGGGCTCGGTCTAAGTCTTTTACTAAAGTGCATGGTAAACTGTCAGTTAACCCAACAAGCCAGAAGCGTCAGAGAGCGTCTAAAGGCAAATCAGCTGCTTTAATCTTTACTCAAGGGTTGCATCATCCCTTGGGGGAACTGACAGCAAGTTCTAGTGTTGTTTCAGAGGACTTGGTCAGACGGAGTACAAGAACAATCACTAAAAGGGAGGGGTATAAAACTGGATGTTCTGTATGCAAGCAAACAACAAAGAAAAAGCCGAAACAAGCTAATCCAATGGAAGATAGGACAGAGCAAGTGTCACCTTTCATACCAATAACAGTTTTGCAGAAGGTTGGGAGAGACTTGGAGATACCTGAAGTTGATAGTAGAGAAGCTTACGGTTTCTCAAAAGGTTTCACAAAACAAAAAGGTTTCGGATGTTTGAAAAATCAATTGAAGCTTTTTTGGTACTACAGTGTGTTACTCAGTTATGGGTTTTATCAAGGGTTTTAGTCAGTGATAAGAGATTGTGGTGTGGGTCAGTTTTAATAATGAGGTTTTCTGACTGGTTGAGGTATCATATGCTACATCTGATGAGATTTTATGTAAGAGCTTCCGTGTGTGGACATGTTATGCATGGCACTTTGTTTTCATCTATATGGAGTTTTCAATGAATAGTTACTTCACTTAATATGGATTGGAATGTGTTCCGTTGGAATGTGAGAGGTTTAAATGACAAAGATAAAAGATTGGCGGTTTTTAATAAAATTGATGAATGCCAATGTTCTGTTGTGTGTTTGCAAGAAACAAAGTGTCAAGATTTTGAGCACTCTTTCATCAGGTCTTTCTGCCCCAAAAGGTTTGATCAATTTGCTTTTGTACCGTCTGTGGGTGCTTCTGGTGGTGTCATAGTCTTGTGGAACAGCAAAGTGTTCTCTGGCAGTTTGATTGAGCTAAACAAATCAGCCATAAGAATTCAATTCACATCAACACATAATTCAGATAAGTGGACACTTGTTAATGTTTATGGCCCTTGCAAAGGACCAGATAGAGATGATTTTGTGCAATGGTTGTATGATCTGAAAATTCCTTTACAAGAACTGTGGCTTCTTCTTGGTGACTTCAACTTTATCAGATCAGTGGATAATAGAAATAAGCCGGGGGCTGATTTAAATGATATATTCTTGTTTAATAGTGTCATCAGTCAGTTAGGCTTGATCGAGTTACCCCTTAAAGGTAGTCGTTTCACCTGGTCAAATATGCAAAGCATCCCCTTATTAGAACAGATTGATTGGTTTTTCACAAGTTGTGAGTGGACTTTAAAATTTCCAAATACAGTGGTACAACCTTTGGCAAAAATAAATTCGGACCATGTTCCTTGTGTGGTCACTATTTCCGCTAAAATTCCTAAAGCAAAAATATTCCATTTTGAGAACATGTGGATTGAGCAACCTGGTTTTTATGAGCTTGTTGAAAGAGTGTGGAATATGCCTGTTAAATCTAGTCACACAGCAAATATGCTGACTGCAAAATTCAAGAATCTTAGACATGAGCTCAAGAAGTGGGGGAAAAGCTTATCTCATCTCAAGCATCTTATTGAAAATTGTAATAAAGTGGTTCTCCTCCTTGATGAACTTGAAGAACATAGAGCTCTTAGTACTCCAGAATTTAATTTTCGGAATACAGTTAAGGTACATCTAAAAAAGCTACTTTCTATTCAGTCCACTTATTGGAGAAATAGATGTACAATCAGATGGGTTCAACTTGGTGGTGAAAATACGAAATTCTTCCATGCTAAGGCTACTGAAAGGTACAGACACAACACCATTACTGAGATCAAAGATGTTGATGGCCATGTGTTAACAAATCATCAAAGTAAGGCTCTTGCTTTCTGGAAGTGTTATAAAGAAAGAATGGGTGTTTCTACTGGAGAGGTAGCACAGGCAGATATTTCTCACATTGTTCAACGTGTTGAGGGTTTATACTGCCTCTCTCAGCCTTTTACTGAAGAGGAAGTTGATAATGTCATCAAGCATATGAAAGTGGATAGGGCACCTGGGCCAGATGGTTTTAATGGAATGTTTGTCAAGAAATCCTGGAGAATTATAAGGAAAGATTTTATGCAACTATGCCAAGATTTTTATTCTCGGAAGACCCCTTTGCATAGTATCAATGGCTCATATATTACTTTGGTACCAAAGCAGAATTCACCTGAAACTGTTAATGACTTCTGGCCCATCTCGTTGACAAATACTTGCCTCAAATTTCTCACCAAGCTGGCTGCCAACAGACTTCAGGATCATATCAAAGACTGTTGTCGAGGGTACTCCTCGGCAATGCCCTCTGATTGGGGCTTAGGGTTGATGGAATCCTGTAAGCTGACTCGAGACATCGGTTCACAGACAAGCGGGGAGAGCGATTTACCCAGGTTCGGGGCCCTCGATGAGGTAAAACCCTTACGTCCTGCCTGTCTGATCTTGATTATGAGAATATTGGGTTACAATGGGGTGCCGAAGGATTCGGCTGAGATCTCGCCGAAAGGCTAAGTGCTGCGGCGACCTAGCTCTAGACTTCTGGTGGCTAAGATTGCTAAGATTGATCGTGTCCCTCGGCAGCCCCTCTCCTGGCCTTTATATAGGTGGCCAGGTCCCAAGAAGTCTAACCGAGTACGACTAGCTTTACAGTAGTCCTAGCTCTAAACTTTCCTTGTTCGGCTCCTTCCTTGTCTTGTCCACCAAGGAATCTTCTGCTGCGCCATCTAAGTGGCCTGCCTTGCCATCGAGTACCTTCATGGGCCTCCAGTTAGATCGTATAGGGTAGGGCAATGTCGGTCACCCGAAGGGTAATGCCCACGTCAGTAGCCCCCGAGTGTCTAGCCGAAGATAGTTCGGGTAGAGACTAGAGCATGCCTCCACCTAATGTTCTTCTCCTTGATTGTCTTTGTCCATCTTGTATTAGCATCATCTTCTTCTATCGGGTGCGCGTGCACAGCTCCCGATGGGAGTAGCCCCCGAGTCTAGGTACGGATGCTTGCAATCCGTGCGTAGACTCAAGTTGTACTACTCGAACGTTTCGCTCTGCCGAAGTTTTTCTGCAAGTCTTCATGGGTCATCCGATATTTTTGCACTAAGGCTTGTATTCTTCGATAAGTTTTCCGCGCGTAAGGGATAATGAGTAACGTGCCCAACTTTTGTCTGGTTAACCGCCGATGGCAAAACAACGTCACCCTACACAGAATCAAGTCCCCGGGCATGATCCTGGAGTGCAAAAAAGTTCTATCAGGTGCGCGTTCAGCGCTCCCGATGGGAGTAGCCCCCGAGTCTGGACACGGGCGCTTGCAACCGGGTGCAGACTCAAATTCTTCACTGGAATATCTTCGAGTTCTCATTTTATCGGGTGCGCGTCCAGCGCTCCCGATGGGAGTAGCCCCCGAGTCTGGACACGGACGCTTGTGACCGGGTGCAGACTCAAGCGTAACCATCCGATGATTCTTCATTTTCATTCGACTGCTCGCGACAGTCTTCATGATGTCACTGATGACGTATCGCTGCTGTGGTTTGACTGACAAGACTTGACCTGACGGGCCTGATGACGCGTAAAGCACACGCCCGTTGGGAACCCCAAGTGGAAGGTGTGATGCGTACAACAACAAGTTTCCCTCAGTAAGAAACCAAGGTTTATCGAACCAATAGGAGTCAAGGGCCACGTGAAGGTTGTTGGCGGAGGAGTGTAGTGCGGCGCAACACCAGGGATTCCAGCGCCAACGTGGAACCTGCACAACACAATCAAAATACTTTGCCCCAACGTAACAGTGAGGTTGTCAATCTCACCGGCTTGCTGTAAACAAAGGATTAAACGTATGGTATGGAAAATGATGTTTGTTTGCGAAGAACAGTAGAGAATAGAGTTTGCAGTAGATTGTATTTCAGATGTAAAAGAATGGACCGGGGTCCACAGTTCACTAGTGGTGTCTCTCCAATAAGATAAATAGCATGTTGGGTGAACAAATTACAGCTTGGGCAATTGACAAATAGAGAGGGCATAACAATGCACATACATATCATGATGACTACTATGAGATTTAATCAGTGGCATTACGACAAAGTACATAGACCGCTCTCCAAAGCATGCATCTATGCCTAAAAAGTCCACCTTCGGGTTAGCATCCGCACCCCTTCCAAGCATTAAGTTGCAAACAACTGTACAATTGCATTAAGTATGGTGCGTAATGTAATCAACACAAATATCCTTAGACAAAGCATTGATGTTTTATCCCTAGTGGCAACAAGCACATCCACAACCTTAGAACTTTCCGTCACCGTCCCGCATTCAATGGAGGTATGAACCCACTATCGAGCATAAATACTCCCTCTTGGATTCACAAGTATCAACTTGGCCAGAGCCTCTACTAGCAACGGAGAGCATGCAAGAACATAAACAACACATATATGATAGATTGATAATATCCTTGACATAGTATTCCATATTCATCGGATCCCAACAAACACAACATGTAGCATTACAAATAGATGATCTTGATCATGATAGGCAGCTCACAAGATCTAACATGATAGCACAATGAGGAGAAGACAACCATCTAGCTACAGCTATGGACCCATAGTCCAAGGATGAACTACTCACACATCAGTCCGGAGGCGATCATGGTGATGTAGAGTCCGCCGGGTGATGGTTCCCCTCTTCGGCAGGGTGCCGGAGGCGATCTCCTGAATCCCCCGAGATGGGATTGGCGGCGGCGGCGTCTCTAGAACTTTTTCCGTATCGTGGCTCTCGGTAATAGGGTTTTCGCGACGGAGAGTTCAAGTAGGCGGAAGGGCAGAGTCGGAGGGCTGACGAGGGGCCCACACCATAGGGCGGCGCGGGCCCCTCCTTGGCCGCGCCGCCTTATGGTGTCGCCACCTCGTGGCCCCACTTCGTATGCTCTTCGGTATTCTGGAAGCTCCGTGGAAAAATAAGACCCTGGGCGTTGATTTCGTCCAATTCCGAGAATATTTCCTTTGTAGGATTGCTGAAACCAAAATCAGCAGAAAATAGGAACTGGCGCTTTGGCATCTTGTCAATAGGTTAGTGCCGGAAAATGCATAATAATGATGTAAAGTGTGTATAAAACATGTGAGTATTGTCATCAAAGTAGCATGGAACATAAGAAATTATAGATACATTTGATACGTATCAAGCATCCCCAAGCTTAGTTCCTACTCGCCCTCGAGTAGGTAAACGATAACAAGGATAATTTCTGAAGTGACATGCTATCATAATCTTGATCAATACTATTGTAAAGCATATGAGGTGAATGAAGTGATTCGAAGCAATGGTGAAGACAATGATTAAACAACTGAATCATATAGCAAAGACTTTTCATGAATAGTACTTTCAAGACAAGCATCAATAAGACTTGCACAGGAGTTAACTCATAAAGCAATAAATTCTTAGTAGAAAGTTTTGAAGCAACACAAAGGAAGATATAAGTTTCAGAGAGTTGCTTTCAGCTTCAACATGTATATCTCATGGATAATTGTCAACACAAAGTAATATGATGAATGCAAATAAGCAAGTATGTAGGAATCAATGCACACACGCTGACACAAGTGTTTGCTTCTAAGATAGAAAGAAGTAGGTAAACTGACTCAACATAAAGTAAAAGAATGGGCCCTTCGCAGAGGGAAGCATGGATTACTGTTTTTGTGCTAGGGCTTTTATTTTGAAAACAAAGAAACAATTTTGTCAATGGTAGTAATAATTTATATGTGTTATGCATAAGACATCCTATAAGTTGCAAGCCTCATGCATAGAATACCAATAGTGCTCGCACCTTGTCCTAATTAGCTTGGATTTACATGGATTATCATTGCATAACATATGTTTCAACCAAGTGTCACAAAGGGGTACCTCTATGCCGCCTCGTACAAAGGTCCAAGGAGATAGATCGCATTTGATTTCTCGTTTTTGATAGAGCTCAACTAAGGACATCCATACCGAGAAAACATAAAAAACAGATAATGGACTCCTCTTTAATGCATAAGCATTCAACAACGAGATAATATTCTCATAAGAGATTGAGGATTAATGTCCAAACCGAAACTTCCACCATGATTCATGGCTTTAGTTAGCGGCCCAATGTTCTTCTCTAACAATATGCATACTCAAACCATTTGATCATGATAAATCACCCTTACTTCAGACAAGACGAACATGCATAGCAACTCACATGATATTCAACAAAGGTGTAATAGTTGATGGCGTCCCCAGAAACATGGTTACCGATCAACAAGCAACTTATAAGAAATAAGATACATAAGCTACATATTCTTTACGGCGTCTCTGGAACTTTTTTCGTATCATGGCTCTCGGTAATAGGGTTTTCGCGACGGAGAGTTTAAGTAGGCGGAAGGGCAGAGTCGGAGGGCTGACGAGGGGCCCACACCGTAGGGCGGCGCGGTCCCCTCCTTGGCCGCGCCGCCTTGTGGTGTCGCCACCTCGTGGCCCCACTTCGTATGCTCTTCGGTCTTCTGGAAGCTCCGTGGAAAAACAAGACCCTGGGCGTTGATTTCGTCCAATTCCGAGAATATTTCCTTTGTAGGATTTCTGAAACCAAAAACAGCAGAAAACAGGAACTGGCGCTTCGGCATCTTGTCAATAGGTTAGTGCCAGAAAATGCATAGTAATGATGTAAAGTGTGTATAAAACATGTGAGTATTGTCATAAAAGTAGCATGGAACATAAGAAATTATAGATACATTTGAGACGTATCAGGGCCCACCCTAATTCTGCGCGGGCAGTTTTTAGGAAGTGACCAGTTCACGCGCACCGACCGAGGCGTCTCCTCGATTTTCGCGCGTCGTGGGAATAATGGGCCGCCGGTTCCGTTCTTCTCTCAGATGCCATGTGTACAGCCAGATCTGACCCACCTCCCGCGATGCCTGCGAAGTTATGGCCACGATCTTGCATCAATTTTTACGGCATAATGATACGTCTCAAACGTATCTATAATTTCTTATGTTCCATGCTAGTTTTATGATAATACTCACATGTTTTATACACACTTTACATCATTTATACGCATTTTCCGGCACTAAACTATTAACGAGATGCCGAAGCGCCAGTTCTCGTTTTGTGCTCGTTTTTGGTTTCGTAAATCCTACACAGGAAATATTCTCGGAATTGGACGAAACGAACGCCCAGGGTCTTATTTTTCCACGGAGCTTCCAGAAGACCGAAGAGCATACGAAGTGGGGCCACGAGGCGTCGACACCACAGGGCCACGCGGCCAAGGGGGGGCCGCGCCGCCCTATGGTGTGGGGCCCCCGTGCCTCGTCCGACTCTGCCCTTCCGCCTACTTAAACTCTCCGTCGCGAAAACCCTATTACCGAGAGCCACGATACGGAAAAAGTTCCAGAGACGCCGCCGCCGCCAATCCCATCTCGGGGATTCAGGAGATCGCCTCCGGCACCCCGCCGGAGAGGGGAATCATCACCCGGAGGACTCTACATCACCATGATCGCCTCCGGACCGATGTGTGAGTAGTTCATCCTTGGACTATGGGTCCATAGCAGTAGCTAGATGGTTGTCTTCTCCTCATTGTGCTATCATGTTAGATCTTGTGAGCTGCCTATCATGATCAAGATCGTCTATTTGTAATGCTACATGTTGTTTTTGTTGGGATCCGATGAATATGGAATACTATGTCAAGTTGATTATTGATCTATCATATATGTGTTGTTTATGATCTTGCATGCTCTCCGTTGCTAGTAGAGGCTTTGGCCAAGTTGATACTTGTGACTCCAAGAGGGAGTATTTATGCTCGATAGTGGGTTAATGCCTCCATTGAATCTGGGACAGTGATAGAAAGTTCTAAGGTTGTGGATGTGTTGTTGCCACTAGGGATAAAACATCAATGCTTTGTCTAAGGATATTTGTGTTGATTACATTACGCACCATACTTAATGCAATTGTCTCGTTGTTTGCAACTTAATACTCGGAAGGGGTGCGGATGCTAACCCGAAGGTGGACTTTTTAGGCATAGATGCATGCCGGATAGCGGTCTATGTACTTTGTCGTAATGCCCTAAGTAAATCTCATATTAGTAATCATGATATGTATGTGCATTGTTATGCCCTCTCTATTTGTCAATTGCCCAACCGTAATTTGTTCACCCAACATGCTATTTCTTATTGGAGAGACACCACTAGTGAACTGTGGACCCCGGTCCATTCTTTTACATCTGAAATACAATCGACTGCAATCTCTGTTCTCTGTTGTTCTTCACAAGCAAACATCATTTTCCACACCATACGTTTAATCCTTTGTTTACAACAAGCCGGTGAGATTGACAACCTCACTGTTACGTTGGGGCAAAGTATTTTGATTGTGTTGTGCAGGTTCCACGTTGGTGCCGGAATCCCTGGTGTTGCGCCGCACTACACTCCTCCGCCAACAACCTTCACGTGGCCTTCATCTCCTACTGGTTCGATAAACCTTGGTTTCTTACTGAGGGAAACTTGCTGCTGTACACATCACACCTTCCACTTGGGGTTCCCAACGGGCGTGTGCTTTACGCGTCATCACATAAACAGATAGCCTCCTTCCTTTTACTTTTTACGCCTCCCACTGCTCATCTACTCGCCCAGTCTTTCCTGTCACCTCTGTTCTCCCCTCAAGAGCTTCACGCGCCATGGGCAAGGAGAAGGGCACCAGCGCCTCAGATGCAACCAAAGTCAGCCGTGACTGGAGCGCCTCCGCCATTTCCAACCGTGATGTGAACAGGCTGCGAGCCCTGGGCCTCATCTCCTCATCTGAGGATGACATTCGTCTTCCAGGTGCTGTTTCTCGTCCAAGGCCTCCGAAGGGCTTCACCGTTATGTTCGCTGCTTTCTTATTCCGTGGTCTCTCTCTTCCCGCCCATGAGTTTCTCCGTTCCCTTCTTTTCTTCTACGGGATTCAGCTCTGGCAGCTGACCCCAAACTCCATTCTCCACCTCTCTATCTTTATCACTGTCTGTGAAGCCTTCCTCGGCATTGACCCCCACTGGGGTCTTTGGAGGAAGATTTTCTATGTGAAGCGTCATAACGACAGCAATGCCCCCCCATCGTCGGTGGCGTTGGCTTTGTTGTCAGGAAGGAGGTCGATTACTTCGACTACCAGATGAAGGAATCCGTCCAGGGCTGGCGCAACAAATGGTTTTATCTGCGAGACCCCTCGGTGCGTGGGCGGCGCTCGAATCTCCCTCCTTTTGAAGATGTCCTGATAGCTCAGCCGAAGAAGTCCTGGCGAAACATCCTCTCTCCCGAAGAGAGGGCGATAGCTGACAGGCTGTTCGACCAGGTCATCATCCTGAAGAATACGGGAGGCTTGACGATGTGCGGCACCGAGGTAGTCTCAGTGTTCTTACAACGTCGAGTGCAGCCGCTAATGTCTCGACCCCACCAATTGTGGCTTTATACTGGCAAGGACGACAAGTCTAGGGTCAGCTCTGCCGACCTGTCGGCTGATGAACTCCGAGACGAAGTCCGCCGTTTGACGTGCCTCGCATGAAGGACAATATTGTCTTGACATCGGCTCGTCCCCCTTATGATCTAGACCATCTTACGACTGAGGTAATTCTTGCTGTTTCTTGCTTGCTGTTGTTGTTTCTTTCTTCGTTGTGCTCTACAAACTTTCTTCTCTCGATAGGCCTCCGTCGTTGCTCAATGCTATCCTCCTACGCCCGAAAGCGGTGTGGAACCAGAGGATGACGATGATGACTCCGAGGAGACCGAGGACGTCCAACATGTCCTTGAGGACAGCCGATGTCCAAGAGGATGAGGCCGCCGAGGATGATGCCTTCATCGAGAGCGAGCGACGTAAGCTGATAAACGAAGATTTTATTACAACGGCTGAATCAAGTCCTAGCGGACAAGATAATGATGCCGTTGGAACTGCTCCTCCTTCTCCTGCTAAGAAAGGTTCGACAGGCTTTTTCGCTGCTGAAGATGACCTGGACCTGTGAGCATCTATACCCCTTTGTGACTTATCCTCTGTTGTTTTGTATGCTAATTATCTACTCTTCTTAAGTAGCTCTGATGATGATGATGTTCCTCTCGCAAAGAGGGCCAAATTATCCTTGGAGAGAACGGCATCAGCTAAGGAGCCGAATCCCTCTCCCGCCAAGTCGATGATACGTCTCAAACGTATCTATAATTTCTTATGTTCCATGCTAGTTTTATGACAATACTCACATGTTTTATATGCACTTTATATCATATTATGGCATTTATTGGACTAACCTATTAACAAGATGCCACAAGGCGCTTTCGTTTATTATGTCCGTTTATTGCAGTAAAAGGCCCAAAAACCAAAGTGCTCGGAAAAATCCGAAAAATCACAGAAATTCTATTTCGCCGGAAGACTCACGGAGCCGTAAGGGCAAGCTGTGGGAGGCCCGTGGCCTCCACACCATAGGCCGGCGCGGCCGAGAGGGTGCCCGCCCCACCCTATGGGGTGGGCCCCTCGGGACTCTTCCGACTCCGCCTCTTCGCCTATATAATCTCTCGTGACCTAAAAACCCGACACCAATTGACGAAACTCCAGAAAGACTCCAGGGACGCCGCCGCCATCACGAAACTCCGTTTCGGGAGACAGAAGTCTCTGTTCCGGCACGCCGCCGGGACGGGGAATTGCCCCCGTAGTCATCTCCATCGACACCACCGCCATCTTCATCGCCGTTGCTGTCTCCCATGATGAGGAGGGAGTAGTTCTCCCCCGAGGCTGAGGGCTCTACTGGTATCTATGTTGTTCATCTCTCTCTCCCATGGTGTGATCTTTATGTGATCATGAGCTTTGTATCACTATTAATCTATGTGCTACTCTAGTGATGTTATTAAAGTAGTCTATTCCTCCTCCATGATGTAATGTTGACAGGTGTGTGCATCATGTAGTACTTGGCGTAGGTTATGATTGTAATCTCTTGTAGATTATGAAGTTAACTATTACTATGATAGTATTGATGCGATCTATTCCCCTTTCATAGCTATTGTTGACAGTGTGTATGCTATGTTAGTACTCGGTCTAAATTGCAACGGTCTATTATGCACTCTAGAGGTTACTTCAATATGAACTCCGAATGTTGTGGAGCTTGGTTACTCCGGCTTGAGGGAGCTTTTGTAGCCCTACACAATGAATGGTGTTTGTTATCCAACAAGAGAGTGTAGAAAGTAGCATTTATTTATTCAGTTATGTGATCAATGTTGAGAGTGTCCACTAGTGAAAGTATGATCCCTAGGCCTTGTTCTAAGCATTGAAACACCGTTTCCAACAAGTTCTGTTACATGTTTGCTTGCTGCCATCTTTATTTCAGATTGCAATTACTACTTACAATCATCCATATTACTTGTATTTCACTATCTCTTCGCTCGAACTAGTGCACCTATACATCCGACAAGTGTATTAGGTGTGTTGGGGACACAAGAGACTTCTTGTATCTTAATTGCAGTGGTTGCTTGAGAGGGATATCTTTGACCTCTACCTCCCCGAGTTCGATAAACCTTGGGTGATTCACTTAAGGGAAACTTGTCGCTGTTCTACAAACCTCCGCTCTTGGAGGCCCAACACTCGTCTACAGGAATAGAAGCGTGCGTAGACATCAAGCTATTTTCCGGCGCCGTTGCCGGGGAGGTAAGGTAAAAGGTATTCACATCCTCCGACTACTAAGCTATTTCTTAGCACCGTTGCCGGTGTGTGAGTGATCGAAGCTATTTCCTTTAGATCCCGCAATTGCATCTTTTTGTTTCTTGTTTTTATTTTTCACTAGTTAGGCATAATGGAAAACAACAAGTGAGCTTTTTAATCTATTTCCTGAGTTAAGACATGAATTGTTTGATGCGAAAATTAAAAAACCTATGGAACCTTATCTGCATGATAGTAGCAATGTTATTAGTATGAATGCAATTGCTGCTAATGCTATGGAAAAGTCTAAGCTTGGGGAAGCTAGTTCTTATGATCTTTTTAGCTTCCCATCTTTAGGGGAGAAAATTTGCTCTGATAATACTTTATCTCCCATATGTGATAACTCTAATAATGCTTGTGATATTTTAAATCCACCTGGTGAAAGTATTCCTTTCAAGATACCTATGAAAATTGTTGAACTTGCTATGAACAATTGCTATTTTGGAGATGGGACTGTCCATCCTAGTGATCATTTACTCTTTATACATGAATTATGCGAGTTGTTCGAGAATGCAGGTATTTCAAAGAACCAAGTTAAGAGGAAGCTATTCTCTATATCTCTGAAGGGTAGAGCTTCAGAATTGTATAAGATGCTGAAGAATGGTCGATCTATTGGTTGGGAGGAAATTGTACCTCTCTTTTATGCTAAATTTTATCCTCCTCACGAAGTGCATGTTGATAGGAATTACATTTATAACTTTTATCCTCGTGATGGAGAGAGTATTTCCCAAACATGGGGGAGATTGAAGTCACTAATGCTCAAATGTCCCATTCATGAGCTCCCCCGTAATGTTATTATTAATAATTTTTATGCAAGGATTTCAGGACACCACAAGGACTATCTAGATGCCTGTTTGGAGGGATCTTTCACAAGCAAGGAGGTTGAAGCTAGATGGGACCTTCTTGATCGGATTCAGGAGAATACTGAAGATTGGGAGAACGACAAAGGTAAAGAATCAGGTATAAACTATGAATATGAATGCATTAAGTCTTTTATTGAAACTGTTGATTTTCAAGAGCTTAGTGCTAAATATGTTCTTGATCCTCAAATTATGGTCGATTATTATAAAGCTTTTGCCTCTCATTTTGAATTGCCTAGGAAGAATTTTGATAAGTATCTAAAGACACTTGCATGAAGGATGAAACTGTTATTAATGATTGCAATGAACATGTTCAAACTTCTGAAAATGCTATAAGCATGTTAACTTTTGCGGAGTTCATAGACCTTGTGAAAAGAATAAAACTGAAGAAGAATATTGTATCCATCACATGAATGAAAAAACTAGAAAGTGGTCTAGGGCTCTAGATGATCTTGGTGAAAAAGTTTGTGCCCTCTATCCTTTTATTTGTGAACTTTGCCATAGAGTGGTTCATTTTAATTTTCAATGCTCCTCCAATGATAATTCGAACCTTATGAGTGCTGCAAATTTGTATTGTGATGATGAAATCACTCCTAATCAACATGATGAACTTACTTTATTTTTGGTGTGTGAAGAGTTATTGAGAAAAACTTCTTTGGTGGATATGAGTGATCTTGATATTGATAGTGTCCTGCATGGGTGTCTTTCTTATTGCATTAATAATTGCCATACAAATACTTACATACAGAATATTTTAGAAGATGACACTTTGCCAAAATATGATAGGACCGTTGTGTGTTTTAAACTTATTAATGAAAAGGAGGAATCCTCCAAAGTTTCTTCTATTGTTTCTGGAAATAAATCAGGTTATGTGGAGAAGCCTCCCATCAAGCCTCTCCCTCCTAAAGAAGGGAACGAGGAGAAGGAGAAGAAGAAGAAGGGAACGAAGAAGAAGAAGAAGAGGGGGAATAAAAAGAGAGAGGTAACGGCATATCCCCGCGTGTATGAGATAACGATAGGTAACCGTAAGTATGTTGCTCCTAATGATTATTATGATAATGAATCTGAGTACAATGATCTTCCTATGCCCTTTACCTACATTCGTGATCATGATTTGAAAGAGCACACTACTTTTGATATTGAAAATCTCTGGGAAACTAATTCTGAAAATGATGATGTTAATAATTGCCATAGTATTAGTACTATCCATGCTTCTTCCCATAATGATATAGAAAGCTCTAATCTTGGGGATGAGGTGTTTGAAAATCCTTTTGCTACTAATGATTATATGTTTGATACATCTCCTTCTAGTAACAATGATGGTATGGTTACAGATGAACATACTATGGAAGATAACTATTCTATTTCTTATGATGACATTATGCCTCCAATCTTTGACAATTATTATAAAGAATGCTATGACACAGGTTATAATTATCCTTATGAAACTCGTAATAGTTATGATGGGATTGCCAAAAACCATTCCCTTAGTATGCAACTTGTTTACCATGTTCAAATTTTTGATAATGATCCTGTTCCAATTACAATTAACGAGAAGAGTTTTTATTATGCCAAAATTAATGATACTTTTATGCATATGAACCATGATAAGAATGTTTTAAGTGATGGGTATATTGTGGATTTCATCAATGATGCTACTGAAAGTTATTATGAGAGAGGGAAACATGGTTATATGCATCTTAATAATATTAAGTTTCCCCTCTTTATGTTGAGAATCTTGAAGTTACTCGTGTTTTATCTTCCTATGCTTGTCACTTTGCTCCTCACGAATTTATTTGTGTACAAGATTCCTATGCATAGGAAGCGGGTTAGGCTTAAATTTGTTTCACACTTGCTTTTTGATGCTCTCTTTGCTTCAACTCTCATCCTTATATGAGCATCATTAAAATTACCAAGCCCATCTTAATGGCTATAAAGAAAGCACTTCTTGGGAGATAACCCATGTTTTTTATTTATTTTGCTACTATTTTGTTGTGTCTTGGAAGCTGTTACTACTGTAGCAACCTCTCCTTATCTTTATTTTATTGCATTGTTGTGCCAAGTAAAGTCTTTGATAGTAAGGTTAATACTAGATTTGGATTACTGCGCAGAAATAGATTTCTTGCTGTCACGAAACTGAGTAGCCCCGTCTGTAGGTAACTCAGAAAAATCTGCCAATTTACGTGCGTGATCCTCAGATATGTGCGCAACTTTCATTCAATTTGAGCTTTTTCATCTGAGCAAGTTAAGTGCCCCTGAAAAATTCGTCTTTACGGACTGTTCTATTTTGACAGATTCTGCCTTTTATTTCGCATTGCCTGTTTTGCTATGTTGGATGGATTTCTTTGTTCCATTAACTTTCAGTAGCTTTGTGCAATGTCCAGAAGTGTTAAGAATGATTATGTCACCTCTGAATATGTGAATTTTTGATTATGCACTAACCCTCTAATGAGTTTGTTTTGAGTTTGGCGTGGAGGAAGTTTTCAAGGGTCAAGAGAGGAGGATGATACAATATGATCAAGAAGAGTGAAAACTCTAAGCTTGGGGATGCCCCCGTGGTTCATCCCTGCATATTTCAAGAAGACTCAAGCATCTAAGCTTGGGGATGTCCAAGGCATCCCCTTCTTCATCGACAACTTATCAGGTCACCTCTAGTGAAACTATATTTTTATTCGGTCACATCTTATGTGCTTTACTTGGAGCGTCTCGTGTGCTTTTATTTTCGTTTTGTTATTTTCATTCTCTGAATAAATTCATGCTTGTGTGGGAGAGAGACACGCTCCGCTCGTTCATATGAACACTCGGTGTTCTTAACTTTACTCTTAATGTTCATGGCGAAGGTTGAAACCGCTTCGTTCATTGTTATATGGTTGGAAACAGAAAATGCTTCATGTGGTAATTGGTATATTGTCTTGAATAATTTGATACTTGGCAATTGTTGTGCTCAAATAGATCATGTTTAAGCTCTTGCATCATGTACTTTGCACCTATTAATGAAGAACTACCATAGAGCTTGTTGAAATTTGGTTTGCATGATTGGTCTCTCTAAAGTCTAGATATTTTCTGGTGAAGTGTTTGAACAACAAGGAGCCAGTGTAGAGTCTTATAATGCTTGCAATATGTTCTTATGTAAGTTTTGCTGTACCGGTTCATACTTGTGTTTGCTTCAAACAACCTTGCTAGCCAAAGCCTTGTACTGAGAGGGAATACTTCTCGTGCATCCAAATCCTTGAGCCAAAACCTATGCCATTTGTGTCCACCATACCTACCTACTAAGTGGCATTTCTCTGCCATTCCAAAGTAAATTACTTGAGTGCTACCTTTAAAATTTCATTCTTTGTCTTTGCAATATATAGCTCATGCGAAAATAGCCTTAAAAACTATTGTGGTATTGAATATGTAGCTTATGTGTCTTATTTTTTATAAGTTGCTTGTTGAGCGGTAACCATGTTTCTGGGGACGCCTGTTATCACCAGATTTTGGCTAAATCAGGAGATGGGCCGCGATCAAGATGGGCTTGGAAGATTACACATTGGAAGATCTTTGAGGCGGCCGTGCACGGAGAATTTGGGCTAGATTGCCCGTGTATCTTTAATTATAATATATTGTATCGTAGATTAAAGGTTAGAGTTTGTCTCGTACACGGTGGGGATTATTCCCACGTTAGAAAGTCCGCTGGACTATAAATATGTATCTAGGGTTTATGGAATAAACAACAACCAACGTTCAACACAAACAAATCTCGGCGCATCGCCAAACTCCTTCGTCTCGAGGGTTTCTCCGGTAAGCACCATGCTGCCTAGATCGCATCTTGCGATCTAGGCAGCACAAGCCTGCCCACGTTGTTCATGCGTTGCTCGTGCTGAAGCCTTTTTGATGGCGAGCAATGTAGTTATCTTAGATGTGTTAGGGTTAGCATTGTTCTTCGAATTACATGCTTTCGTTATGCAACCCTTGCACATCTAGCCGCCCTTACACCTATCTTAGGTGTAGGGGCGGCACCCCGCTTGATCATAGTTTAGTAGATCTGATCCGTTACGATTGCTCCTTGTTTCATCAAGGATTAGTTTAACATCCGCAATAGTTAGGCCTTACAAAGGGTTGGAGGATCCAGCGGCGTGTAGGGTGACGTTTGCTAGCCCTAGAAAGGATGTTCCGGGGATCAACCTCGTGTTGGTTTTTAGGCCCTGTCTAGGATCGGCTTACGGTCACCGTGCGCGAGCGCGAGGCCCAATCGTGAGTAGGATGATCCGATTGTGCGGTGAAAACCCCAAATCGTCGTAGATCTCATTAGCTTTATCTTGATCAAGCAGGACCACCATATATTCGGACACCTCGTTCAAATCATGGGTGGATCGGCTCTTTGAGCCGATTCACAGGATAACCTGAGAGCCGATCGAGGCTCGTATTTAATGTTTACGTGTATGCCATGCAGGAAACTAAGCGAGGCATCATCCACACCTTCCTGACCAGGTATAGGTCAGGTGGCACGCCCTTGCGATAGCATCGGACGTGCGACCAGGGAGGCTTTGCGGGCCGTCGCTCTGAGGGACTGGGGCCAGCCGCAGCCCTAGTTGTTCCCGGCTCTACTGTGTTGCCCGTCTCTGCCCGCCAGGGGGTTTCTGACGTCAACACATTCTGGCACGCCCGGTGGGACAACCTTCGACATCCACAACATCGCCATCTGCATCCGAGATGGCGGAAAGCACACCGGTCAAGTACGAGGATCTGCCCGATGAGCTCAGGAAGAAACATGATGAGATCAAGGCAACCCTCAAAGCCGAACTCATCGGCTCCTTTGAGAAGACACGTCCGCACGATATCAAGCTCGATAGAAACTCACGTCCGTTGCCTGGCGTCAACATGGTGGATCTCAGCCACTCCATATGCCAGCCAGAGTTCTCCTTTGGTGTCAACATGGCAGGGCTTGCAAGCCGCCATGGCAAAGATGAAGCAGAAAGCAGCCACTCCCGTGGCAAGGATAAAGAGGAGGCCGATCCACGCGACCGGCCCCAAGATGATGACAGACGGTACCTGACAAAGGAGGAAGTGAGGGGCATGCGGTATCAACGTCCACTCTCCGAGCATCTCCTCAACAAAGATGAGCAGCAGTGCGACCGACGTCGGCGCTACGACGTAGATGATGAGAGAAATTGTCGGTCTGATGCAGAGGACAGGAGGTATCGTCAGCATGATAGAAACAACGACGGGTACAATCGTCACGCTGAAGGAAGGTCAAGGGGGAAGGATGACATGGATAGGCACTGGGACTGTCCTTTCTTCAAACATTGCTGGGACTCAGGAATGAGCCGATTGCCAACAATCGAGAACTGCCCAGAATGCAAACAAAGGAAGAAGGATGCCGCTAACGTGTCCGTGCTCAAGCGTCTAGGGCCTCTCCCGCCTCGGAACAAGCATGCTGAGTCCGCCCGGGTGGAAGATCTCGAGGAACTAGAGGACGATGATGAAGAAGACAAATATCATCGGCCCAGGTGGTGCCCTGATGGGCTCAGCCGTTCCCAAAAGCGAAGGGTTCAGCGTCTGCGTGGGTTGGAAGAAGCCGAAAGATTGTACCTGCACACGCTGAGGAAGGCACGACCCGATTTGGCCGCCAAAATTCAGCGAACCCTGGACGAAGAAGGTCGGCCACAAAGAAAAGAGTGGCGCCCCAAGCAGAGGAAAGCCGATGATGATACATCGGCTGGCACAAACATGGTCTTCATTCTTCCAACGGAGTTTAGCGCTCCAAGATTATATGAAGCACCTGTGGCACAATTGGATTGCGGCCCACGGCCGGTCATCTTTGAGAAGCCGAAAGAAAGAAGTTACGGAGCATCCGAAGGCCCCGTACTTGCGAGGTTACATCAATGGGCAGCCTGTCAACAAGATGTTGGTAGACACCGGGGCGGCAGTTAACATTATGCCATACTCCATGCTACGTCGGTTGGGACGCTCCAGCTCGGATCCGATCAAGACCAATGTAACACCGAGCGATTTCAACGGCCAAGCATCCGACGCACAAGGTGTTCCGAATGTGGACCCGACCGTAGGAAGGAAAACTGTCCCTACGACGTTCTTTATTGTCGACGACGAAGAGTACCTACGCTGTCCTGCTAGGGAGAGATTGGATCCACGCCAACTGTTGCATTCCATCCACGATGCACCAATGCCTAATATAGTGGGATGGAGATGAAGTAGAAGTCGTCCATGCAGATGATTCAGTCGAGGTTTCAACAGCCGGCATGGACATTTGGGAGACATCAGGCCAAGAGCCGCTCTCAGGCATCAATTTGGACGACTGTGAGCGCATCGACGTGACAAAGAACGGGGTTAGGCTAGTTTTATCCACCGGCCTGACTGTGTGACAAAGCAAACGTCGATGGACGAACGTGGCGAGGCTGATCCTTGTGATCGGCCCCAAAAAATTTATGAAGGGACATTACAAAACCTTCACCGAGCAAGCAACATGGAGGCCGATTCCAGCAATCGGCCAAAACTATCCTCACCATCCATTCTGCCTGGGTTCAACATGTTATCCAACAGAGCCGATACCATCAATTCTCTTGACAGAATCGGCTCGGGGGGGCACCCAGGTGGATAAAACACGAGGATATGCAGTAGAAGCGTCTCATCCTTTGGTGATGGGTATAGAAATATGGGGGCCGATACACAAATCGGCCGAAAATTCGCAAATTTTTAAACACAGCCGATGCGCAGGCATCGACTTAAGGATAAAAAGCCGATGCATGGATTCAAAAGGCCCAGCAGTGCCAGCAGAAGCGTCAGTTTTGGTGACCAGATGCAGAGGCTAACGTTTGTCCGCAATATCAGCTGGAACAAGTCTGAGGGATCACAACCCTGACCAACAACAAGAGCAGCATGGACGTGTAGATCAGGTTAAGGGTGAGCCCACGAACAGAGCGCATCTCTTCTGGGACTATGAGGATAGCCGATGACGAAGCAATCGGCTGTGGCGTGTCTGCCTGGGGGCTTGGCCAAGGTGGCGACTTGATAGCTGTCGCTTTCAGAGGTTGTTACGTCCAAGGTGTTGGAGGGCATCAGAAACTCAAAACATCCTCACCGGAAGTTGCAGCAGCCTGCCAAAGGTGATAAGCCGATCTGGTCAGCAAGGCGCAAGAATTGAATTGAAGAAGCTCGGGGGGCAGCTCACCCTGAAGGTTCTCTGCTCTTGGGGGCCGATTCTGTTGGGATCGGCTGGCCCTGCTCTACAAGTTGGAAACCAAGGATGGCTGAGTTGGTCGGCTCACTGCTGTCCTCACTCTGACTGAGGCTCGGGGGGCAGTTTGCCCTGAAGGATCCTTTGCTATAGGGAGCCGATGTTTGCTGAAATCGGCTGGCTCTGCATCTCAAATTATTTTACGAGATGGTTGCTGCAAGAAAACAGAGCAGGGTTATAAGCATCACTGCAGACTACCACAAGGGAATTTGTGGACAAATGATACCTGTTCTGCAAAAGTGGCAGCTTCAACATTTGAGTTGACCCAGCAACAGTCCTGGAGCTCTCCTGAAAGCAAAGAGGATCTGGAAGAGAGGGATGCGGCAGAAGAATGTCTGAAATTTAAAAGATAATAAGGAGACTGGACATTATTTCAGGAGTTTTGCCGCTAAGTTTAACAATCCATTCGGTTGGATCTGCATTTACAAGATCTAAGGGTTGCACGATTATGGCTTGACCTTGTTCGACCGGGAGTTTGGGTCCGGATGGATCTATCTCGAAATTTATCGTGAGAGACCAATGCGCTGCCATCGGTTCATTGGGCATTGATCGAATTGACAATCGGCAGAATCAGTACGAAGGACAATCGGCTAGATTATTATAAAGGAAATCGGCAAAATCAAATTGGGGAATTTCTTCATTGATAAACCAAATTTCTTACATAGAAGAGCTGATTGCTCTCAAAAGGGAGTACTAAGGGGATACATTGCCCCGTCTACTACTGCTGATCCTATGCTAAGGGTCCTATCTACGGGCCGTCGCTGCCCTCGTCATCACCATCGCCGCTGCTATCGGCGCTGCTCCCGACGGGCTCGTCGTCGCTGCTGTAGCGGCCACCGGCGGGACCTTCGTTGTCCTCATCCTCCTCGTCGTCGTCGTCGTCGCTGTCAAAATCAGCGAGATTCCCCGGCCGGGGCGGTGGCGCTTGGCCGGCGGCTCGTCGGAGAGGCTGTCGTCGTCGTCCTCCTCCTCCTCTTCCTCCTCCTTCACCTCCTCGGAGGAGGTGAAGTCATCCCAGGAGAAGCGATCGTCATCGCTCTCCTCCTCCGTTTCCCCGTCGGCAAGGAAGCGGAGGTCGCTCTCCCCGTCCGTCGAGGACTTGTCGTCCTCGGACCAGATGGAGAAGTCATGGTCTGGCTCCTCCCCGGCTTCTATGGCGCGACGGGTGTTGGCCGCATGGACCTCTTGCGGGTTCGGTTCTGGCGTCGGCTCGTGGGAAGAAGAGGACTCGAGAGAAAGTCCCGATGAGGCGGAGGAGGAAGAAGACATGGTGCGCAGAAGGGCTTTTTGGAGTGCTAATGCGGAAGGGATGAGAAGAGGAACTGCTCGGTACGGTTAGATAAAAGAAGTGGGGATTTAATGTCCGAACGGTTTTCGAGGAAGTGGTGCCAAAAAACTGTCAAATCATGCAGAGAAGTTGGGAAGGCAAGTTGTCATGATGAAACATACTGCGACGGTTCTGCTCTGCCACGACATGACCCTTCGAAGGAAAAACAGAGTGGTTTTGAAATTATCATTACCAAAACCAGGGGGGCATGTGTTATCACCAGATTTTGGCTAAATCAGGAGATGGGCCGCGATCAAGATGGGCTTGGAAGATTACACATTGGAAGATCTTTGAGGCGGCCGTGCACGGAGAATTTGGGCTAGATTGCCCGTGTATCTTTAATTATAATATATTGTATCGTAGATTAAAGGTTAGAGTTTGTCTCGTACACGGTGGGGATTATTCCCACGTTAGAAAGTCCGCTGGACTATAAATATGTATCTAGGGTTTATGGAATAAACAACAACCAACGTTCAACACAAACAAATCTCGGCGCATCGCCAAACTCCTTCGTCTCGAGGGTTTCTCCGGTAAGCACCATGTCTGCCTAGATCGCATCTTGCGATCTAGGCAGCACAAGCCTGCCCACGTTGTTCATGCGTTGCTCGTGCTTTGAAGCCTTTTTGATGGCGAGCAACGTAGTTATCTTAGATGTGTTAGGGTTAGCAGTGTTCTTCGAATTACATGCTTTCGTTATGCAACCCTTGCACATCTAGCCGCCCTTACACCTATCTTAGGTGTAGGGCGGCACCCCGCTTGATCATAGTTTAGTAGATCTGATCCGTTACGATTGCTCCTTGTTTCATCAAGGATTAGTTTAACATCCGCAATAGTTAGGCCTTACAAAGGGTTGGAGGATCCAGCGGCGTGTAGGGTGACGTTTGCTAGCCCTAGAAAGGATGTTCCGGGGATCAACCTCGTGTTGGTTTTTAGGCCCTGTCTAGGATCGGCCTACGGTCACCGTGCGCGAGCGCGAGGCCCAATCGTGAGTAGGATGATCCGATTGTACGGTGAAAACCCCAAATCGTCGTAGATCTCATTAGCTTTATCTTGATCAAGCATGACCACCATATATTCGGACACCTCGTTCGAATCATGGGTGGATCGGCTCTTTGAGCCGATTCACAGGATAACCTGAGAGCCGATCGAGGCTCGTATTTAATGTTTACGTGTATGCCATGCGGAAACTAAGCGAGGCATCATCCACACCTTCCCGACCAGGTATAGGTCAGGTGGCACGCCCTTGCGATAGCATCGGACGTGCGACCGGGAGGCTTTGCGGGCCGTCGCTCTGAGGGACTGGGGCCAGCCGCAGCCCTAGTTGTTCCCGGCTCTACTGTGTTGCCCGTCTCTGCCCGCCAGGGGGTTTCTGACGTCAACAACGCCATCAACTATTACACCTTTGTTGAATATCATGTGAGTTGCTATGCATGTTCGTCTTGTCTGAAGTAAGGGTGATTTATCATGATCAAATGGTTTGAGTATGCATATTGTTAGAGAAGAACATTGGGCTGCTAACCAAAGCCATGAATCATGGTGGAAGTTTCAGTTTGGACATCAATCCTCAAATCTCTTATGAGAATATTATCTGTTGTTGAATGCTTAAGCATTAAAGAGGAGTCCATTATCTGTTGTCTATGTTGTCCCGGTATGGATGTCCTAAGTTGAGATCTATCAAAAACGAGAAATCAAATGCGATCTATCTCCTTGGACCTTTGTACAGCACTACTAGGAAAAGCCTTATTGCCGGCGCACCAAAAAATGCTATTGCCGGCGCACCAGAGCCCATCGGTGGGAACAGGCCGGTGGTAATGAGTTACCGCCGGCGCACCAGCTGGTGCACCGGCAGTACCATGAATTATCCCCGGCGAACTAGGCCTGGTGCGCCGGCGGTACGTTTTTCGAAATTCAAAAAAAAGCCCGATCCAGATCTAGATCTAGATCTAGATCTAGCTCGGGTCCTCGAAAACAGTGGCCGTGCGCCGCCTTGTCGTCGTTACCGCGCCGTTGTAGGTGGAAGACGAGGAGAATGAGGCCGGAGGTGATGGTTTAGAAGGAGGAGGGGGATGATTAGGCCGGAGGTGGTGCTTTAGGAGGAGGAGGAGGAGGAGAAGATGGCCGGAGGTGGAGGTGGAGGAGAAGTTCACCGGAGTAGGAGGAGGAGGAAGAGGACGTCACCGAAGTAGTAGGAGGAGGAGGAGGAGTTCACCGGAGTAGGAGGAGGAGGAGGAGGAGGAGTTCACCGGAGTAGGAGGAGGAGGAGTTCACCGGAGTAGTAGGAGGAGGAGGAGGAGTTCACCGGATTAGGAGGAGGAGGAGTTCACCGGAGTAGGAGGAGGAGGAGGAGGAGTTCACCAGATTAGGAGGAGGAGGACGTCACAGGAGTAGGAGGAGGTCACCGGAGTAGGAGGAGGAGGAGGCCGTCAGTGAGTATTGTAAGGAGAATAGGAGGAGGGAAAGAGGAGAAGTGAGGAAGGACAAGAGAGAGGAGGGCCAGATCCAATATGTAGTACAACTTACCGCCGGCGCACCTAGTATGGTGGTGCGCCGGGGGTGTTTTTTTTCTTTTTTTCACCCAAATCTTAAACTTGAAAAAAGTCCTGTTTCTGTTTTCCAATTGACGAATCCATTTTTTGTCCAAACGGCCATAGGCCGTTGAATTCGGATAGAAAATTTCGCGTAGATAGATTTTGATATAAAAAAGTTTTTCATCGGAGGTCGTATGCAACCAGAAATCCCGTTTTACCGAAAGATGATGCCATTTTGCATAATATATCAAAATTCATTACATGGGAATCTCAAAGGATTTAATTTTTTGAATTTTCTATCATTTTCTTTTATTTTTTCGAAAACTGAAAAGGCGGTCCACGGGGGGGGAGGGGTGGGGAGTGAAAATCATGGCAGCCCTTACCGCCGGCTCACCATCATGCTACAGCGCCGGTGGTAAGAAATTTACCACCGGCGCACCAACACGGTGGTGCGCCGGCGGTAAGAGCTCGATTTTTTTTGATTTGGTCTGGTCCCCTTCGAACTTTATCGCCGGCGCATATTTTTTGCCTGTGCGCCGGCAGTAAGACACCATCGCCGGCGCGACGACATCTAGGTGCGCCGGCACTATTTGCCACCGGCGCATGGATTTGCTGGTGCGCCGGGGGTGCTATTTCCATCTGTAGGCCTTTTCCTAGTAGTGCAGGCGACATAGAGGTACCCCTTTGTGACACTTGGTTGAAACATATGTTATGCAATGATAATCCATGTAAATCCAAGCTAATTAGGACAAGGTGCGAGCACTATTGGTACTCTATGCATGAGGCTTGCAACTTATAGGACGTCTTATGCATAACACATATGAATTATTACTACCGTTGACAAAATTATTTCTATGTTTTCAAAATGAAAAGCTCTAGCACAAAAACAGTAATCCATGCTCCCCTCTGCGAAGGGCCCATTCTTTTACTTTATGTTGAGTCAGTTTACCTATTTCCTTCTATCTTAGAAGCAAACACTTGCGTTAACTGTGTGCATTGATTCCTACATACTTGCTTATTTGCATTCATCATATTACTTTGAGTTGACAATTATCCATGAGATATATCCATGAGATAAACATGTTGAAGTTGAAAGCAACCGCTGAAACTTATATCTTCCTTTGTGTTGCTTCAAAACTTTCTACTAAGAATTTATTGCTTTATGAGTTAACTCCTGTGCAAGTCTTATTGATGCCTGTCTTGAAAGTACTATTCATGAAAAATCTTTGCTATATGATTCAGTTGTTTAGTCATTGTCTTTACCATTGCTTCGAATCACTTCATTCATCTCATATGCTTTAAAATAGTATTGATCAAGATTATGATAGCATGTCATTTCAGAAATTATCCTTGTTATCGTTTACCTACTCGAGGGCGAGTAGGAACTAAGCTTGGGGATGCTTGATACGTCTCAAACGTATCTATAATTTCTTATGTTCCATGCTAGTTTTATGACAATACTCACATGTTTTATATGCACTTTATATAATATTATGGCATTTATTGGACTAACCTATTAACAAGATGCCACAGTACCAGTTTCTGTTTATTATGTCTGTTTATTGCAGAAAAGGCCCAAAAACCAAAGTGCTCGGAAAAATCCAGAAAAATCACAGAAATTCTATTTCGCCGGAAGACTCACGGAGCCAGAAGGGCAAGCCAGGGGGAGGATCAGGGCCTCCACACCATAGGCCGGCGCGGCCAGAGGGGTGGCCGCCCCACCCTATGGGGTGGGCCCCTCGGGACTCTTCCGACTCCGCCTCTTCGCCTATATAATCTCTCGTGACCTAAAAACCCGACACCAATTGATGAAACTCCAGAAAGACTCCAGGGACGCCGCCGCCATCACGAAACTCCGTTTCGGGGGACAGAAGTCTCTGTTCCGGCACGCCGCCGGGACGGGGAATTGCCCCCGGAGTCATCTCCATCGACACCGCCGCCATGTTCATCGCCGTTGCTGTCTCCCATGATGAGGAGGGAGTAGTTCTCCCCTCGTGGCTGAGGGCTCTACCGGTAGCTATGTGGTTCATCTCTCTCTCCCATGGTGTGATCTTTATGTGATCATGAGCTTTGTATCACAATTAATCTATGTGCTACTCTAGTGATGTTATTAAAGTAGTCTATTCCTCCTCCATGATGTAATGTTGACAGTGTGTGCATCATGTAGTACTTGGCGTAGGTTATGATTGTAATCTCTTGTAGATTATGAAGTTAACTATTACTATGATAGTATTGATGCGATCTATTCCCCCTTTCATAGCTATCGTTGACAGTGTGTATGCTATGTTAGTACTTGGTCTAAATTGCAACGGTCTATTATGCACTCTAGAGGTTACTTTAATATGAACTCCGAATGTTGTGGAGCTTGTTTACTCCGGCTTGAGGGAGCTTTTGTAGCCCTACACAATGAATGATGTTTGTTATCCAACAAGAGAGTGTAGAAAGTAGCATTTATTTATTCAGTTATGTGATTGATGTCTACGCACGCTTGTATTCCTGTAGACAGTGTTGGGCCTCCAAGAGCAGAGGTTTGTAGAACAACAGCAAGTTTCCCTTAAGTGAATCACCCAAGGTTTATCGAACTCAGGGAGGTAGAGGTCAAAGATATCCCTCTCAAACAACCCTGCAATTACGATACAAGAAGTCTCTTGTGTCCCCAACACACCTAATACACTTGTCAGATGTATAGGTGCACTAGTTCGGCGAAGAGATAGTAAAATGCAAGTGATATGGATGAATATGAGTGGTAATAACAGTCTGAATAAAATATGGCAGCAAGTAAACATGTAACAGAACAATAAGTAAACGGAGATTCGATGTTCGGAAACAAGGCCTAGGGATCATACTTTCACTAGTGGACACTCTCAACATTGATCACATAACTGAATAAACAAATACTACTTTCTCTACACTCTCTTGTTGGATGACAAACACCATTCATTGTGTAGGGCTACAAGAGCTCCCTGAAGCCGGAGTTAACAAGCTCCACAACATTCGGTGTTCATATTTAAGTAACCTTAGAGTGCATAATAGACCATTGCAATTATACCGAGTACTAAGATAGCATGCACACTGTCACCGTCAGGCTATGAAAGGGGGAATAGATCGCATCAATACTATCATAGTAATAGTTAACTTCATAATCTACAAGAGATCACAATCATAGCTTATACCAAGTACTACATGATGCACACACTGTCAACATTACATCATGGAGGAGGAATAGACTACTTTAATAACATCACTAGAGTAGCACATAGATGATATTCAACTAGATCACAAAGCTCATGATCACATAAAGATCACATGGGAGAGAGAGATGAACCACATAGCTACGGTAGAGCCCTCAGCCTCGGGGGAGAACTACTCCCTCCTCATCATGGGAAGCAGCAGCGGCGATGAATATGGCGGTGGTGTCGATGGAGATGCCTCCGGGGGCAATTCCCCGTCCCGGCGGCGTGCCGGAACAGAGACTTCTGTCCCCCGAATCTTGGCTTCGCGATGGCGGCGGCTCTGGAACTTTTCTCGTATCGTGGCTTATCGTGATAGGGTTTTCGCGACGGAGGCTTTAAGTAGGCGGAAGGGCAGCCTCGGGAGAGCCCTGGGGCCACCAGACCATAGGGGGGCACCCCCCTTGGCCGCGCCGCCTTGTGGGGTGGGGCCCCCCTGGCTCCTTTCTGGCCCCTCTTCGGTGCTCTGGAAGCTTCCGGGAAAAATAAGATATTGGGCGTTGATTTCGTCCGATTCCGAGAATATTTCCTGTGTAAGATTTCTGAAACCAAAAACAGCAGAAAACAGGAACTGGCACTTCGACATCTCGTTAATAGGTTAGTTCCGGAAAATGCATATAAATGATGTAAAGTGTGTATAAAACATATGTGTATCATCATAAAAGTAGCATGGAATATAAGAAATTATAGATACGTTGGAGACGTATCAGCATCCCCAAGCTTAGTTCCTACTCGCCCTCGAGTAGGTAAACGATAACAAGGATAATTTCTGAAGTGACATGCTATCATAATCTTGATCAATACTATTGTAAAGCATATGAGATGAATGCAGCGATTCAAAGCAATGGTAAAGACAATGAATAAACAACTCGAATCATATAGCAAAGACTTTTCATGAATAGTACTTTCAAGACAAGCATCAATAAGTCTTGCATAAGAGTTAACTCATAAAGCAATAAATTCAAAGTAAAGGCATTGAAGCAACACAAAGGAAGATATAAGTTTCAGCGAGTTGCTTTCAACTTTCAACATGCATATCTCATGGATAATTGTCAACACAAAGTAATATGATGAATGCAAATAAGCAAGTATGTAGGAATCAATGCACAGTTAACACAAGTGTTTGCTTCTAAGATAGAAAGAAGTAGGTAAACTGACTCAACATAAAATAAAAGAATGGCCCTTCACAGAGGGAAGCATGGATTACTGTTTTTGTGCTAGAGCTTTTCATTTTGAAAACATAGAAACAATTTTGTCAACGGTAGTAATAAAGCATATGTGTTATGTATAAGATATCCTATAAGTTGCAAGCCTCATGCATAGTATACCAATAGTGCCCGCACCTTGTCCTAATTAGCTTGGATTTACATGGATTATCATTGCATAACATATGTTTCAACCAAGTGTCACAAAGGGGTACCTCTATGCCGCTCTGTACAAAGGTCTAAGGAGAAAGCTCGCATTGGATTTCTCGCTTTTGATTATTCTCAACTTAGACATCCATACCGGGACAACATAGACAACAGATAATGGACTCCTCTTTAATGCATAAGCATTCAACAACAGATAATATTATCATAAGAGATTGAGGATTGTTGTCCAAACTAAAACTTCCACCATGGATCATGGTTTTAGTTAGCGGCCCAATGTTCTTCTCTAACAATATGCATACTCAAACCATTTGATCATGATAAATCACCCTTACTTCAGACAAGACGAACATGCATAGCAACTCACATGATATTCAACAAAGGTGAAATAGTTGGTGGCGTCCCCAGGAACATGGTTATCGCTCAACAAGCAACTTATAAGAAATAAGATACATAAGTACATATTCAATACCACAATAGTTTTTAAGCTATTTTTCCCATGAGCTATATATTGCAAAGACAAAGAATGAAATTTTAAAGGTAGCACTCAAGCAATTTACTTTGGAATGGCAGAAAAATACCATGTAGTAGGTAGGTATGGTGGACACAAATGGCATAGTTTTTGGCTCAAGGATTTTGGATGCACGAGAAGTAATCCCTCTCAATACAAGGCTTAGGCTAGCAAGGTTGTTTGAAGCAAACACAAGTACGAACCGGTACAAGCAAAACTTACATAAGAACATATTGCAAGCATTATAAGACTCTACATCTGTCTTCCTTGTTGTTCAAACACTTCACCGAGAAAATATCTAGACTCTAGAGAGACCAATCATGCAAACCAAATTTTAACAAGCTCTATGTAGTTCTTCATTAATAGGTGCAAAGTACATGATGCAAGAGCTTAAACATGATCTATATGAGCACAACAATTGCCAAGTATCAAATTATTCAAGACAATATACCAATTACCACATGCAACATTTTCTGTTTCCAACCATATAACAATTAACGAAGCAGTTTCAACCTTTGCCATGAACATTAAAAGTAAAACGAAGAACACAAGTATTCAAATGAAAAAGCGGAGCGTGTCTCTCTCCCACATAAGCATGAATTTATTCAGAGAATGAAAATAACAAAACAAAAATAAAAGCACACAGACGCTCCAAGTAAAGTACATAAGATGTGACGGAATAAAAATATAGTTTCACTAGAGGTGACCTGATAAGTTGTCGATGAAGAAGGTGATGCCTGAGTCTTCTTGAAATATGCAGGGATGAACCACGGGGGCGTCCCCAAGCTTAGACTTTTCACTCTTCTTGATCATATTGTATCATCCTCCTCTCTTGACCCTTGAAAACTTCCTCCACACCAAACTCAAAACAAACTCATTAGAGGGTTAGTGCATAATCAAAAATTCACATATTCAGAGATGACATAATCATTCTTAACACTTCTGGACATTGCACAAAGCTACTGAAAGTTAATGGAACAAAGAAATCCATCAAACATAGCAAAACAGGCAATGCGAAATAAAAGGCAGAATCTGTCAAAACAGAACAGTCCGTAAAGACGATATTTTCTGGGGCACTTAACTTGCTCAGATGAAAGAGCTCAAATTGAATGAAAGTTGCGTACATATCTGAGGATCACGCACGTAAATTGGCAGATTTTTCTGAGTTACCTACAGACGGGGCTGCTAAATTTCGTGACAGCAAGAAATCTTTTTCTGCGCAGTAATCCAAATCTAGTATCAACCTTACTATCAAAGAATTTACTTGGCACAACAATGAAATAAAATAAAGATAATGAGAGGTTGCTACAGTAGTAACAACTTCCAAGACACAACAAAACAATAGCAAAATAAAAGCATGGGTTATCTCCCAAGAAGTGCTTTCTTTATAGCCATTAAGATGGGCTCAGTAATTTTAATGATGCACTCGCAAGAAATAAGAGTTGAAGCAGAAGAGAGCATCAAAAAGAAAGTATGAAACAAATTTAAGCCTAACCCACTTCCTATGGGAAGGAATCTTGTACACAAATAAATTTATGAGGAGCAAAGTGACAAGCATAGGAAGATAAAACACGAGTAACTTCAAGATTCTCAACATAGAGAGGGGAAACTTAATATTATTAAGATGCATATAACCATGTTTCCCTCTCTCATAATAACTTTCAGTAGCATCATTGATGAAATCCACAATATAATCATCACTTAAAACATTCTTATCATGGTTCATATGCATAAAAGTATCATTAATTTTGGCATAAGAAGAATTCTTCTCATTAATAGTAATTGGAGCAGGATCATTATCAAGAATTTGAACATGGTAAACAAGTTGCATACTAAGGGAATTGTTTTTGGCAATCCAATCATAACTATGACAAGTTTCATAAGGATAGTTATAACCTATATCATAGCATTCTTTATAATAATCATCAAAGATTGGAGGCATAGTGTCATCATAAGAAATAGAATAGTTATCTTTCACGAGTATGTTCATCTGTGACCATACCATCATTGTTACTAGAAGGAGATGTATCAAACATATAATGATCAGTAGAAAAAGGATTTTCAAACACCTCATTCCCAAGCTTAGAGCTTTCTATATCATTATGGGAGGAAGCATGGATAGTACTGATACTATGGCAATTATTAACATCATCATTTTCAGAATTAGTTTCCCAGAGATTTTCAATATCAAAAGTAGTGTGCTCTTTCAAATCATGATCACTAATGTAGGTAAAGGGCATAGGAAGATCATTGTACTCAGATTCATTATCATAATAATCATTAGAAGCAACATACTTACGGTCACCTATCGTTATCTCATACACGCGGGGATATGCCGTTACCTCTTTCTTTTTATTTCCCCTCTTCTTCTTCTTCGTTCCCTTCTTCTTCTTCTTCTTCTTCTTTTCCTTCTCCTCGTTCCCTTCTTTAGCGGGGAGAGGCTTGATGAGGGGCTCCTCCACATAACCTGATTTATTTCCAGAAACAATAGAAGAAACTTGGGAGGATTCCTCCTTTTCATTAATAAGTTCAAAACACACAGCGGTCCTATCATATTTTGGCAAAGTGTCATCTTCTAAAATATTTTGTATGTAAGTATTTGTATGGAAATTATCAATGCAATAAGAAAGACACCCATGCAGGACATCATCAATATCAAGATCACTCATATGTAAAAAAGAGATTTTTCTTGATAACTCTTCACACCACAAAAATAAAGTAAGTTCGTCGTGCTGATTAGGAGTAATTTCATCATCACAATACAAATTTGCAGCACTCATGGGGTTCGAATTATCATTGGAGGAGCATTGAAAATTAAAATGATCCACTCTATGGCAAAGTTCACAAATAAAAGGATAGAGGGCACAAACTTTTTTACCAAGATCATCTAGAGCCCTAGACCACTTTCTAGTTTTTTCATTCCCATGATGGATACAATATTCATCTTCGATTTGATTAATTCCACAAGGTCTATGCATTCCACAAAAATTAACATGCTTATAAGAAATAGTATTTTCAGAAGTTTGGGCATGTTTATTGCAATCATTAATAACAATTTCATCCTTCACGCAAGCGTCTTTAAAAGGTTCACGATACTTATCAAAATTCTTCCTAGGCAATTCAAAATGAGAGGCAAAAGCTTTATAAAGATTTGCAACAACTTGAGAGTCAAGACCATAAGTAGCACTCATATTTCGAATTTTATCAGTATCCATAAAAGTTTCAATGCATTCATAATCATAATTTATACCTGACTCTTTACCTTTGTTGTTCTCCCATCCTTCAGTATTCTTCTGAATCCGATCAAGAAGGTCCCTTTTAAACTCTTCTTCATTGCGTGTAAATGATCTGGAACAAGTAGTATCCAGCAAGGTTTTATCTTGAAAAGAAAGTCTTGCATAGAAATTATCAATGATGATATTACCAGGAAGCTCATGAATGGGGCATTTGAGCATTAAAGACTTCAATCTCCCCCATGCTTGGGCAATACTCTCTCCATCATGAGGCCAGAAATTATATATGCGGTTCCGGCCTTTGTGAATTTCACTTGGAGGATAGAATTTAGAGTAAAATAGAGGCACAATATCCTTCCAATCAAGAGAATCCCCATTCTTCAGCGAATTTATACCAATGCGCCGCTTTACCGGACAGCGATATAGAGAATAGTTTCTTCCTAACTTCATCCATAGAGATACCTGCACACTTGAATAACCCGCATAATTCATGCAAAAACAGTAAATGATCTCCAGGATGGACAGTTCCATCCCCTTCATAGCGGTTATCCATAACATGTTCATTAATTTTCATTGGTATTTTATATGGAACATGTAATGTCCCAGGTTTAGAGACGATCGAAGGGTAGATTTTAGAAAGGGATGTGCATTGCATTGTAAATTACGGGGAAATTTCGCGCTTTTAAAACATAACTGCATCGAAGAGGGACAGGTTTCTCTCTCGACATCCTATAGGGTTAGGGTTTCGAGAGTGCGATGAACTTGTTCTTACTTAACTAGATTAGGGTTTTGAGAAGAGAGAGGAGAAGATGCATCACAAACTTAAGTTGCATGATTGAATTCAAAATTAAGTTGTATGATTGAATTCAAACCAAATTTGAATTTGAATTTCAAATTCAAACATCAAATGGATATCACATAATTCAAACTTGAGATAATTTAATAAACAATTATCATTAATCAAGATTATAAATAATACAACAATTATATAAAGCTCATTAAGGAAAATGGGAGCTTTATTGATAATCACACACAATACAATGTCATTTACAATATCCAGAATAGTAATACAAATTATTACAACACATTACACCAATTGGAAAGAAAAATAGAAAAGAAAATAAAAAGAAAGATTACAAAGGAATGAATCTATCCTAAATACTACAAAGTAGTCTTCATTTGATCTTGGACTTGATCATCTTCTGGATCATCTTGATCAGCTCACTTATACCCTGCACACAAACACAACAAAGCAAAGGATTATGCCAAGTGGCATTGCCACTTGGCAGGTTAGAAGAAAATTGAAATTGAGCAGATATGGATCAGCTCTGCCGAGCTGATCATCTCACAGCCAAGGACCAAGCCAGATACCAAGTACTGTTACACACACACAGCCTAGTAGCTCACAAGGCACTGTGCATGTACCACAGCACACACACACAACCAGGAGAGTCACCAAATTGGTGCCAGGCCAAGTTGTCGACCAGAGGAGCCAACAAAGGTTCATATAAAACCTTTTCACAGCCAGAAACCCTAGCAGCTCATCGGCGAGAATCTCCAAAGGGTAAGAACACCAAGAACAACAAGAACGGAAGAACAGCAGAGCTGTTCAACCTGTCCAAAATCACCACGGAATCAAATCAAGCTTCACAAGCTCACAAGGAGGAGCAGGACAAGCACCGAGCTCATCCTTAAAGCAAACAAAGCAACCAGAAGCCATCCTCTACACCAACACCCCATTTCTAGGAGCTGGAGTGAGGTATACACAAAGCATCATGAGCAAGCATCTGTCTTGCTCATAAATAAGCATATGCATCAATCACACACAAGCAAAAGGGTGTGGGTACCCTGTTTGTATCATCATTTGGCTACCAGCCATATGATGCAAGCAAAATAAGGGTACAACCATTAGGAATGGATCCAAGGGAACACTGATCAAGCCAATAGAATTAAAAGTGACTTAACCAGGGAAATCCAGCAAGGAACTAATCCCTATCTAGCTACCCGATTCACCTAGCAACACACAACTAGCTAAGCCATCAGATTATTGGACAGTTATCTGTCCAGTATGATTTCAACATCAAACAACCTAGCAGCCTATGAAAGACTACCAGGATTAGTGCACAGAAGCATCCAACAGGGGTAGGAGCAACCATTTCTAGCAGACAAAGCCTGCTAGTGTCACAACAGCTACCTAGCCACACAAGAAAGTCACCAAAGCAGTATATCATTACCCAGAAGGGTTCAAATGGAGCTAGGGTTCCCAATAATTGATTGGCATCCCTCTAGCTCAATCTTATTAATTGTAAGATGATCATTATTGATAAACAGTTCACATCATTTATCTATTTAGCCAAGCATGGAATTACAGATAAATGAAACAGACAAGTAACCAAGCACTAACATCTTGCCAGTGACCCAATGGCTCACTGCAAGCATCAGATGATGCTTGAGCAAGCATTAACACTCACTAGCACAAGTGCATGTGTCACACAGACACCAAGATGAGCACCAGATAGGCACAGGCAATGAGTAAGCATGTAAGCCACAAGCAAGTGGTGATCAATTGATCACCAGAGCCTGCTAGGGCATGTCACTGCATGCTAGAATCAATTAATGGCATCACATAGGAATTATATGAATTAAGCAGCCACAGTTAAGCAACTATTGCATCACGAGGCTAACACATAAACCAATTTTATAATTGTATCCAGAAGCATATCATCAAGGAATTGATGTATATGGTCAACAATTAAGCAAGGCCAAGCCTACCATGAGCCAGAACTCAATAATCACCACACAAACAACATTTTCTCTTGCTAAACAGCAAGAATCACTCACAGTAATGAACTAAGGGGGCAGAGCATATCACAAGCACAAGCCAGCAAGCAACACCAATGGCTAGTGATGCTCAGATGAGCATCAAGACAGATTATAGCGAGTGTAAACCCAAGGGTGAGCAAGAGACTAGAAACAAAGGAAGCACAAGCCACGATAAGCTTTGCACACGAGCATAGACTAGGGCAAGCATGGCAGTAGCAGCACAGCAAGCAAGCATACGCATAACGAGTAGAGCAAGCACATTAGCTAGAAGCCATGGCACATGTAGGCAGCGACGAGTGAGACAGCACGTAGCTCGGCTAGGAGGCGGAGTAGAGGGAGAAGAAAGAGAGGGAGCCACTTACAGGCGAAGCAGAGACGCGCAACCTTGGCGGCACGGCGGCACACGCCGGGCTAACGGCGGCGCCAGGCCAAGCCGGGCCAGGCCACCACCTCGCCGCAACGCCAGCTTCATCACGGCGGCGCCACGGCGCCAGGGACGCCGGTGAACGGCGGATCTTCACGGATCCAGGCGATTGAGGCGCAGCAGGGTTGGGGGCGAGCAGGAACGGCGGCGAAAGCCAAATCGACGCGGACCCAAAGGTGCGCCGTCGAGCGGCGGCTCGATTGGCACCGACCTCGCCGGCGGGGAGGGCCGGTGGCGGTCGGATTGATGCGGCGGCGGCGAGGCGACCGCAACGTCGCGAGAGGACAAGGGGGATTAGGGTTCTGCGCGAGGAAGAAAGGGGCGAGTGGGCCGACCGAGCCCAAGTGCGGCTCGGGTTAGGGTTAACCCACTGGGCCACCCTGACAGGTGGGCCCAGGGGTAAATATGACATTTCACCTTTTCAAATAAACCAGAAACTTTGAAAATTAATAGAAAATGATTCAAAGCTCTAAAAAAATAATTAAAAATATGAAAATTGATCAGCATAAAATTCTCTATCTAAATAAAATATCAAAGAGAATTTTTGAAGACAACTAAGAATAAATCTTAATTTGATGATTGAAATAATCATTTAAATCACACCTAATATTTTCAATAATGAAAATAAGTCCAAAAATGTCTTTGGACTTTAAAAACACCTTGACAACATTTCAAGGTTGTAATTTTACTTTAAATAGAGTATCTCCAAATCAATCTTAGTATTAACCTCTTACATGAAATAATAATGTCATCGGAAGGGGGGAACAAACCCTAAAACTGGAATCATGCATAATTGCTTCTTTAACCATTGCCCTTATCGGACAATGATGCTATTTTTCAGAACCGAGAGGACAAGGGTCAGTCCACACCATCCAACTGCAAAACTTTGCAGTGTTCAGGCAAGTTCATCGCTTGCTCATACCATTTGAGTATCTTTATCAAATTACTTGCAAAGTACTATGATTATCACTATTGCATAAAAACCAAAACCACTACTTTCATAACTATGAATATGACTATGTGGTGGGCAATGGAACCATGGATTGTGTGGATATGGTGGAGGTTCCATTGCAAGGGTTTATATCCATCTAGGATTAAACAACAAATGTCGTCCCAGTGATTCTTGTGCCGTAATACCCGTGTTAACCATAAGATCCGGAGTGGGACGGAGTAGCCAAAAGTGTTTCCACCTCTTGTTCATCAACGGATGCGCTTTACCGTAGACACTTGTATCTGTCGGGGGCGAGCGGTAGGCTGGGGAAGCCTTAAGTCCCCACGGCATTGTCCGTAGACACTTGTCGCCCGAAGAACAAGCGGTAGGCTGGGGAAGCCTTAAGTCCCCACGGTATTGCGGTCTATGATGGGTTGCAGCTACCGGCGTAGGAATGTATGGTAGAGCCCTGCATTGACGTCGTGGTCGGGGTCCACCCGAAATCTACGGGAATAATGGGACCGGCGTGGACCCAGGGTCGGGGCATGCAACAAAGGGTGGGTGTTCGAGGTAGCGGAGGAACATGATTGGCTAGACCTTATACCGGGCCTCACACCGAAGGAAGTGTGGACGGGAAAGCTGCCCGGTTGGCACCAAGGTTAAGATCTCTTATGGGTAAAGCAACACACCTCTGCAGAGTGTAAAGAACCGTGACCTGTCACTCCCTGTTCCGGGATATGGAGCTGCGAACGCGGCCGGAAAGGAGCTCCATGAAGTTCTAGTAAACCGGTGAAGGCTGACGGACATAGCTCTTTGAAATAAAAGCAACCTCTTGAAGAAATGTTTATCAAAACCTGCATTGGTATTAGACTTTCTGGTCTAATATCGTAGCTAGTGCATTAAACACCTCTTATCTATAATGAACTTGTTGAGTACGCTCGTACTCATCCCACTCTTAAATCCCTTGCTTAGATTGTCTGAATCGTCTGGAGGAGGACTACGACAACCCTGAAGGAGCCGAAATCATCGGCTATGAAGAACCAGACCTCTCTGGAGGTATTGAAGGCATAGACTACCTCATAGTCTACGGAACCGGGGAGGCTTCCGGAGGAGATCAAGCCTAGAAGCACCGAGTAGTAGTAGTAGCCGAGCAGTGCGAACTCTTAGTACTTAGCTGCTCGAGGAAATAAATGTATAACTTAATGAAACTTCTATATTGTAAGTTAAGTTGGGTTCGCCTCGAACCCAGGAGTATTCCTCTTAGGACCCAAGAGGAGCTCCGAGACGATATGTGTATTATGCTTGTAATAATAAATGAATGAGTTATGGACCTGCTATGTTCCGTTGTACTACTCTGAGGGATGTAATATTTGCGGAATGGTACTTCGTGAATGTTATATCAACGACTGGCATACTACAACATGCGGTGGTATGCGGGGTCACCACGGTTGGTATCGAGCAAAAGCTTTGACCTTAGGTTGGAACCTAGTAAATGGGACCGAACGTTAGGAGTCAAATAGGACTAGTAAAGAATTCTCTAAAAATATGGTGTATATTCAATTGAGAATACAACAATCATATCTTTTAGTGCGATAATTCTTTATTATCTCTATTATGATGCATTATTACTAATCTTATATTCTTTCTATTTCTACAGCCAACAATGGCAAGTTCACGTCCGGGACGAAACGTGAAAGTGATGGATTCCATACTGAGTGAATATGAAGGAGGACTCGCAGATATTCTTCGTGCCATGTTACTTGAATTTGGGTGTGATCCCCGAATCCAAGTAAAGAAATACATGTACTATGATGGTACTGTATTGGCAAAGTGTAGGGTAGGGCTACGACTTCCCGAATCTTTGGGAATGAGCGTAGTAATGCCAGCAGGTGAAGCTAGAACTATCAACACAGCCTACCATATAGCCGTTATGAGAGCCATAACCGATATTCGGGAGCATAAGACGAAAGAGCTTATGGGTTCCGAATTCACACACATTCCTCATATGGAGGAGGAAGATGATCCCATGCTTAACCACTTCAAATATGCCAAACGCAAACCAGCAGAAGCTGCAAAATACATGGACAATAGCCGCAACTTACTATCATTGTTCTTTCAGTTGAACCGTCATTTGACGGGAGCAATTGATACAATGCTAGAGGAATTTACTGAACCCAAGGAGGAGACCAAGGGGAAGGAACCTATGGAGAATGAGGTGCACACACCAGTTTACTCAGCTGGTGACTATATTAGTATTGACCACCCTGAACGAGAAACTACACCCGTTACACCTGGGAACTTAGTAGTTCCTATAGAGGATATGAGGGTGGAGAGGAATCCGGAAACAATCAGCGTTCCGTGACTCCTATAGAAAACTCCACAGGTTGGCGTTGGGGATCCGATACTGGAACTCATAGTACTTCGGTGTATTATGACGGGGAGATGAATGAGGACGCCACGACTCGGAACCGAGTTATCCGTGGAATGGGGAAGAAGATGGAGGGTATCCGACACAGGTTGAGTCGGATACGAATGTTGGAAATACCTATGGTGGAGGTACAGGGGAGTACACCCGATGGGTGGACTATGATGCACTGAATGACCAGTTCGTGAACACTGATTTCTCCCTAGGATCATCATCTGATTCCGACTACCAGCCGACGGGGAGACCTTATGTTCCAGGTTCTGTCAGGAGGACGACACGTTCGACCGGATGGAAGCCTGGGATGTATCGGGAGTGAAGATCGACTAGAGACCACCAAGGGAAGCAAGACTACAATACACAAGTACCACGTGTATTGTAGTGTGTAATATTTGTAGAAATTTGTACATATACTTTAATAAGTGAGTTTGCATACTCACATCGACTTGAGTATTGTAATAAGACCACTTAAGTATGTATATACATGGTATATGTTTTGTATGATTTGGATTTGCTTCTTGATTTCCATTGCGTGACTAGTTCTGTGCACAAAGTTGAGCTCAGAAAACTTGCGCATGGAGTAATTATGAGTATCATCTTGTGTTGCAGAACTAGGGGGTTATGTCGGGACCGGTAGGAGAGGAGACAGAAGCGCAACGCATGGAGCGCGAGGCGAAACAGAAGGAGGAGGCTGATGAAGCAGCCAGGAATCAGTTTCCACCACCACCACCCATGACGCAGTAGAATTTCGTCCAGTACATGCAGATGGTGGAAGAGAGACAACGTGTAACGTTGGAGCAGCAGAATAAATTCTTCCAGGAGCTGCTGCAACAGAACAGGGTGGAGAGACCCGAGAATCAGGGAGTCACTTTATCAGACTTCCAGAACACCAAGCCTATATCTTTTGCATACGCGCCCGAGCCAATGGACGCGGAGGATTGGCTTATGGACACTGAGCGAAAGCTCAATACTGTTGGTTGCAACGACCTGGAGAAGGTCCGTTATGCTACACACTTGTTGTGTGGACCTGCCGCATCATGGTGGGACAATATCGTAGCCGTTTATCCGGCTGGAAAAGTATTCACACGGGAGGAGTTTGCGAGGAAGTTCAGGGAATCCAATGTCCCTGAAAGTATTGTGGAACTGAAGCGTCGAGAATTTGAAAGTCTCGAGCAGAAGGATAAGGCCATCCTGACTTATGTCAGGGAATTCTCAAAGCTATCCCGGTACGCTGTTGAGGAGGTCAACACCGAGGACAAGAAGAAGAAGAGGTTCTTGAGGGGGTTAAGTCCCCAGTTCAAGGTACAACTCCGAATGATGAGAGCGACGGAATTCCAAGAGTTGGTGGATGCAGCCATCACTCTTGAAGATGACTTCAAACAGCTGCAAGAGGAGAAGAGGAAAAAGGCCAAGTTTGAGCCTAAGAGGTTTGTCAGTAACAAGCCCAATACCAACTTGAGTTTCAAGCCAAGGTACAACAACAACAACAACAAGAGCAACTACTACAGTAGCAGGAGGAACCAAGCATTCCAGACTGCAAATCAAGTGACTTGCCGAAGCTGTGGACTTCCAGGGCATTTTGCCAAGGATTGCAAGAAGCCAAGGATAATATGCTTTGGTTGTCGCCGGGAGGGGCACATGCTGAAGGACTGCCCCAAGAGAAATACTGGAGGAGGACAATCAGGAGGAGGAGGTAGTCGAGGAGGAAACACCGGAGGGAACTGGAAGAACAAGAAACCCTTCGGCAAATTGAACTGCACCAGCCTGGAGGAGGTGGTCAACTCCGATCAGGCAGTGATAGGTACGCTCCAGATACTCACTCATCCTGGCAAAGTACTTTTTGACACTGGTGCATCTACATCATTCATTTCTCAGCAATTCATCATCAAACATGGGATTAGTTGCACTAAGTTAGATACACCCATAACCATACTTTCCGCGGGGGAACGATAGTAGTAACCCATACCAAACAAAAACAAGTCATCATGATCAATAAGTGCGCGTTCGACGCAGACCTGTTCATTTTACCGATGAAGGACATTGATGTCATTCTTGGTATGAACTGGTTAGAAGCTAATGGAGCACTGATCGACTGTGTGAACAAGACTGTGTCTTTGAAAAGCCCCGATGGAAGTAGAATGATCTACCAAGGCGACAAGCATACACAGATTGAAGTTGAGCTACAGCTGAACAACATGAAGGAGGTGAAGTTGGAGGATATACCTGTAGTAAATGAATTCCAGGATGTGTTTCCTAAGGAATTACCTGGAATGCCACCAGATAGGGAGATAGAATTCACTATCGACCTAATTCCAGGAACAACTCCGATTGCTAAAGCACCATATAAAATGGGGCCTAAGGAGTTGAAAGAACTTAAGGAGCAATTGGATGACTTGGAACAAAAAGGATTCATACAAGAAAGTGTTTCACCATGGGGATCACCTGTGATCTTCGTAGATAAAAGAGATGGAGGTAGAAGGATGTGCGGAGACTACAGGAATTTGAACAATGTCACAATCAAGAACAAGTATCCACTTCCAAGAATACAAGATCTATTCGATCAAGTTAGAGGCGCGGGAGTCTTCTCCAAAATTGATCTAAGATCCGGTTATCACCAGATAAAGATCAAGAAGGAAGACGTTCGAAAACTGCCTTTGTCTCAAGGTATGGACATCATGAATACCTTGTAGTGCCTTTTGGATTAACCAATGCCCCAGCAATTTTCATGAATCTCATGAATAAGATTTTCATGCCATATCTAGACAAGTTTGTCATCGTATTCATTGATGATATCTTGATCTATTCCAAAGACAAAGCGAGAACATGCTTGAACATCCGAGGTTAGTGTTGCAAACACTAAGAGAACATCAACTCTATGCCAAATTCAGCAAGTGTGAATTTTGGCTAGATCAAGTGGAATTTCTTGGTCATGTCATTAGCAAAGATGGAATAGGCTGTTAACCCGAGCAAGGTAGCGAGCAGTTTTAGAATGGGAAGCACCCAAGACTGTCAAGGAAATCCGAGGATTCCTAGGAATGGCGAGGATACTATCGGAGATTCATTGAAGGATTCTCCAAGATAGCAGGACCAATGACGAAGTTGTTAAGGAAAAACACACCATTCGTGTGGTCAGAGGAGTGTGAGAAGAGTTTTCAAACTCTGAAAGAGAAACTCACCACGGCACCGGTGTTGGCAGTTCCTGAAGTTGGCAAGGATTACACCGTGTACTGTGACGCATCCAAACATGGATTGGGTTGCGTACTTATGCAAGATCGGAAAGTGATATCTTATGGATCAAGGCAACTCAGACCTCATGAAGTGAATTATCCAACACATGACTTAGAATTAGCAGCAGTTGTATTTGCACTAAAAACTTGGAGGCATTTTCTCTATGGAGCCAAGTGTGAGCTCTATACGGATCACAAGAGTCTCAAGTACTTCTTCACTCAGAAAGAACTCAACATGAGGCAGAAAAGATGGCTTGAACTGATAAAGGATTATGATTTGACCATCAATTATACTCCAGGAAAGGCTAATGTTGTAGCAGATGCCTTGAGTAGGAAGAGCACTGGAGGAGTGGAACAAGAGTTATCACCGGAGTTGAGGAAGGAAATAAGCCAAGCCCAAATACAACTTTGGGAGAAAGAAGCTCATGAAGGACTATCGGCTTTACAAGTAGCCGATGAGCTAAATGTCAACCTGAAGAATGAGATAATGATGGGACAGTTGGACGACCCATTCATCGTGGAGGAGATGAGAAGGATAGATGAAGGTAGACCATCAGAATTTCACCGAGGAGAATCAGGATCACTATGGTTTCAGAAGAGGATTTGCGTTCCGGATATTGCTGAAATCAAAGAAGTAATACTCCGGGAAGCCCATCAAACACCATACTCCATACATCCGGGAAGTACAAAGATGTACATGGATCTAAAAGAGCTATTCTGGTGGAACAACATGAAAAGAGAAATAGCACAATATGTGGCGGAATGCCATACCTGCCAAAGGGTGAAGGCTGAACACCAGAGTCCGGCAGGAAAATTACAACCTTTACCCATTCCAGAATGGAAATGGGAGGAGATAGGAATGGATTTCATCACCGGACTACCCATGACCAATAAAAAGAAGGACATGATATGGGTAATCGTGGACCGGTTGACGAAAAGTGCACACTTCTTAGCGGTGAACCAGCAAGATAAAGGAGAGAAACTCATCGATCTTTACATCAAAGAGATCGTGAGTAAACATGGAGTGCCCAAGAAGATCGTGTCGGATCGAGGATCCGTGTTCACGTCAGCATTTTGGAAGCAACTACACGAAGCTTTAGGATCCAAGTTGGACTATAGTACCGCCTATCATCCTCAGACAGGTGGACAAACGGAGAGAACTAACCAGATCCTAGAGGATATGCTTAGGGCTTGTGCCCTAGACTTCGGAGGATCATGGGAGGAGCACTTGCCACTAGCAGAGTTTTCATACAATAATAGCTATCAAAGCAGCATCAAGATGGCACCGTTCGAAGCTCTGTATGGAAGGAAGTGTAGATCACCTATATGCTGGTATGAAGCTGGAGCAAGCAAGGAGTTTAATCCTGATTATGTCAAGGAAAAGCAACAAATTATTGACATTATAAGAGATAGGCTCAAGATCGCCCAAAGCCGACAGAAGAGTTATGCCGATCAAAAGCGAAGGACATGGGAGCCACAAGTTGGAGACATGGTATATCTCAAGGTGAGCCCGATGAAAGGACTTCAGAGATTTGGAGTAAAGGGAAAGTTAAGCCCTAGATACATCGGACCTTTCAAGATTCGGAGTCAAAACCGAGGGTTAGCCTTTGAATTAGAACTACCGGGAAGGTTATCCCAAGTTCACAACGTATTCCATGTGTCACAACTCAGAAAGTGTTTGAAGACCCCAGATGAGCCAGTATCACATGAAGAGCTCGAGTTGCAACCAGACTTGACCTACATCGAGAAGCCAGCGAAGATTCTCGAGGAGAACTGGAAACAACTCAGGAATCGAGCCATAAAATACTGCAAGATACAATGGAAGCATCACCCCGAGAGGGAAGCCACCTGGGAAAAGGAGGAAGACTCGAGGAAAACATACCCGAACTCTTCGGGTATTACAACCACAACTTCGGGACGAAGTTTTCTTTAAGGGGAAAGGCTGTAATGTCCCAGGTTTAGAGACGATCGAAGGGTAGATTTTAGAAAGGGATGTGCATTGCATTGTAAATTACGGGGAAATTTCGCGCTTTTAAAACAAAACTGCATCGAAGAGGGACAGGTTTCTCTCTCGACATCCTACAGGGTTAGGGTTTCGAGAGTGCGATGAACTTGTTCTTACTTAACTAGATTAGGGTTTTGAGAAGAGAGAAGAGAAGATGCATCACAAACTTAAGTTGCATGATTGAATTCAAAATTAAGTTGTATGATTGAATTCAAACCAAATTTGAATTTGAATTTCAAATTCAAACATCAAATGGATATCACATAATTCAAACTTGAGATAATTTAATAAACAATTATCATTAATCAAGATTATAAATAATACAACAATTATATAAAGCTCATTAAGGAAAATGGGAGCTTTATTGATAATCACACACAATACAATGTCATTTACAATATCCAGAATAGTAATATGAATTATTACAACACATTACACCAATTGGAAAGAAAAATAGAAAAGAAAATAAAAAGAAAGATTACAAAGGAATGAATCTATCCTAAATACTACAAAGTAGTCTTCATTTGATCTTGGACTTGATCATCTTCTGGATCATCTTGATCAGCTCACTTATACCCTGCACACAAACACAACAAAGCAAAGGATTATGCCAAGTGGCATTGCCACTTGGCAGGTTAGAAGAAAATTGAAATTGAGCAGATATGGATCAGCTCTGCCGAGCTGATCATCTCACAGCCAAGGACCAAGCCAGATACCAAGTACTGGTACACACACACAGCCTAGTAGCTCACAAGGCACTGTGCATGTACCACAGCACACACACACACAACCAGGAGAGTCACCAAATTGGTGCCAAGCCAAGCTGTCGACCAGAGGAGCCAACAAAGGTTCATATAAAACCTTTTCACAGCCAGAAACCCTAGCAGCTCATCGGCAGAATCTCCAAAGGGTAAGAACACCAAGAACAGCAAGAACAGGAAGAACAGCCAGAGCTGTTCAACCTGTCCAAAATCACCACAGAATCAAATCAAGCTTCACAAGCTCACAAGGAGGAGCAGGACAAGCACCAGCTCATCCTTAAAGCAAACCAAGCAACCAGAAGCCATCCTCTACACCAACACCCCATTTCTAGGAGCTGGAGTGAGGTATACACAAAGCATCATGAGCAAGCATCTGTCTTGCTCATAAATAAGCATATGCATCAATCACACACAAGCAAAAGGGTGTGAGTACCCTGTTTGTATCATCATTTGGCTACCAGCCATATGATGCAAGCAAAATAAGGGTACAACCATTAGGAATGGATCCAAGGGAACACTGATCAAGCCAATAGAATTAAAAGTGACTTAACCAGGGAAATCCGGCAAGGAACTAATCCCTATCTAGCTACCCAGATTCACCTAGCAACACACAACTAGCTAAGCCATCAGATTATTGGACAGTTATCTGTCCAGTATGATTTCAACATCAAATAACCTAGCAGCCTATGAAAGACTACCGAGATTAGTGCACGAAGCATCCAACGGGGGTAGGAGCAACCATTTCTAGCGAGACAAAGCCTGCTAGTGTCACAACAGACTACCTAGCCACACAAGAAAGTCACCAAAGCAGTATATCATTACCCATAAGGGTTCAAATGGAGCTAGGGTTCCCAATAATTGATTGGCATCCCTCTAGCTCAATCTTATTAATTGTAAGATGATCATTACTGATAAACAGTTCACATCATTTATCTATTTAGCCAAGCATGGAATTACAGATAAATGAAACAGACAAGTAACCAAGCACTAACATCTTGCCAGTGACCCAATGGCTCACTGCAAGCATCAGATGATGCTTGAGCAAGCATTAACACTCACTAGCACAAGTGCATGTGTCACATAGACACCAAGATGAGCACCAGATAGGCACAGGCAATGAGTAAGCATGTAAGCCACAAGCAAGTGGTGATCAATTGATCACCAGAGCCTGCTAGGGCATGCCACTGCATGCTAGAATCAATTAATGGCATCACATAGGAATTATATAAATTAAGCAGCCACAGTTAAGCAACAATTGCATCACGAGGCTAACACATAAACCAATTTTATAATTGTATCCAGAAGCATATCATCAAGGAATTGATGTATATGGTCAACAATTAAGCAAGGCCAAGCCTACCATGAGCCAGAACTCAATAATCACCACACAAACAATATTTTCTCTTGCTAAACAGCAAGATTCACTCACAGTAATGAACTAAGGGGGGCAGAGCATATCACAACACAAGCCAGCAAGCAACACCAATGGCTAGTGATGCTCAGATGAGCAACTAGACAGATTATAGCAGGTGTAAACCCAAGGGTGAGCGAGAGACTAGAAATAAAGGAAGCACAAGCCACGGTAAGCTTTGCACACGAGCATAGACTAGGGCAAGCATGGCGGTAGCAGCACGGCAAGCGAGCATACGCATAACGATAGAGCAAGCACATTAGCTAGAAGCCATGGCACATGTAGGCAGCAGCAGTGAGACAGCCGTAGCTCAGCTAAGAGGCGGAGTAGAGGAAGAAGAAAGAGAGGGAGCCACTTACAGGCGAAGCAGAGACGCGCAACCTTGGCGGCACGGCGGCACACGCCGGGCTAACGGCGGCGCCAGGCCAAGCCGGGCCAGGCCACCACCTCGCCGCAACGCCAGCTTCATCACGGCGGCGCCACGGCGCCAGGGACGCCGGTGAACGGCGGATCTTCACGGATCCAGGCGATTGAGGCGCAGCAGGGTTGGGGGCGAGCAGGAACGGCGGCGAAAGCCAAATTGGCACCGACCTCGCCGGCGGGGAGGGCCGGTGGCGGTCGGATTGATGCGGCGGCGGCGAGGCGACCGCAACGTCGCGAGAGGACAAGGGGGATTAGGGTTCTGCGCGAGGAAGAAAGGGGCGAGTGGGCCGACCGAGCCCAAGTGCGGCTCGGGTTAGGGTTAACCCACTGGGCCACCCTGACAGGTGGGCCCAGGGGTAAATATGACATTTCACATTTTCAAATAAACCAGAAACTTTGAAAATTAATAGAAAATGATTCAAAGCTCTAAAAAAATAATTAAAAATATGAAAATTGATCAGCATAAAATTCTCTATCTAAATAAAATATCAAAGAGAATTTTTGAAGACAACTAAGAATAAATCTTAATTTGATGATTGAAATAATCATTTAAATCACACCTAATATTTTCAATAATGAAAATAAGTCCAAAAATGTCTTTGGACTTTAAAAACACCTTGACAACATTTCAAGGTTGTAATTTTACTTTAAATAGAGTATCTCCAAATCAATCTTAGTATTAACCTCTTACATGAAATAATAATGTCATCGGAAGGGGGGAACAAACCCTAAAACTGGAATCATGCATAATTGCTTCTTTAACCATTGCCCTTATCGGACAATGATGCTATTTTTCAGAACCGAGAGGACAAGGGTCAGTCCACACCATCCAACTGCAAAACTTTGCGGTGTTCGAGACAAGTTCATCACTTGCTCATGTCATTTGAGTATCTTTATCAAATTACTTGCAAAGTACTATGATTATCACTATTGCATAAAAACCAAAACCACTACTTTCATAACTATGAATATGACTATGTGGTGGGCAATGGAACCATGGATTGTGTGGATATGGTGGAGGTTCCATTGCAAGGGTTTATATCCATCTAGGATTAAACAACAAATGTCGTCCAGTGATTCTTGTGCCGTAATACCCGTGTTAACCATAAGATCCGGAGTGGGACGGAGTAGCCAAAAGTGTTTCCACCTCTTGTTCATCAACGGATGCGCTTTACCGTAGACACTTGTATCTGTCGGGGGCGAGCGGTAGGCTGGGGAAGCCTTAAGTCCCCACGGCAATGTCCGTAGACACTTGTCGCCCGAAGAACAAGCGGTAGGCTGGGGAAGCCTTAAGTCCCCACGGTATTGCGGTCTATGATGGGTTGCGGCTACCGGCGTAGGAATGTATGGTAGAGCCCTGAATTGACGTCATGGTCGGGGTCCACCCTGAAATCTACGGGAATAATGGGACCGGCGTGGATCCAGGGTCGGGGCATGCAACAAAGGGTGGGTGTTCGAGGTAGCGGAGGAACATGATTGGCTAGACCTTATACCGGGCCTCACACCGAAGGAAGTGTGGACGGGAAAGCTGCCCGGTTGGCACCAAGGTTAAGATCTCTTATGGGTAAAGCAACACACCTCTGCAGAGTGTAAAGAACCGTGACCTGTCACTCCCTGTTCCGGGTTATGGAACTGCGAACGCGGCCGGAAAGGAGCTCCATGAAGTTCTAGTAAACCGGTGAAGGCTGACGGACATAGCTCTTTGAATTAAAAGCAACCTCTTGAAGAAATGTTTATCAAAACCTGCATTGGTATTAGACTTTCTGGTCTAATATCGTAGCTAGTGCATTGAACACCTCTTATCTATAATGAACTTGTTGAGTACGCTCGTACTCATCCCACTCTTAAATCCCTTGCTTAGATTGTCTGAATCGTCTGGGAGAGGACTACGACAACCCTGACGGAGCCGATATCATCGGCTATGAAGAACCAGACCTCTCTGGAGGTATTGAAGGCGTAGACTACCTCATAGTCTACGGAACCGGGGAGGCTTCCGGAGGAGATCAGGCCTAGAAGCACCAAGTAGTAGTAGTAGCCGAGCGGTGCGAACTCTTAGTATTTAGCTGCTCGAGGAGATAAATGTATAACTTAATGAGACTTCTATATTGTAAGTTAAGTTGGGTTCGTCTAGAACCCAGGAGTATCCCTCTTAGGACCCAAGAGGAGCTCCGAGACGATATGTGTATTATGCTTGTAATAATAAATGAATGAGTTATGGACCTGCTATGTTCTGTTGTACTACTCTGAGGGATGTAATATTTGCGGAATGGTACTTCGTGAATGTTATATCAACGACTGGCATACTACAACATGCAGTGGTATGCAGGGTCACCACAGAATACTTTCAGCAGGTGGATTTAAAATATCAGAAGCATCAGAGTTATCTGATGACCCACAAGTATAGGGGATCGCAACAGTCTTCGAGGGAAGTAAAACCCAATTTATTGATTCGACACAAGGGGAGGTAAAGAATACTTATAAGCCTTAACAACTGAGTTGTCAATTCAGCTGCACACTGGAAAAGCACAAGTAACGGGGGTGATGTGAAAGTAGCGATAATATGAGAGCAATAGTAACGGTAACACGACGGTGATAGTAGTAATATGAGAGCAATGGCACCGGAAAACGAGTTGACATGTAGAACGAGTATATGATGATGAAAGATGGACCGGGGTTCCCAGCTATCTACACTAGTGGCAACTCTCCAATAACAAGTGTTGGGTGAACAAATTACGGTCGGGCAATTGATAGGATTGAAATAGCATTAAGACGGAATATCAAGATCATTAATCATGTAGGCATGTTTTCCAATAATAGTCGTACGTGCTCGCAATGAGAAACTTGCACAACATCTTTTGTCCTACCAGCCGGTGGCAGCCGGGCCTCAAGGGAAACTCTTCGGATATTAAGGTACTCCTTTTAATAGAGTACCGGAGCAAAGCATTAACACTCCGTGAAAACATGTGTCCCTCACATCACCGCCATCCCCTCTGGTTGTCCCGATTTACGTCACTTCGGGGCCTTTGGTTCCGGACGGTGACATGTGCATACAACTTGTAGATACAATCTAAGCAATAATATAAAGCTCAAATCTAAGATCATGCCACTCGGGCCCTAGTGACAAGCATTAAGCATAACAAGATTGCAGCAACAATAACTTCATAAACTTTGTAGATAGACAATCATAATGTAACAATCCATCGGATCCCGACAAACACAACACCGATTACATCGAGATGAATCTCAATCATGTAAGGCAGCTCATGAGATCATTGTATTGAAGTACATGGGGGAGATAATACCAACTAGCTACAGCTAGAACCCGTAGTCCATGGGGGAACTACTCACGGAGCATGATGGAGGCGATGGCGTTGATGGAGATGGCTTCCGGGGGCACTTCCCCGTCCGGCGGGGTGCGGGACAGAGACTTATGTCCCCCGGATTGGAGTTTCGCGATGGTGGCGGCGCCCACAGAGTCTTTACGGAGTTTCGTCAAGAGTTCGGTGTTTTTAGGTCGAAAGGGATTTTATAGGCGAAGAGGCGGCGCAGGGGGGCACCTGGGGGCGCCACACCACAGGCCGGCGCGGGCCGAGGTCAGGCCGCGCCGCCTTATGGTGTGGTGGCCCTCTGGCCCCTCTCCGACTCTTCTTCGGTGTTCTGGATGCTTCCGGGAAAAATAGGAGGTTTGGTCTTCGTTTCGCCGAATTCCGAGAATATTGCCCGAACAGCCTTTACTGGAACCAAAAACAGCGAGAAACAGGAGCTGGCACTGTGGCATCTTGTTAATAGGTTAGTTCCGAAAAATGCATGAAATCATCATAAAGTGCAAGCAAAACATGCAAGTATTGTCATAAAACAAGCATGGAACGACAGAAATTATGGATACGTTGGAGACGTATCAGCATCCCCAAGCTTAGTTCCTGCTCGTCCCGAGCAGGTAAACGATAAAAAGAATAATTTCTGTAGTGACATGCTACTTACATAACCTTGATCATACTATTACAAAGCATATGAAATGAATGAAGTGACTCAAGGCAATGATCTATAGTTGCTAACAAGTAGATAACATATAGCAAAACTTTTCATGAATAATACCTTCAAGACAAGTATCAAAAGTCTTGCACAAGAGTTAACTCATAAAGCAATAAGTTCAAAGTAAAGGCATCGAAGCAACACAAAGGAAGATATAAGTTTCAGCGGTTGCTTTCAACTTGTAACATGCATATCTCATGGATAATTGTCAACACAAAGTAATATGATGAATGCAAATATGCAAGTATGTAAGAATCAATGCACGAGTTGACACAAGTGTTTGCTTCTAAGATGGAAGGAAATAGGTAAACTGACTCAACATAAAGTAAAAGAAAGGTCCTTCAAAGAGGAAAGCATTGATTGCTATATTTGTGCTAGAGATTTGGTTTTGAAAACATATAGAGAGCATAAAAGTAAAGTTTTGAGAGGTGTTTGTTGTTATCAACGAATGGTAGTGGGCACTCTAACCCCCTTGTTAGACAAACCTTCAAAGAGCGGCTCCCATGAATTATTTTTATTTTTGGGTGGCACTCCTTCCAACCTTTCTTTCACAAACCATGGCTAACCGAATCCTCGGGTGCCTGCCAACAATCTCATACCATGAAGGAGTGCCTTTTTATTTTAGTTTCATTATGATGACACTCCTCCCAACCTTTGCTTATACAAGCCATGGCTAACCGAATCCTCGGGTGCCGTCCAACAATCACATACCATGGAGGAGTGTCTATTTTGGTTAATTAATTTGGGACTGGGAATCCCATTGCCAGCTCTTTTTGCAAAATTATTGGATAAGCGGATGAAGCCACTAGTCCATTGGTGAAAGTTGTCCAACAAGATTGAAAGATAAACACCACATACTTCCTCATGAGCTATAAAACATTAACACAAATTGAGAAGCATTTTGAATTGTTTAAAGGTAGCACTCAAGCAATTTACTTTGGAATGGCAGGAAATACCACATAGTAGGTAGGTATGGTGGACACATATGGCATAGTTTTTGGCTCAAGGTTTTGGATGCACGAGAAGCATTTCCTCTCAGTACAAGGCTTTGGCTAGCAAGGTTGTTTGAAGCAAACACAAGTATGAACCGGTACAGCAAAACTTACATAAGAACATATTGCAAGCATTATAATACTCTACACTGTCTTCCTTGTTGCTCAAACACTTTTACCAGAAAATATGTAGACCTTAAGAGAGATCAATTATGCAAACCAATTTCAACAAGCTCTACAGTAGTTCTCCATTAATAGGCTTAGACTACATGAAAAATCTTAATCATGATCTACTTGAGAGCTCAAAACAATTGCCAAGTGTCAAATTATCCAAGACATGATGAGGCATTTTCTGTTTCCAACCAAATCTTACCTATTAAATTGCAATCGGTGGTGGTCGTACCTGATAAAACCATCGTACGTAAAAAAGACCATAATCGCTAAAAAAAACCAGCATCAACCTGTTATCGTACGTCAAAGGATGTGTGCCCGTGTTGGAGTCCAGCACGTTAATCTATTCTTACCAAGTCGTGCTAGCTGTGGGCTTCAGGCGATCATGGCAAACGCTCCCATGAAAGTCGGATCGATCGTGGCCCAGCTTTCCGTGTAGTACAAGGACTGGATCGAATCTCGGCATCGTTGTTATCAGAGAAAGTTAATTAGTTCAACCATGTAGAACCCAGCGCCGGAACCCACGATGATCATTCTTGTGCCCTTGCAACGGCCGGAAGGGTTCGTGAGATCAACCCTCAGCAGCCTTTGAGTTTTGCAAATTACGGCATGTATTTAGGTAAGTGTTCAGCATGGTTTTAATTGCTTTATTGATTTGACCTTTGGCGAAACCTTCACCAAGTTCACAACTTAGCAGCGTCTCCTGATCGGAGTATCATCAGGCAGTAAAATTCTTGTTTGTCACTTATTGTTAGTACCAATGTGTGCGGCGTCGTGTTTTTCAGTTCTGGCGTAGCTGAACCTTATTCCTCAACCAGAATTTGCAATTGCGTATGTTAGGATGGGCATCAATTCGGAGCTACCATTCGTCAAGGAAGAAACTAGGCATTCTAGCGGGCAACAAGCTGCATGTACATGCTTTAGTTCATTTCTTAAAAAAGTTATCAATTTATTAAAATCAACGGTGACGGAAACACACACACCCATGCGTCTTATGCATGCATACACACACGCATGAGTGTTTTTGACACCGTTCATTTTTCGTTGAGATTTGAATAAAACGAGAAAAGAGAAAGCTATTTTCCATCAACCAAGGCGAGCGTGAATCTCGATAAAAATCAACGGTGGCGGAAACACCAACACCTATGTGTGTGTGCAAAATTCATTCTCAATGTATTGTTCAGTTTACATAACATATCTATATCTTTGAATTTAATTATTCTAATCTTACAGTTACTGGTATTTGTGTATATTTATGCCATAGCAAAGCACATGCATTAAAATATTTCTCATAATGCAGTGATTTTTATTTTATTTAAAAGCGCTATATATGGGTTTTTTATGCATAGTCAGCCATGCACTTTTTTTTGTTTCTTCCATTGTACAGGCATCATGCAAAGTCGGTCATTTTCAACATTGTTATAATTTTAAATATACTAATTTACAGTATAATGAGTAGACAAATTTCAACACGAAATTTAAATGTTCTTATGTGAGAAGGTTTAGAAGCCTTTTAAATATGCCAACTTACAATATTATGTGTAAACAAATTTCCATATGAAATTTACATGTTCTTATGTGAGCAGGTTCAGAACCATTTGATGTGCGCGAGATGAAGTTCTATTTAGGTCAGCCGTAGCACCGCACGGGTATTTTTGCTAGTATAAATAAGTGCAATAGCTTTCAACTTTTATCATTGAACATTAAAAATAAAACGAAGAACACGAGTGTTCATATGAAAAAGCGGAGCGTGTATCTCTCCCACACAAGGATTGCTAGGATCCGATCTTATTCAAACAAAACAAAAATAAAAACACACAGACGCTCCAAGTAAAGCACATATGATGTGACCGAATAAAAATATAGTTTCAGGGGAGGAAACCTGATAAGTTGATGAAGAAGGGGATGCCTTGGGCATCCCCAAGCTTAGACGCTTGAGTCTTCTTGAAATATGCAGGGATGAACCACGGGGGCATCCCCAAGCTTAGACTTTTTACTCTTCTCGATCATATATCATCCTCCTCTCTTGACCCTTGAAAACTTCCTTCACACCAAACTTCTCATAAACTTCATTAGAGGGGTTAGTACTCAAAAAATTTGAATCCACCTTGGTCCTGTAGTAGCACATTGCAAGAACTCAATAAAACATTAGCTACAGCTCTCCACGTCTAGAAAACCTCGCTTAAAGTCCACAAGAGACAATGCAAAAAACAGAGACAGAATCTGCCAAAACAGAACAGCCAGTAAAGACGAATTTTAATAAAATACTTCCGTTGCTCAAATCAGAAAACTCAAAACTAACGAAAGTTGCGTACATATCTGAGGAACACGCACGTAAATTGGCATCTTTTTCTGAGTTACCTACAGAGAGAACAGCCCAGATTCGTGACAGATAGAAATCTGTTTCTGCGCAGAAATCCAAATCTAGTATAAACCTTCGATTAGAGGCTTCACTTGGCACAACAAAACACAAAACTAAGATAAGGAGAGGTTGCTACAGTAGTAAACAACTTCCAAGACACAAATATAAAACAAAGTACTGTAGCAAAATAACACATGGGTTATCTCCCAAGAAGTTCTTTTCTTTATAGCCATTAAGATGGGCTCAGCAGTTTTGATGATGCACTCGCAAGAAATAGTATTGGAAGCAAAAGAGAGCATCAAAAGGCAAATCCAAAACACATTTAAGTCTAACATGCTTCCTATGCAAAGGAATCTTGTACACAAATAAATTCATGAAGAACAAAGTGACAAGCATAAGAAGATAAAACAAGAATAACTTCAAAAATTTCAGCATATAGAGAGGTGTATTAGTATCATGAAAATTTCTACAACCATATTTTCCTCTCTCATAATAATTTTCAGTAGCTTCATGAACAAACTCAACAATATAACTATCACATGCAGCATACTTTTCATGATTTCCAAACACATAATGTTTATCAAATTCAAGAATAGTGGAATTAAAACTTTCAAACTTACTTTTATTAATAATATAACAAGGTAGTTGATCAATCTCAATAGATATGGGACTCATAGAATAAGTCAAGAATTCTCCCATCCCATTTTCATTAGTAGTACAATTAATATTATCAAGTATCATAGGACCATCATCTAGAGCTTTATCATAGACATTTGCCAAACAAAATTCTTTAGTACCATGCATTTCGACATCAGGCACAAACAGAGCATTATCATAAGATTTATCAAAGTAGCATGGATTATCATATATAACAGTAGCATAATTATTCTCACAAGTTTTACTCATAGGTACTATTTCAAGAGAATCCACGGGAACATAACATTCAACTTCTTAGGTAAGCATGGAGGACAATCAAATAGTGTAAGAGATAGAGAGTTACTCTCATTAGAAGGTTGGCATGGGTAGCTAATCCATTCTTCCTCCTTTTGTTCATCGCTCTCCTCTTCCTTTTCATCCAATGAGCTTTTAGGTTCATCAATTTCCTCCTCTTTTTCATCCAATGAGCTTTCAGGTTCATCAATTTCTTCTTCCACCGGTTCCTGCAAATTGTGAGTGCATTCTTGTGCATTAATGTGTCTCTCTTTATAATCAAGGATATAAGGATTCCTACTGTAGAATTCTATGCAAGAATTAAGGATAGTAGAGACATAATCTTTAAGGCCCTTAAAAACAACACAAGTTTCATAATTCTCAACCATGAAGGATTCTATCTCGGAGGCTCCCATAAATAAGACAAATTGTTCTACCTCTTCGAACCCATAATGAATATAGCAATTCCGATTATAGTTCTTAATAAAAAATTCCTCACTAAAGCCACATTGAAATTTAAGATGTTTAGTATCCTGTTGAGAGCAACGAGTTTATATCATGGCGTTCAAGCAAGATTTTAGCAATTGTATTCAATTTTTCTATCATAGCACTCATTATTTTACCAGTTCTTGATTCTCTATAACAATTATAACATTCTATAAGCTCCAAGTAGGTTGTTGGTTCTCCCATAACAGCAGTTTTTAATTTTTTGGTTTTTCAAATTTTTATGGATTTTTAGGTATATGAGACAAATAAAACAAGACAAAAATAAACTAAGCAAAAGTAAACTAAGCAAACTAATACTAGACAGAAATAAACTAAGCACAAATAAACTAGACAAAAGTAAACTAAGCAAAACAAAACAAAATAAAACGAGAGAGAGATGTAGAGTGTACTCCCCGGGTGAACTTATGAGTAGAGCTATGCCTCCCCGACAACGGCGCCGGAAAATAGTCTTGATGACCCACAAGTATAGGGGATCGCAACGGTCTTCGAGGGAAGTAAAACCCAATTTATTGATTCGACACAAGGGGAGGTAAAGAATACTTATAAGCCTTAACAACTGAGTTGTCAATTCAGCTGCACTGGAAAAGCACTAGTAACGGGGGTGATGTGAAAGTAGCGATAATATGAGAGCAGTAGTAACGGTAACACGACGCGATAATAGTAATATGAGAGCAATGGCACCGGAAAACGGTTGACATGTAGAACGAGTATATGATGATGAAAGATGGACTGGGGTTCCCAGCTATCTACACTAGTGGCAACTCTCCAATAACAAGTGTTGGGTGAACAAATTACGGTCGGGCAATTGATAGGATTGAAATAGCATTAAGACGGAATATCAAGATCATTAATCATGTAGGCATGTTTTCCAATAATAGTCGTACGTGCTCGCAATGAGAAACTTGCACAACATCTTTTGTCCTACCAGCTCGGTGGCAGCAGGGCCTCAAGGGAAACTACTTGGATATTAAGGTACTCCTTTTAATAGAGTACCGGAGCAAAGCATTAACACTCCAGTGAAAACATGTGTCCCTCACATCACCGCCATCCCCTACGGTTGTCCCGATTTACGTCACTTCGGGGCCTTTGGTTCCGGACGGTGACATGTGCATACAACTTGTAGATACAATCTAAGCAATAATATAAAGCTCAAATCTAAGATCATGCCACTCGGGCCCTAGTGACAAGCATTAAGCATAACAAGATTGCAGCAACAATAACTTCATAAACTTTGTAGATAGACAATCATAATGTAACAATCCATCGGATCCCGACAAACACAACACCGATTACATCAGATGAATCTCAATCATGTAAGGCAGCTCATGAGATCATTGTATTGAAGTACATGGGGGAGAGAATACCAACTAGCTACGGCTAGAACCCGTAGTCCATGGGGGAACTACTCACGGAGCATGATGGAGGCGATGGCGTTGATGGAGATGGCTTCGGGGGCACTTCCCCGTCCGGCAGGGTGCGGGACGAGAGACTCTGTCCCCCGAATTGGAGTTTCGCGATGGTGGCGGCGCCCTGGAGTCTTTACGGAGTTTCGTCAAGAGTTCCGGTGTTTTTAGGTCGAAAGGGATTTTATAGGCGAAGAGGCGGCGCGGGGGGCACACGGGGCGCCACACCACGAGCCGGCGCGGGCCCGGGTCAGGCCGCGCCGCCTTATGGTGTGGTGGCCCTCGGCCCCTCTCCGGCTCTTCTTCGGTGTTCCGGATGCTTCGGGAAAAATAGGAGGTTTGGTCTTCGTTTCGTCGAATTCGAGAATATTGCCCGAACAGCCTTTACGGAACCAAAAACGGCGAGAAAACGAGGACTGGCACTTGTGGCATCTTGTTAATAGGTTAGTTCCGGAAAATGCATGAAATCATCATAAAGTGCAAGCAAAACATGCAAGTATTGTCATAAAACAAGCATGGAACGACAGAAATTATGGATACGTTGGAGACGTATCATTATCGCATATGGGAGATAAAGCATTATCATAGCAAAATATTTCTTCCAAAGCTGAGGAGCAAAAAAGATTATTTTTATATAAACTAGCTTCCCCAAGCTTACACTTTTCCATAGCATTAGCAGTAATTGCGTTCATACTAATAACATTGCTACTATCATGCAGATAAGGTTCCATAGGTTTTTTAATTTTCCCATCAAACAATTCGTGTCTTAACTCAGGAAATAGATTAAAAAGCTCACTGTTGTTTTCCATTATGCCTAACTAGTGAAAAATAAAAACAAGAAACAAAAAGATGCAATTGCAGGATCTAAAGGAAATAGCTTCGAGCACTCACACACCGACAACAGTGCTAGGAAATAGCTTAGTAGTCGGAGGATGTGAATACCTTTTACCTTACCTCCCCGGCAACGGCGCCAGAAAATAGCTTGATGTCTCCGCACGCTTCTATTCCTGTAGACGGTGTTGGGCCTCCAAGAGCGAGAGGTTTGTAGAACAGCGGCAAGTTTCCCTTAAGTGAATCACCCAAGGTTTATCGAACTCGGGGAGGTAGAGGTCAAAGATATCCCTCTCAAGCAACCACTGCAATTACGATACAAGAAGTCTCTTGTGTCCCCAACACACCTAATACACTTGTCAGATGTATAGGTGCACTAGTTCGGCGAAGAGATAGTAAAATTCAAGTGATATGGATGAATATGAGTGGTAATAACAGTCTGAATAAAATATGGCAGCAAGTAAACATGTAACAGAACAGTAAGTAAACGGAGATTCGATGTTCGGAAACAAGGCCTAGGGATCATACTTTCACTAGTGGACACTCTCAACATTGATCACATAACTGAATAAACAAATACTACTTTCTCTACACTCTCTTGTTGGATGACAAATACCATTCATTGTGTAGGGATACAAGAGCTCCCTCAAGCCGGAGTTAACAAGCTCCACAACATTCGGTGTTCATATTTAAGTAACCTTAGAGTGCATAATAAACCATTGCAATTATACCAAGTACTAACATAGCATGCACACTGTCACCGTCAGCCTATGAAAGGGGGAATAGATCGCATCAATACTATCATAGTAATAGTTAACTTCATAATCTACAAGAGATCACAATCATAGCTTATACCAAGTACTACATGATGCACACACTGTCAACATTACATCATGGAGGAGGAATAGACTACTTTAATAACATCACTAGAGTAGCACATAGATGATATTCAACTAGATCACAAAGCTCATGATCACATAAAGATCACATGGGAGAGAGAGATGAACCACATAGCTACGGTAGAGCCCTCAGCCTCGGGGGAGAACTACTCCCTCCTCATCATGGGAAGCAGCGGCGGCGATGAAGATGGCGGTGGTGTCGATGGAGATGCCTTCCGGGGGCAATTCCCCGTCCCGGCGGCGTGCCGGAACAGAGACTTCTGTCCCCCGAATCTTGGCTTCGCGATGGCGGCGGCTCTGGAACTTTTCTCGTATCGTGCCTTATCGTGATAGGGTTTTCGCGACGGAGGCTTTAAGTAGGCGGAAGGGCAGCCTCGGGAGAGCCCTGGGGCCACCAGACCATAGGGGGCGCCCCCCCCTTGGCCGCGCCGCGTTGTGGGGTGGGGCCCCTGGCTCCTCTCTGGCCCCTCTTCGGTGCTCTGGAAGCTTCCGGGAAAAATAAGATATTGGGCGTTGATTTCGTCCGATTCCGAGAATATTTCCTGTGTAAGATTTACTGAAACCAAAAACAGCAGAAAACGAGAAGCGGCACTTCGACATCTCGTTAATAGGTTAGTTCCGGAAAATGCATATAAATGATGTAAAGTGTGTATAAAACATATGTGTATCATCATAAAAGTAGCATGGAACATAAGAAATTATAGATACGTTGGAGACGTATCAGTGATCAATGTTGAGAGTGTCCACTAGTGAAAGTATGATCCCTAGGCCTTGTTCTAAGCATTGAAACACCGTTTCCAACAAGTTCTGTTACATGTTTGCTTGCTGCCATCTTTATTTCAGATTGCAATTACTACTTACAATCATCCATATTACTTGTATTTCACTATCTCTTCGCGAACTAGTGCACCTATACATCGACAAGTGTATTAGGTGTGTTGGGGACACAAGAGACTTCTTGTATCTTAATTGCGGGGTTGCTTGAGAGGGATATCTTTGACCTCTACCTCCCTGAGTTCGATAAACCTTGGGTGATTCACTTAAGGGAAACTTGCTGCTGTTCTACAAACCTCTGCTCTTGGAGGCCCAACACTGTCTACAGGAATAGACGCGTGCGTAGACATCAGTCGACGCCGCCTTCACGAACGACTGTAGAGAAGATTCCAATGTCGAAGGTTATTCCTTCTGGCGACGCTCCCACCTCGTCGGCTGCTCGCGACCACGTAAGTGTTTTATTTGTCTTGATTTCTTTCTTGCTTCGTCAAGCTTTTTTCATCCAACTGAATTTTCTTGGTTTTCTTTGTTGCAGCCGATTTATGCCACAGTCGATGCTGTGGTAGACTTCGCCGAGCAGTTCACCCGATTGGAGTCTGAAAACGCTCCGCTTCGGAAGACCGTCAAAACTTCGGCTGATCAGATGTTGGAGGCCAACAGGCTTGCCGCCGATGCCAAAAACGAAAATGTCTTGCTGAAGGAGGAGTTGAAGAAGCTGAAGCGACAGATGAAGGATGAACAAGATGCCAAGCGCAAAGCTGCGGCCGCAGCCGACAAGAAGGAAGGCATCCTCCGTGAATCCATCACAAATTTATTGGGTAAAGTTCTTGGCACATAACTCCTCTTTTAGCATTTCCTTTCTGGTTGCTGATCTGTCCTCTTTCGGAGGCTGCCGATATAACCATCACTCGGGCGCGCATGCTTCGGGAGTACTCTACATCTGACGCCCTTTCTCTTGCCGCTGAGTCCAACGTCCAAGTTCTTGGACTTCTGCAGAAGACTAAAGGAGCATTGTCGAGGCTATACTCGATGATCTTCCCAAAGGTGAAACAGGACAAGACTCTTGGCGAGATGGCAGATGCTTTCCTCATCGACTCTTCTGAGCCTGTAGAGGTATTGAAACGCCGTTCCCGCTTGTTTGGGGCGGTTCTTACTTTCCAGCTGCTGATGGGCCATGGGATGGGGTCTGACTTAGAGAAGTTGTCTAAGGCATTGCCTGTGGACGACGACAATCATCTAGTCGACCTTGAACCCTTCAAACGATCGGCAGTGACATGTGCCAATCAGCTCCTCAAATTGGTTGATGAAGCAAAGACCAAGTCTACACCTGAAGCTGCCCCTGGCTCATCATCGACACTTCCTTGAATGCTTTCTCTATTAATTGTAATTAAGACCTGATGCAATTTGACTTGATCCTGTTTTATTTTGGCTCTGTAGCTAGTTCGAACAATCTTTTGAATGTAACATTGATACGTCCCAAACGTATCTATAATTTCTTATGTTCCATGCTACTTTTATGATGATACTCACATGTTTTATACACATTATATGTCATTATTATGCATTTTCCGGAACTAACATATTAACGAGATGCCGAAGTGCCGGTTCTCGTTTTACTGCTGTTTTTGGTTTCGAAATCTTACACGGAAATATTCTCGGAATTGGACGAAATCAACGCCCGGTATCTTATTTTTGCACGAAGCTTCCAGAACACCGGAGAGAGACCAGAGGGGAGCCAGGGGGCCCCACACGCCAGGGCGGCGCGGCCAAGGGGTGGGGCGCGCCCCCCTATTGTGTGGCCCCACCAGGGCCCCTCCGAGGCTGCCCTTCCGCCTACTTAAGGTATCCGTCGCGAAAACCCTACAGGGAAAAGCCACGATACGAGAAAAGTTCCAGAGCCGCCGCCATCGCGAAGCCAAGATTCGGGGGACAGAAGTCTCTGTTCCGGCACGCCGCCGGGACGGGGAAGTGCCCCCGGAAGGCATCTCCATCGAAATCACCGCCATCTTCATCGCCGCTGCTGTCTCCCATGAGGAGGGAGTAGTTCTCCATCGAGGCTAAGGGCTGTACCGTAGCTATGTGGTTCATCTCTCTCTCCCATGTGATCTTTATGTGATCATGAGCTTTGTGATCTAGTTGAATATCATCTATGTGCTACTCTAGTGATGTTATTAAAGTAGTCTATTCTTCCTCCATGATGTAATGTTGACAGTGTGTGCATCATGTAGTACTTGGCGTAGGTTATGATTGTGATCTCTTGTAGATTATGAAGTTAACTATTACTATGATAGTATTGATGCGATCTATTCCCCCTTTCATAGCCTGACGGTGACGGTGTGCATGCTATGTTAGTACTCGGTCTAAATTGCAATGGTCTATTATGCACTCTAAGGTTACTTAAATATGAACACCGAATGTTGTGGAGCTTGTTAACTCCGGCTTGAGGGAGCTCTTGTAGCCCTACACAATGAATGGTGTTTGTCATCCAACAATAGAGTGTAGAGAAAGTAGTATTTGTTTATTCAGTTATGTGATCAATGTTGAGAGTGTCCACTAGTGAAAGTATGATCCCTAGGCCTTGTTTCCAAACATCGAATCTCCGTTTATTTGCTTGTTCATTTGCATGTTTACTCGCTGCCATATTTTATTCAGATTGCTATTACCACTCATATACATCCATACTACTTGTATTTCACTATCTCTTCACCGAACTAGTGCACCTATACATCGACAAGTGTATTAGGTGTGTTGGGGACACAAGAGACTTCTTGTATCGTGATTGCGGGGTTGCTTGAGAGGGATATCTTTGACCTCTTCCTCCCGAGTTCGATAAACCTTGGGTGATTCACTTAAGGGAAACTTGCTGCTTGTTCTACAAACCTCTGCTCTTGGAGGCCCAACAACGTCTACGGGAAAAGAAGTATGAGTAGACATCAAGCTATTTTCTGGCGCCGTTGCTAGGGAGGTAAGGTAAAAGGTATTCACATCCTCCGACTTCTAAGCTATTTCCTAGCACTGTTGCCGGTGTGTGAGTGCTCGAAGCTATTTCCTTTAGATCCTGCAATTGCATCTTTTTGTTTCTTGTTTACACTAGTTAGGCTTAATGGAAAACAACAAAAATATTAGAGATCTTTATAGTATCTATCTTGAGTTAGGACATGAGGTGTTTGAAGAGAAAATTAAAAAACCTATGGAACTTTATATGCATGATAATGCCTATGTTATTAGTATGAATGCTTTGAACACCATTGTTGCTAATGCTATGGAAGAATTTAAGCTTGGGGAAGCTGGTTTTGATGAGCATGATATATTTTTGGTCCCCCAAGCATGGAGGAGAAAATTTACTTTGACGATACTTTGCCTCCCATTTATGATGATTATAATGATAGTGCTATTTTGGTGCCACCTACTATGGAGGATAAAGCTTATTATGATTATACTATGCCTCCTATATTTGATGATTATGGTGATGAGAATAATAATGATAGCTACTTTGTTGAATTTGCTCCCACTACAATTAATAAGAATGACTATGCTTATGTTGGGAGTAGTAATTATTTTATGCATGAGACTCATGATAAGAATGCTTTATGTGATAGTTATATTGTTGAGTTTGTTCATGATACTACTGAAAGTTATTATGAGAGAGGGAAACATGGTTATATGCATCTTAATAATATTAAATTTCCCCTCTTTATGTTGAGAATCTTGAAGTTGCGCTTGTGTTACTTTTCTATGCTTGTTGCATTATGCCTACATGACTTATTTATTTACAAGATTCCTTTTCATAGGAAGTGGGTTAGGCTTAAATTTGTTTCATACTTACTTTTTGATGCTCTCTTTTGCTTCAACTCTTATTTCTTGCAAGTGCATCATTAAAATTACTGAGCCCATCTTAATGGCTATAAAGAAAGCACTTCTTGGGAGATAACCCATGTTTTTATTTTGCTACTGTTTTGTTGTGTCTTGGAAGTTGTTACTACTGTAGCAACCTCTCCTTATCTTTATTTTCTTGCATTGTTGTGCCAAGTAAAGTCTTTGATAGTAAAGTCAATACTAGATTTGGATTACTGCGCAGGAACAGATTTCTTGCTGTCACGAAATTGAGCTGCCCCTGCTGTAGAAAATTTAGAAAAATCTGCCAATTTACGTGCGTGATCCTCAGATTTGTACGCAACATTCATTCAATTTGAGCATTTTCATCTGAGCAAGTTAAGTGCCCCGGAAAAATTCGTATTTACGGACTGTTCTGTTTTGACAGATTCTGCCTTTTATTTCGCATTGCCTGTTTTGCTATGTTTGATGGATTTCTTTGTTCCATTAATTTTCAGTAGATTTGTGAAATGTCCAGAAGTGTTATGAATGATTATGTCACCTCTGAATATGTGAATTTTTGATTATGCACTAACCCTCTAATGAGTTTGTTTTGAGTTTGGTGTGGAGGAAGTTTTCAAGGATCAAGAGAGGAGGATGATACAATATGATCAAGAAGGGTGAAAAGTCTAAGCTTGGGGATGCCCCCGTGGTTTATCCCTGCATATTTTAAGAAGACTCAAACATCTAATCTTGGGGATGCCCAAGGCATCCCCTTCTTCATCGACAACTTATCAGGTCACCTCTAGTGAAACTATATTTTTATTCCGTCACATCTTATGTGCTTTACTTGGAGCGTCTGTGTGCTTTTATTTTTGTTTTGTTATTTTCATTCTCTGAATAAATTCATGCTTGTGTGGGAGAGAGACACGCTCCGCTCGTTCATATGAACACTGGTGTTCTTAGCTTTACTTTTAATGTTCATGGCGAAGGTTGAAACTGCTTCGTTCATTGTTATATGGTTGGAAACAGAAAATGCTTCATGTGGTAATTGGTATAATGTCTTGAATAATTTGATACTTAGCAATTGTTGTGCTCATATAGATCATGTTTAAGCTCTTGCATCATGTGCTTTGCACCTATTAATGAAGAAATACTGTAGAGCTTGTTGACATTTGGTTTGCATGATTGGTCTCTCTAAAGTCTAGATATTTTCTGGTGAGGGTTTGAACAACAAGGAGACAATGTAAAGTCTTATAATGCTTGTAATATGTTCTTATGTAAGTTTTGCTGTACCGGTTTATACTTGAGTTTGCTTCAAACAACCTTACTAGCCTAGCCTTGTATTGAGAGGAATTCTTCTCATGCATCCAAATCCTTGAGCCAAAAACTATGCCATTTGTGTCCACCATACCTACCTACTACATGGTATTTCTCTGCCATTCCAAAGTAAATTACTTGAGTGCTACCTTTAGAATTCTATTCTTTGTCTTTGCAATATATAGCTCATGGGAAAATAGCCTTAAAAACTATTGTGGTGAAGAATATGTAGCTATGTATCTTATTTCTTATAAGTTGCTTGTTGAGCGGTAACCATGTTTCTGGGGACGCCATCAACTTACACCTTTGTTGAATATCATGTGAGTTGCTATGCATGTTCGTCTTGTCTGAAGTAAGGGAGATTTTCATGATCAAATGGTTTGAGTATGCATATTGTTAGAGAGGAACATTGGGCCGCTAACTAAAGCCATGATTCATGGTGGAAGTTTCAGTGTGGACAATTAATCCTCAATCTCTTATGAGAATATTATCTGTTGTTGAATGCTTATGCATTAAAGAGGAGTCCATTATCTGTTGTCTATGTTGTCCCGGTATGGATGTCTAAGTTGAGAATAATCAAAAGCGAGAAATCCAATGCGAACTTTCTCCTTAGACCTTTGTACGAGGCGGCATAGAGGTACCCCTTTGTGACACTTGGTTGAAACATATGCTATGCAATGATAATCCATGTTAGTCCAAGCTAATTAGGACAAGGTGCGAGCACTATTGGTATACTATGCATGAGGCTTGCAACTTATAAGATGTCTTATACATAACACATATGATTTATTACTACCGTTGACAAAATTGTTTCTTGTTTTCAAAATAAAAGCTCTAGCACAAATATAGTAATCCATGCTTCCCTCTGTGAAGGGCCATTCTTTTACTTTATTGTTGAGTCAGTTTACCTACTTCTTTCTATCTTAGAAGCAAACACTTGTATGAACTGTGTGCATTGGCTTACATGTTTACCTATTGCACTTGTTATATTACTTTGTGTTGACAATTATCCATGAGATATACATGTTACAAGTTGAAAGCAACTGCTGAAACTTAAATCTTCCTTTGTGCTGCTTCAATGCCTTTAATTTGAATTTATTGCTTTATGAGTTAACTCTTATACAAGACTTATTGATGCTTGTCTTGAAAGTACTATTCATGAAAAGTCTTTGTTATATGATTCATTTGTTTATTCATTGTCTTCACCATTGCTTCGAATCACTTCATTCATCTCATATGCTTTACAATAGTATTGATCAAGATTATGATAGCATGTCACTTCAGAAATTATCCTTGTTATCGTTTACCTACTCGAGGGCGAGTAGGAACTAAGCTTGGGGATGCTTGATACGTCCCAAACGTATCTATAATTTCTTATGTTCCATGCTACTTTTATGATGATACTCACATGTTTTATACACATTATATGTCATTATTATGCATTTTCCGGAACTAACCTATTAACGAGATGCCGAAGTGCCAGTTCCTGTTTTCTGCTGTTTTTGGTTTCAGAAATCTTACAAAGGAAATATTCTCGGAATTGGACGAAATCAACGCCCAGTATCTTATTTTTGCACGAAGCTTCTAGAACACCGGAGAGAGACCAGAGGGGAGCCAGGGGGGCCCCACACGCCAGGGCGGCGCGGCCAAGGGGTGGGGCGCGCCCCCCTATTGTGTGGCCCCACCAGGGCCCCTCCGAGGCTGCCCTTCCGCCTACTTAAGGTCTCTGTCGCGAAAACCCTACAGGGAAAAGCCACGATACGAGAAAAGTTCCAGAGCCGCCGCCATCGCGAAGCCAAGATTCGGGGGACAAAAGTCTCTGTTCCGGCACGCCGCCGGGATGGGGAAGTGCCCCCAGAAGGCATCTCCATCGACATCACCGCTATCTTCATCGCCGCTGCTGTCTCCCATGAGGAGGGAGTAGTTCTCCATCGAGGCTAAGGGCTGTACCGTAGCTATGTGGTTCATCTCTGTGGCACCCCCGGGATCAGGGTTAGACAAATACCAGATCTTCCTCTGACATAAGCCTAACCTAGAGCTCGAGAGACTACAGTGAGAGAATCGGTAACACAACAGTGACCCTACGACTCAAGAAGTAATACAAGCTCATAACTGAGCGAAGAACCAAAGCATTACAAGCAGAGGTCAACGACCCGACATACATCAATCAACGAAAGCGAAGTTATGCTATTAGACATAGCAAGATAGCAAAAAGGCCTAAGAGGCCGGGAGCATAACGGCGACGTCCCGGCCCATAGATTCCAGGCTGCCACACGGGAACCCCAAGCTACTCGTCGATGTCGACTAGAAACCACCATCTGTTGGAGCGACTTCGTCTGAAACAAAAGCATGCAAAGCTGAGTACAGGGACTCAGCAAGACTTAGTACAACCTTTTAGCAAAGCGGGTATGCAGGCTTTCTGGTAGATCTTCTTTTGCGTAAAGCCAGTTTTCCTTTGTAAGACCAGAGAGAGGAGAAGCTCGACTACTCAGAATCTTTAAAAAGGGGATAAGAGAGCGACATCTCTAGCTCTACTGATCATCATATTGTATACACCAATCTTCATCATCTCGAACCACTATCCTCGGATTACCCCCTCAACACCCGAAGAAGGTATCCGTAAACACACATTGATTGCCAAGTTTTACGATTAGGTTAAAGTTCTCTATGATCTCCACGTCCGTTCCCAAGTCGTCCGTAACCGTGGACACGGCTTTTCGAAAAGATTCATTACCCTGCAGGGGTGCACAACTTTACCCACACGCGCCAGCCGATTCTTAGTGCCGAGTACATTAGCTCTCTTCCTTGGAAAGCCGGCGGAGAGTGGTTGACCACGACCTTTACCTTGCTGTCGCCGAGACCATGAGTCACGCGCTAAGGATTGTTCCGCAAGTAACGGGTCAAGTCCCGAAGTCGGTCCTTAACGATGTGAGGCGAGGTGGGTTTCCCCGGGGACTCTAACCCCAGCCACCACGACCACGCTTACCTACCCGTATGCTATGCACTTTTCACAAACGTTTTCGATGCATATGTCCGGATAACACGCAAACTATGTGACTCATGGAATCTACTAGGCAAGTTAGTGAGTCGAGAGGGTACCATAATAGGGCCTCGTGTGGTTGTACGCTCGGTCTTGGTTCAAGAGGCGAGAACTCGGTTCCTAGGGTCGGCGAAACGAAACAACCCACCACATCCCAATGTGGCCTCTCGTCTGAGCCTTTAATCATGTTTAACAACATCTCTATACTTACCACGTCAACCTGTCATGCTAGTTTCATTTCATTGTATGGCTCCAGTCCGAAGACCGGAGTAAATAGCGTAACAAACTAAGCATGGCTAAGCATAAAGATATAAAGGCTCTAGCGACGCACACATGCCCAACCTAGTTATGCTAGGAGCAGTGGATCAGGTATTTGAGGCTACAAGGGTGGAACATGCAATAGATAGGATAACTCTACCTATCGATAAAAGACAGTTGAATCGTGTGCAATATGTAGGAACTAGAGTAAAAGCATTTCGAAATCATAGATGAACCAGGCTAGGGCTTGCCTTTGTCCCTGACAAACCAATGTGGATCTTCGGTGCATGCTTGACTTGTTCGTCGGTGGACAATTATTGATCTCCGTCGTTGTTGATCTTCATCGTCTCGGGCACGTGCTCTATCGATCGCGAAGAAGCAAATACTATAAAGAGAGAAATAACAATCAACACATGGCATCGATGCAATGCGCATACAAGTATGAATGATATGTCATATTAATGGAATTGAATAAACCCTAGGTGCATCGTCAATTAAAGGGGATTCCGGCATCGGACCCCGACATATGAGAGGGGTTAATTAGGGTTTCACTACTTATGCAGTTTTAATTGTTGCAATGATGCATGAACTACATCTAAACTTGTAGAGAATGCTTTTCTGAACATTTCGGTATATTACACGTCTTTTTCTGAATTAATATGAAAAAGATATGAATTATACAAGTTTCGAAATTAATAAATAACAAAACGAGAAAAGAAAAGGCTTTATTGCGTCATGCTGACGTCATGCTGACGTCAGCACGACCTTGAGCTCTCAGGTTGAGCAGCAATCGGCCGATTAAGGCCGCAATAGAGCGCGCGGGCAGGGGCAAACGACGCGGGGCGACGCGGGGAACCATTTGGTGGTGGCGCCGCCCGCTAATTGTCGCCGGAGCGACGCCGGCGACGAGCTCACGCGGCGGCCGGGCAGGTGGTGCGTGGCGGCGGCGCTAGGGAGGGCTAGAGAGCGAGGCGAGGCCACCAGAGGAACCGCCTGCTCACCGTGATGCTCGTGGTGGCGACAGCGAGGCGAGGGGAGGCCGGGAGGCGGAGGAATCGACGGCGAGGTGGTCGCCGACAATGGTCGGAAATGGCGATGGCGGCGGCGATTCACGACGACCCGGGCCGATTCCTTTTGCAGGGTTGGAGAGGGCGACGAGGCGCTTCTAATGGTGCCGGCGGCGTGTCCTGGGGTTGGCCGTAGCGGCGGCACGAGGCGGCGGCCGGCGGCGTCTGTGAGGGTAGGGTTTGGTTCGGGGTGAGGAGAGAGAGAGGGAGGGACAGCGCGGAGAGGGAGAGAGGGAGAGGATAGGGAAGAGAGGGAGCAGGGAAGAGAAGAGAAGAGGAGCTTCTCCTCATCGGCAAGGAGGAGGTGGAGCTGTCGGCTCCCAGGAGCACGACACGCACGGGAGAGAGGAAGAAGACAAGGGCATTTTTGCCCAGAACCCCCTGCCTTTTGTTGTTTTCTCTGGAAACTTTAAAATAGCACTAAAACAACTCCTTTTAGTAGTTTTGCAACCTTTTGGGGATCCAAAATAGCTCAAATATTTTAGGCAAAATATTTTGTGGCATTCCTAGTCATAATTGAAATTCCACATATTTTTGGTTTTGAGGGTTTCAAACATTTGAACATATTCAGATAGAGAAAGACTTGCATAAACCTAGGGTTTCCACTTTGATTTACTTGTAAATTTTTCTTAATGCATTTTATATGATGCTCATGAATGCACAAATCAACTCCAAATTAGATTTAGCAAAACATGGATGTTACAACTCTATCCCCCTTACAAGAATCTCGTCCCGAGATTCCAAGGTAGGAAAAGAGAAGGTAACAAGTACTACACCGGTCTTCAAAGAACTTGTTGATACCACGCCGATCTTCTTTGTTGAGGAAGTTGATCCACGACACCATGGAGAAGTTGACCCACATCACAATGAAGAGCTCTTCATATTGCTTTCTTCAATCTAAAGGAAAGAGGGAATAACTCTAGACGGTGGATCTTTACAAAGATCGAGTATCTCATGGTCAACTCATGGAAGGAGTGTTTAAAAACATCTCTTGAATTAACAAACATGAAACACATCAAGGTAACGGAGGATATGAAAGAAGTTTCAAATTTTGGTAGGCAATTGCTCCACGCTTTACAAGAATACGAAGGGACAAGGTAGCGAGGAGTTAAACTGCCTTTGATACCATGACGAGGCACTCTTAGAGAGGGTGACTCGTGGAAGCACAAATGTTTATACAACCATAGCTACTTTGGATTTAAGAATCATAGTCACTTTTCTGGCAAGGGTACATGAAATGATTGTTGTCTACTCAAAAGGCTAGGGCCTAGATGACTGACGAATTCACACAACTTGCGAATTGATTGGAACTTCAGGTATAAGCCAGAGTAAGGGGAAAAGCATCGTCGAAAGACGTAGCAAGGATCACCGGGGAGTGAATTTTTTTTCTCCTTACGAAGTTGTGGTCACCGGAGAAATGATTTCGAGGGATTGACCAGGATATATTTAGCAACTTTGCTTGTAATGTTCTCCTTGATGTTCTAGACACCAACTTTAGGCTATTGACGAGCCTTCAATAGGTCCTCGAGTCAAGGTCGGACTTCGGAAATTGAAAAGACATCATAAGGGCAACTCCTATAATAAGTCGCACAAGATCCTTATGGAGAGTGGTTATTCTTGATGAATCAAGAGATTATGGCATTGGGCCTTCCGACTAATTGTGTTAACCACGACATCAATCTTGTCGGATATACAAAGAGACATATGTCAAAAATCCTCGAGAAACACTAACCATCATTGCTGCTTGAGATTCAGCTTAGGTTAGGTGTAAAGATACTTTCAGACTCGGAATGTTCGAATGTAAAATTTGGAACAGTTACCACCAAGATAAAGTCGCTAGATTCTCAAGATATGGACCATAATGTCAAGCTCCAAAGGATTGAGCTAGATTGCGTAATACATGTGGTTGCGACTGCCAAAGGCAATTGCATGCACATGAGCTTGCAATGTAACACAAGTGAGTCCTGATGGGGACATCAAAGAAGATTTTGAAGTTCTTAAGCTTCTTCTCTTTCTTGAACAAATCAGACAGCGGTTTAATGTGCATAGAGAAACTTTTCAAGAAAATGGAGGTAACAACCTGCCATCTCAAGAATATTATGCACATGCATAACTGACTTGCGAGGATTCCCGAGAAAAACAAAGGGAACTCGTCTCGGACTCACGGCGACATCTTTCAGCAAGTGCACGTGAATCTGAGAAGGTCACTTCCAACATCCAGAACACATACTTCATGATAACATAAAGATGGTTCTCAAAATTTTCTAATATTGGTGCCAACCGTCCAATATGAACCTCTTTAAACATGGAGAAGATAAGAATGTCATCGATTGGGCTCAATAACAACTTATCAAGATACTCCAATGAGGGACTCATATTTTATATGAACGAGATAGAAGTATTGGTCAGACCAAAGGACATGAAGGTATACTCAGATGAGACACCATGAGTATAAACATTATCAAGATAGTCCTTGGAACTGAGTTTGATTTGACGATAGCCCAAACTCAAATCAAATATGCGGAATATAGCACATCCATAAAAGAGATACCTTCTGACTTCAACACAAACAACACTAGACATCCCTTTATGATGAATCAAGTTGGATAGAGCTCTTGTCTTTCAACTCTCCAAGTTGTTGATTAAGCTCAACCAACTAGTCCAGGGTTATCCAGCACGGTTCTTGGAGAAGGAGTAGTTCAACGAACCAACATACTCATGAACTCGACAACACGGTCATGTAACAACATGGTGATACTTCTAGAAGACAACTAGAATATCACGAACCACCGGTATATCACTGAATTCAAGAGGGAAACTTGCTTTACAAAGAAATCGATGTGGTCTTGAGAGCTTTGGTATCAACCTAACTCTTTGACCGAAGATGTGCGCCTGAACGAATAGACTTGGCATCACAGTCAAACTTCGCTTAGTGATTGGTTAACCAATCGTGCTAGGGATGACACAATTGTCCTTGGATTTCAGGGCAATTAGAATTGCTAAGAATCTCGGATGGCCACATCAATAAGTACACCCGAACATTTCCAAGCATATACAGATCGGAGGAAGGGTGAGTAAAGATATGTAAGAGCATCACTTCATCAATGAGGACATGATACAAAGCACGACCTCATGATATAGAAGAGGGTGATACTCCAAGGTAGAACAGAACAGAAGCTAACGAGGCCTCTTAATCTGCGGATTACAATACTTTGACCAAGTCTTAGAAATGGATGAGGTACCGGAGTTTGTTTCTCCTAACATACCGAAGTGGAATGTCCTGACGAACCACAAGAGTAACATGCACTGGAGACAGCAATGCACATTTACCACTTGGCTGCTAACTAGCAGACAAAGGTGGGAAAGCAACTAAAGAAGAACACGATTAGGATCAGAATTCCTGAGATGTATATGCAAAAGATAACACTCTTGGGAAACTCATGGTAAAAAGGGAGATGTGGCAGAGTCACAGACATAGATATGAGACTCTCAAAGAGCACTCGTGTCGTGATCCATTTGGTTCAGTGAAAGAACCTCTGCGATAGCTGGTGGAAAGGTAAGATCTTTATTGCCGCAGTTCAACACGACAATAACCACAAGCTTGAAGGCTAGCTTCGTTTGAAAGTAGCCATCCCGATGTAATGTTTGAACATTAACACCAGTGTTCAACGACATGGATCTTGGGTTAAAGGCCAGCTTCATGTACTAAGATTCGTATATAGGATCTAGCACAATCGGGGACCTTAGGTTCAAGTCCAAGGGTTAAAACCGAGAGAAAGGAGTAACAACTAGATGAGTGACACAGAGGACACTGCTGAGGTAGTGATCATTATGTAGCTTCTAGCAGACATGCATAGCTTCCAAAGTACCACGCAAATAGAAATGAGGCATTCAGGGCGAAAGTAAACCTCGAAGCCGAGAATAGAATGATGTGGAACCCACAAAATAGAGAGATCATGATGGAAAGGAATCTCTCTCGTTGAAACAAAACAAAACAAAACAAAGAGGAAGCACAGAACACACACGACTCTAGAAAACTCTGCACTAGGTCAACTGGTTTAGAAACGACATGCCCTTGAGGCACCTAAGTTTGAAAGACTAGAAGATATAGAAAAACTTTCAAATCAACACAAGGTAAGGCACCTAAGAATTAGAGCGATACCAGATAAGGAGTAAAAAGAAGCCTAATCAGATTTTCGCAAATACTTTTAGCTTTCAAATAGTTTTCACAAACACTAGACTCAACATCGACCAGTAGAAAGGGTTTTCCTACAGGCAGTCCTGCTCTGATACCAAAACCTGTGGCACCCCCGGGATCAGGGTTAGACAAATACCAGATCTTCGTCTGACATAAGCCTAACCTAGAGCTCGAGAGACTACAGTGAGAGAATCGGTAACACAACAGTGACTCTACGACTCAAGAAGTAATACAAGCTCATAACTGAGCGAAGAACCAAAGCATTACAAGCAGAGGTCACTGACCTGACATACATCAATCAACGAAAGCGAAGTTATGCTATTAGACATAGCAAGATAGCAAAAAGGCCTAAGAGGCCAGGAGCATAACGGTGACGTCCCAGCCCATAGATTCCAGGCTGCCACCTGGGAACCCCAAGCTACTCGTCGATGTCGACTAGAAACCACCATCTGTTGGAGCGACTTCGTCTGAAACAAAAGCATGCAAAGCTGAGTACAGGGACTCAGCAAGACTTAGTACAACCTTTTAGCAAAGCGGGTATGCGGCTTTCTGGTAGATCTTCTTTTGCGTAAAGCCAGTTTTCCTTTGAAAGACCAGAGAGAGGAGAAGCTCGACTACTCAGAATCTTTAAAAAGGGGATAAGAGAGCGACATCTCTAGCTCTACTGATCATCATATTGTATACACCAATCTTCATCATCTCGAACCACTATCCTCGGATTACCCCCTCAACACCCGGAGAAGGTATCCGTAAACACACATTGATTGCCAAGTTTTACGATTAGGTTAAAGTTCTCTATGATCTCCACGTCCGTTCCCAAGTCGTCCGTAACCGTGGACACGGCTTTTCGAAAAGATTCATTACCCTGCAGGGGTGCACAACTTTACCCACACGCGCCAACCGATTCTTAGTGCCAGTACATTAGCTCTCTTCCTTGGAAAGCCGGCAGAGAGTGGTTGACCACGACCTTTACCTTGCTGTCGCCGAGACCATGAGTCACGCGCTAAGGATTGTTCCGCCGTAACGGGTCAAGTCCCGAAGTCGGTCCTTAACGATGTGAGGCGAGGTGGGTTTCCCCGGTGGACTCTAACCCCAGCCACCACGGCCACGCTTACCTACCTGTATGCTATGCACTTTTCACAAACGTTTTCGATGCATATGTCCGGATAACACGCAAACTATGTGACTCATGGAATCTACTAGGCAAGTTAGTGAGTCGAGAGGGTACCATAATAGGGCCTCGTGTGGTTGTACGCTCGGTCTTGGTTCAAGAGGCGAGAACTCGGTTCCTAGGGTCGGCAGAAACGAAACAACCCACCACATCCCAATGTGGCCTCTCGTCTGAGCCTTTAATCATGTTTAACAACATCTCTATACTTACCACGTCAACCTGTCATGCTAGTTTCATTTCATTGTATGGCTCCGATCAGAAGACCGGAGTAAATAGCGTAACAAACTAAGCATGGCTAAGCATAAAGATATAAAGGCTCTAGCGACGCACACATGCCCAACCTAGTTATGCTAGGAGCGAGTGGATCAGGTATTTGAGGCTACAAGGGTGGAACATGCAATAGATAGGATAACTCTACCTATCGATAAAAGACAGGTTGAATCGTGTGCAATATGTAGGAACTAGAGTAAAAGCATTTCGAAATCATAGATGAACCAGGCTAGGGCTTGCCTTTGTCCCTGACAAACCAATGTGGATCTTCGGTGCATGCTTAACTTGTTCGTCGGTGGACAATTATTGATCTCCGTCGTTGTTGATCTTCATCGTCTCGGGCACGTGCTCTATCGATCGCGAAGAAGCAAATACTATAAAGAGAGAAATAACAATCAACACATGGCATCGATGCAATGCGCATACAAGTATGAATGATATGTCATATTAATGGAATTGAATAAACCCTAGGTGCATCGTCAATTAAAGGGGATTCCGGCATCGGACCCCGACATATGAGAGGGTTAATTAGGGTTTCACTACTTATGCAGTTTTAATTGTTGCAATGATGCATGAACTACATCTAAACTTGTAGAGAATGCTTTTCTGAACATTTCGGTATATTACACGTCTTTTTCTGAATTAATATGAAAAAGATATGAATTATACAAGTTTCTGAAATTAATAAATAACAAAACAGAAAAAGAAAACGATTTACTGCGTCATGCTGACGTCATGCTGACGTCAGCACGACCTTGAGCTCTCAGGTTGAGCAGCAATCGGCCGATTAAGGCCGCAATAGAGCGCGCGGGCAGGGGCAAACGACGCGGGGCGACGCGGGGAACCATTTGGTGGTGGCGCCGCCCGCTAATTGTCGCCGGAGCGACGCCGGCGACGAGCTCACGCGGCGGCCAGGCAGGTGGTGCGTGGCGGCGGCGCTAGGGAGGGCTAGAGAGCGAGGCGAGGCCACCAGAGGAACCGCCTGCTCACCGTGATGCTCGTGGTGGCGACAGCGAGGCGAGGAGGCCGGGAGGCGGAGGAATCGACGGCGAGGTGGTCGCCGACAATGGTCGGAAATGGCGATGGCGGCGGCGATTCACGACGACCCGGGCCGATTCCTTTTGCGGGGTTGGAGAGGGCGACGAGGCGCTTCTAATGGTGCCGGCGGCGTGTCCTGGGGTTGGCCGTAGCGGCGGCACGAGGCGGCGGCCGGCGGCGTCTGTGAGGGTAGGGTTTGGTTCGGGGTGAGGAGAGAGGGAGGGAGGGACAACGCCAGAGAGGGAGAGAGGGACAGGATAGGGAAGAGAGGGAGCAGGGAAGAGAAGAGAAGAGGAGCTTCTCCTCATCGGCAAGGAGGAGGTGGAGCTGTCGGCTCCCAGGAGCACGACACGCACGGGAGAGAGGAAGAAGACAAGGGCATTTTTGCCCGTAACCCCTCGCCTTTTGTTGTTTTCTCTGGAAACTTTAAAATAGCACTAAAACAACTCCTTTTAGTAGTTTTGCAACCTTTTGGGGATCCAAAATAGCTCAAATATTTTAGGCAAAATATTTTGTGGCATTCCTAGTCATAATTGAAAGTCCACATATTTTTGGTTTTGAGGGTTTCAAACATTTGAACATATTCAGATAGAGAAAGACTTGCATAAACCTAGGGTTTCCACTTTGATTTACTTGTAAATTTTTCTTAATGCATTTTATATGATGCTCATGAATGCACAAATCAACTCCAAATTAGATTTAGCAAAACATGGATGTTACAATCTCTCTCTCCCATGTGATCTTTATGTGATCATGAGCTTTGTGATCTAGTTGAATATCAGCTATGTGCTACTCTAGTGATGTTATTAAAGTAGTCTATTCCTCCTCCATGATGTAATGTTGACAGTGTGTGCATCATGTAGTACTTGGCGTAGGTTATGATTGTGATCTCTTGTAGATTATGAAGTTAACTATTACTATGATAGTATTGATGCGATCTATTCCCCCTTTCATAGCCTGACGGTGACGGTGTGCATGCTATGTTAGTACTCGGTCTAAATTGCAATGGTCTATTATGCACTCTAAGGTTACTTAAATATGAACACCGAATGTTGTGGAGCTTGTTAACTCCGGCTTGAGGGAGCTCTTGTAGCCCTACACAATGAATGGTGTTTGTCATCCAATAATAGAGTGTAGAGAAAGTAGTATCTGTTTATTCAGTTATGTGATCAATGTTGAGAGTGTCCACTAGTGAAAGTATGATCCCTAGGCCTTGTTTCCAAACATCGAATCTCCGTTTATTTATCGTTACGTTGCATGTTTACTCGCTGCCATATTTTATTCAGATTGCAATTACCACTCATATACATCCATACTACCTGTATTTCACTATCTCTTCGCCGAACTAGTGCACCTATACATCTAACAAGTGTATTAGGTGTGTTGGGGACACAAGAGACTTCTTGTATCGTGATTGCAGGGTTGCTTGAGAGGGATATCTTTGTCCTCTTCCTCCCTGAGTTCGATAAACCTTGGGTGATTCACTTAAGGGAAACTTGCTGCTGTTCTACAAACCTCTGCTCTTGGAGTCCCAACACTGTCTACAGGAAAAGAAGTGTGAGTAGACATCAAACATATACACTCCAGTGCTCCCGATGGGAAATTTATGTTAGTGCTGTTCTGAACTGAAAGTTGTACTGCAGATTCCTTCATCTTCTTCCCGTGCCGAACTTTTTCCAAATTCTTCGGCTAGCGATGAATCTGGCCTTGTTCGTCGTTTACGTGACCAAGTGTCTCGTTTGAATAAAGATATTACCTCCCTTCACGCGATGGCAGCGTTGGTGAAGAAGAAGAGTGAAATAGCAACTACCATTGAACAACATGCTCTCGATCATCTTCATATTGCTACCGAAAGTTTGGGCTGTAAGTGTTAACCCATCTTTTGATTCCTGACGGAGCTTGGATGTTCCCTTAACTGATATTCGTTCCTTTACAGTCGTATCTTCGGATAAATCTGAGGAGAACAGGAAGATCCATGAAAAGGTCGAGGCGATGACTGACGTTGCTCACCCGAAACACGATTTATGGTTACATCGTCCAAAGGCTGTTATCGTGGCGAAGTTTGAGCATCGGGCAGAGAAGGCGTACTATTACTTTCATAAATTCCACGCTCATCTCACGATGGTTTGGAAGACTTTGTCCCCTCTGGATCAAGCACCCGGAACTCTGTCTGCTTTGTTTACCCGATTCAAATCTCCTGAGAGGATTCGACTGCTGGTGCGGAAAGAGCTCCTGGCTGGTGCTGAACTTGCCTTTGCTTCAGTATTGGCATGTCATCCATCTTTAGACTTGAAGGCCATAGCAAACACCGAGAGAAGTTTAGACCAATATTATGATATCGCTAGAGGTCCTCCATATACCATCATCTCACGAATGGAGACAGGTATCGAGAGAGACCTGAGGGCTGATGGCGCGTGAGACACACGTCCGTTGGGGACCCCAAGAGGAAGGTGTGATGCGTACAACAGCAAGTTTTCCCTCAGTAAGAAACCAAGGTTATCGAACCAGTAGGAGTCAAGGAACACGTGAAGGTTGTTGGTGGCGGAGTGTAGTGCGGCGCAACACCAGGGATTCCGGTGCCAACGTGGAACCTGCACAACACAATCAAAGTACTTTGCCCCAACGTAAGAGTGAGGTTGTCAATCTTACCGGCTTGCTGTAAACAAAGGATTAGATGTATAGTGTGGATGATGATGATTGTTTGCGAAGAACAGTAAAGAACAAGTATTGCAGTAGATTGTATTTCAGATGTAAAGAATGGACCGGGGTCCACAGTTCACTAGTGGCGTCTCTCCCATAAGATAAATAGATGTTGGGTGAACAAATTACAGTTGGGCAATTGACAAATAAAGAAGGCATAACAATGCACATACATATATCATGATGAGTACTATGAGATTTAATCAGGGCATTACGACAAAGTACATAGACCGCTATCCAGCATGCATCTATGCCTAAAAAGTCCACCTTCGGGTTATCATCCGAACCCCTTCCAGTATTAAGTTGCAAACAACATACAATTGCATTAAGTATGGTGCGTAATGTAATCAACACAAATATCCTTAGACAAAGCATCGATGTTTTATCCCTAGTGGCAACATGCACATCCACAACCTTAGAACTTTCTGTCACTGTCCCAGATTCAATGGAGACATGAACCCACTATCGAGCATAAATACTCCCTCTTGGAGTCACAAGTATAAACTTGGCCAGAGCCTCTACTAGCAACGGAGAGCATGCAAGAACATAAACAACATATATGATAGATTTATAATCAACTTGACATAGCATTCAATATTCATCGGATCCCAACAAACACAACATGTAGCATTACAGATAGATGATCTTGATCATGATAGGCAGCTCACAAGATCTAACATGATAGCACAATGAGGAGAACACAACCATCTAGCTACTGCTATGGACCCATAGTCCAGGGGTGAACTACTCACACATCGATCCGGAGGCGATCATGGTGATGAAGAGACCTCCGGGAGATGATTCCCCTCTCGGCAGGGTGCCGGAGGCGATCTCCTGAATCCCCCGAGATGGGATTGGCGGCGGCGGCGTCTCTAGAAGGTTTTCCGTATCGTGGCTCTCGGTACTGGGGGTTTCGCGACGAAGGCTTTAAGTAGGCGGAAGGGTAGAGTCGGGGCGTCACGAGGGGCCCACACGCTAGGGCCGCACGGCCAGGACCTGGGCCGCGCCGCCCTAGTGTGTCGCCACCTCGTGGCCCCACTTCGTATCTCCTTCGGTCTTCTGGAAGCTTCGTGAAAAAATAAGACCCTGGGCGTTGATTGCGTCCAATTCCGAGAATATTTCCTTTGTAGGATTTCTAAAACCAAAAACAGCAGAAAATAGCAACTGGCTCTTCGGCATCTCGTCAATAGGTTAGTGCCGGAAAATGCATAATAATGACATAAAGTGTGTATAAAACATGTGAGTATCATCATAAAAGTAGCATGGAACATAAGAAATTATAGATACGTTTGAGACGTATCAAGGGCCCAAAGGAACCAGGGAGCCCCTGCATAAGGTTGTTTTGTGTAGATTCAACGTGTGCTTTGCATATCATGTAGTTCTGACGAATTTGTTAATTCGATTGATAATTTATTGTCGAGGGCGGCTGAGTGATCAATTCAACCTGCTCTCCCGACGACTTCGTTGTAATTTGCAAATTTATTGCAAAGTCGATATGTAAGTTTTGTAGGAGCGATACCCGTCGACTTAATCGAGGGAATTAAACGCTTGGCTTCGTCACGCGGTGCACCGGTTTGAGACTCATTTTGTGATAGTATAACCATCGGCTGCAGCACTCGCGTATTTTCTCGAGGCTTGGATTGGTTGTTTTGTGTGTCATTAACCTTAGCTCCGGCTGAGAGTATTTAATTAATGACACTGTGCGAGCGTGTTTTTGGCCAGCGCTCCCGATGGGAGTAAGAGCCAACGACAGGGGCCCCGAACGATTCGTTCGGATGATGAGGCCTGGATCAAGAAAAAAGGTGGAAAATCTGATTATAATTTTATTCATAATGCAAAAGCGACCTTAAGGGCTGTCGAGTAAATAAAAACAATTGTATCCTATGTATAGAACCGTCGCAACTGTGCGATGTTCCATGGATTCTCAACGTCTTTTCCTGAAGTTGGGTTTTTGAGCCGATATGCTCCTCCTGGTATCACTTCGGTGATGATGTATGATCCTTCCCATGGAGATTCGAGTTTCAAAGGTCTCTCTTGCTTCAGCCGCAGTACCATATCTCCAACATTAAAGCTTCGACTGCGTATTCGTCGGCTGTGATAATTTCTCAACGCCTGCTGGTATACCGTCGTTCTTGCCAAAGCAATATCTCGAGCTTCGTCAAGGAGGTCCACAGCATCCTGCAGCGCGATGTTGGAAGAGGATTCTGTGTATGCTGTCACCCGAGGAGCTTCGAACCGAACGTCGGCTGGCAGAACTGCTTCGGCTCCATGTACCAAGAAGAACGGGGTGTATTGGGTCGACCTGTTAGGTGTAGTACGCAAACTCCAAAGTACAGATGGTAACTCTTCGACCCAGGCTCCAACCGCACCCGTAAGGCGTTTCTTGAGGCCATCCCCTATTAGACCATTGATCCTTTCCACCTGGCCGTTGGTCTGTGGGTGTGCCACTGATGCAAATTTCAGTTTGATTCCTCCGTCGTCAAATTTTTTTCGAAACTCTTTGGAGTCAAAGTTAGATCCGTTGTCTGTGACTATACTGTGAGGCATACCAAATCAACAGGTTATTCCCCTGAAGAACTGAACTGCTGTTTCGGCTTTCTGGTTTCGAACAGGTACTGCCTCGATCCACTTGGTGAATTTGTCGACTGCGACCAGTAGGTACGTGTGTCCTCCAGGCGACGACCTGGGCAGTGGTCTTACTTGGTCGAGTCCCCATTGAGCGAAGGGCCACGCCAGAGGTATTGTTATCAGATCTGTCGCAAGGGCGTGCGGTTTTGGTGAGAAACGCTGGCAGGGGTCGCACTTCATGACCAGATCTCGAGCATCCGATGCCGCCGTTGGCCAGTAAAATCCTGCCCTGAAGGCTTTCGCCACAAGGGCCCTGCTTCCCGCGTGGTGTCCACAAGTTCCTTCGTGTATCTCGCACAACAGTGCTTTTCCATCGTCAATGGCAATACATCTTTGGAAAATACCAGAAATGCTGCGCTTGTAGAGTTCACCATTCACCACAGTGAAGGCTTTTGACCGTCTGACGATTCATCTTGCTTCTACCGGATCCTCTGGCAACTCCTGCTTTGTCAGGTACGCTAGGAATGGTTTGGTCCATAGTGGCTCCAGGAGGAGGACCCGTTCCGCAAGTGGAGGTGGAGATTCTTCAGCAGTTTGTTGCGAGGTCACCTCCGATTCGTCAGCCGATGGCTTTGGAGGTGCCGACACTTTCTCTTTTATCGATCGCTGAGTGATCACTTTGTAGAACACTCCGTCTGGAATGGGGGAGCACATGGACCCGATGTTTGCCAGAGAATCGGCCTCCTCATTGCTGGCTCTGCCGATATGTTTAAGTTCGCACCCTTCAAATTTGGCTTCCATACTTTGGTACAACTGTCGGTAGGCGATCATGTTGTCACTGACCGCGTCATATAGGTTCATCGACTGCTGTACCACCAGGTTTGAATCTCCATAAATTTCCAGGCGAGTTGCCCCACATGCCTTCGCCATCTTCATTCCGTGCAACAGCGCCTCGTATTCTGCCTCGTTATTTGCTGGCAGGGAGAAATTCATACGTAGTATGTACTTCATCTTATCTCCCTGTGGCGATATTAGTATCACCCCTACTCCTGCGCCTGTGCACCGTTTCAACCCGTCGAAGTACATTGTCCATGACCCCGACATGTCAAGTGCTGCTGGTGTCTGTGACTGGATCCAATCTGCCTCGAAATCTGGGAGGATTTGGGATTTTATCGCCATTCGATTAACGTAAGTTATGTCGTGTGGTGCTATTTCGATGGCCCATTGAGACACTCGACCCGTGGCCTCTGGGTTAGTCATTATGTTCTTCAATGGTGCTTCACTGACGACGATAATCGGGTGCTCCGTGAAATAATGCCGTAGCTTGCGAGCAGACCTCCATACTGCATATGCCAGCTTCTGATGATGAGGGTACCTCTGCTTCACAGGCGTGAGTACTTCACTGAGGTAGTAAACAGGTCTCTGCACACCGTGAACTCTCCCTGCTTCTTCCCGTTCGACGACCAGGACGCTGCTGAAGACTTGGGCTGTTGCTGCTATGTACATAAGCAGTGTTTCTTTCTCGCGTGGGGTTACGAGGACTGGGGAGGTCGATAAGATTTTCTTCAGATTGTCGAATGATTCCTGCGCCTCATTTGTCCACTCGAACTTTTCTGATTTTTTCATTAAGTTATAGAAAGGCAAAGTTTTTTCTCCTAGCTTGGCGATGAATCTGCTGAGTGCTGCCAATCGTCCTGCCGATTGCTGCACTTGGTGCAGATTCTTTGGTGGCTCCATGTCGAGAATAGCTTTGATCTTCAAAGGATTGGCTTCTATTCCTCTGGCTGAGATGAAGTATCCGAGTACTTGTCCCCCTGGCACCCCGAAGAAGCATTTCTTCGGATTCAACTTGATTTTGTATCTGTCTAGGTTGTCGAAGGTTTCCCGCAAATCATCGATGAAAGTGGTGGCGTGCTTTGCCTTTACCACAATGTCATCGATGTAGACTTCAATGTTCCTCCCAATCTGTTCTCCAAGGCAGGCTTGCATGCACTGTTGGTAAGTCGCTCCCGCATTTTTCAACCTGAAGGTCATGACGTTGTAGAAAAAAACATCGTGTGGGGTGATGAATGCAGTTAACTCCTGATCTTCTTTCTTGAGCTTGATCTGATTATATCCGGAGTATGCATCGAGAAAATAGAGACGATCGCATCCAGCTGTGGAATCGACTATCTGGTCAATACGAGGCAGTGGAAAGTGGTCTTTCGGGCAATGCTTGTTGAGACTGGTGTAATCGATACACATGCGAAGAGCGGTTGTGTCTTTCTTTGGCACCATGACGGGATTAGCCACCCACTCGGCTTCCTTGAGCTCCCGAATGAATCCTGCTTTACGGAGTCTACTAATTTCTTCGCCAATTGCTCTTCTCTTCGGCTCAAAAAATCGGCGCATCGACTGTTGTACTGGTTTGGCTGTTGGGTCTACATTGAGGGCGTGCTCAGCGAGTTCCTTGGGGATACCTGGCATGTCGGACGGTTCCCATGCAAATATCTCCCAGCGCTCACGGAGGAACTCGATGAGCGCGCCTTCCTATGCATCAGTAAGGTCTGCCGACGTATTGACCATCTTCTTCGGGTCAGTGGGGTGCACCTGCAGCTTCTTTGCTTTTTTTGCAGCGTCAAACTCATCGGACCTTACGTTTCGATTGTCGGCTGGTGGCTGCCTGTGATCCGTGACTGCGTCGACATCGTTGAGTTCTTCCTTGGCTCCGAACTTCGAGGTGATTTTCTGGAAATCTCTGTCGCAGTTGTCTGAACAGGTAAAGCTTCCATGAACGGTTATTGGTGTCCCATTGTTGCCAGGCATCTTCAGCTTCAGGTACGCATAATGAGGTACGGCCATAAATTTGGCAAACACGGGTCTGCCGAGGATGGCGTGGTACTGAGATTCCCAGTCAACTACTTCAAACTCGATTTTTTCCTTCCTGAAGTTGCCAGGCGTGCCAAAAACTACGTCCAGTGATGTTTTACCGAGTGAATAAGCGGGTCGAGTCGGTATAATGCCATGGAATCCTGTGTCGGACTCTCTCAGCATGTCGACTGTTAGGCCCATTGCTCTCATCGTGCTGGCAAATAATAGGTTCAAACCACTTCCTCCGTCCATGAACACTTTGCTCATGTTGTACCCTCTGATTTGTGCTTCAAGAACAAGAGCCGCATGACCAGGCCTAGGAACGCGGCCTTCTGGTGATCCGCCCTGCTGTAAGAGATGCTCTGATCTGACCAGTCGATGAATTCGGGTGTATCGACCATGGCGACTTCCTCATATTTTACTTCTCGGGAGAATTTTTTGATCTCTCTCTTTGAAAAGCTGGTTTTATGGATCATGCTGACCTGCCCACACGGCTCCGGAAACACCTCAGTTGGTACATGCTTGTTTCCTCCTGCTGGCACGTATGGCTCCGGTACATATGGTTCTGGCGGATAACTGTAGGATCCTACCCTTCTCTCCATGTTGCGAACTCTTGACATGGCCTCGGCTCTGACGTCTTCGCAGAACTGCCGAATTTCCAGAAAATGTCGACAGTTCCTTAGCAAGTGGCTGGATTTCTCTCGACCATCCTTCGGATCGATGTAAGAGTGAAGATAACATGGTGCCTCAAGCTGCTCCGTAGCCGATAGATATGGTGAGCGAGTGCGACCCTTGATCGATTGCGTGTCCTGGCATCCTCGTTCGAACTGATGAAGGTGAGTTGCTGTTCGTTCTTCCTCTTCGCGGAGCGAGTCCCTTCATCTTTTCCTTCGCCCCGTCGTGACGTCGAAACTTCCTCGGTTGACCTCTTGCATGTTCCTGGATGGGGCTCCCAGGGTTGTCGTTGGAGTGACATCTTCCGAAACTGAGGTCCTCGGGCTAGATGCGCTGGACCTAGGGAGGCGAAGGAAGCCTCCGGAGTCGATGATGAAGTGGACACCACCGAAAGTAGTATTCATGCCGCCACACGACTCTGCATGGATCAGGTGCGGCGCTTCGGAGTGTGGCACGAACTCGAAGGATCCGCAGCGGATTGAATCTCTTGGATCTGATGGCGTTGGTGACTCGAGTAAGAAAGTCGCAGATGTGACTTGTACTGCCGATGACCGATCTTGTGCCGACAGGGTTCCCACAGATGGTGCCAATTGTTGAGGGTACTCCTCGGCAATGTCCTCTGATTGGGGCTTAGGGTTGATGGAATCCTGTAAGCTGACTCGAGACATCGGTTCACAGACAAGCGGGGAGAGCGATTTACCCAGGTTCGGGGCCCTCGATGAGGTAAAACCCTTACGTCCTGCCTGTCTGATCTTGATTATGAGAATATTGGGTTACAATGGGGTGCCGAAGGATTCGGCTGAGATCTCGTCGAAAGGCTAAGTGCTGCGGTGACCTAGCTCTAGACTTATGGTGGCTAAGATTGCTAAGATTGATCGTGTCCCTCGGCAGCTCCTCTCCTAGCCTTTATATAGGTGGCCAGGTCCCAAGAAGTCTAACCGAGTACGACTAGGTTTACAGTAGTCCTAGCTCTAAACTTTCCTTGTTCGGCTCCTTCCTTGTCTTGTCCGCCAAGGAATCTTCTGCTGCGCCATCTAAGTGGCCCACCTTGCCATCTAGTACCTTCATGGGCCTCCAGTTAGATCGTATAGGGTAGGGCAATGTCGGTCACCCGAAGGGTAATGCCCACGTCAACTGTATTCATGAAAATCAGTATGGATTTATCAAATGTCGAACAATACAGGATTGTCTTGCCTGGACATTTGAATATATTCACCAATGTCAGCAATCAAAAAGGAAGGTTATTGTCCTGAAATTGGATTTTGAAAAGGCGTTTGACACCATTGAACATCAAGCTATCATTAATATCTTGCAGCAGAAAGGTTTTGATGAAACATTTATAGGATGGATTAAAGAGATACTCTCCTCGGGTTCCTCAGCAGTGTTATTAAATGGAGTTCCGGGAAAAAACTTTGTATGTAGAAGAGGGTCCGTCAAGGTGATCCGTTGTCCCCACTCTTGTATGTTTTGGGTGGTGATTTGTTGCAAAGTTTCATTAATCACGCGTATAGAGAGGGGCGGCTGAAAACTCCTATTCCAAATAGAGAATCAAATGATTACCCAATAGTACAGTATGCAGATGACACAATAATTGTCTTGCCAGCAGATCCTAGTCAGCTACAAATCCTTAAGCAAATATTGGAAGAATACACGGCATTCACAGGTTTTAGAGTGAATTATCATAAGTCGTCTTTGGTGCCAATCAACATGGATGATCAAGAGACCAATTGTCTAGCATCTCACTTTGAATGTGCAGTGGCAGCTATGCCTTTCACTTATCTTGGCTTACCAATGGGAACCACCAAGCCCACCATAAGAGATTTATCCCCTCTCACAGACAGAATTGAAAGGAGATTAACAGCTTCAGCTTCATTCCTCTCTTATGGGGACAGACTGGTTTTAGTTAACTCTGTATTGTCATCTATGCCGATCCATTTCCTCTACTCTTTAGATATTCCTGATGGTGTCATTAATGTTATTGATCGGGCTAGAAGACATTGTCTATGGCGCAAAAGAAAGGATGAGGATAAGGCATTATCACTGGCCTCGTGGGACATGGTGTGTAGGCCAAAAGCAAAAGGAGGTTTGGGTATTATAAATCTCAAGATACAGAACAAGTGTCTATTGTTGAAACATTTGCACAATTTTTACAATGATGCTGACCTACCGTGGGTACGTCTGGTTAAACATGCATACTACTATAATAATGCTCCACATGCTGTGGTTGTTTGTGGCTCTTTCTGGTGGCGAAATATCATGAGGTTGTCTGATTACTATAGGCAGATTTGCAAATGCAAAGTTGGTAATGGGAATACTATATTATTCTGGTCTGATACCTGGAGGTCTCAATCTTTTTGAACAGGCCTATCCCAGATTATTCTCTTTTGCGACAGATAAACTATGCTCAGTAAAGCAAGCTCTCTATAGCACGGATTTAGCAGATAATTTTCATCTACCACTTTCAGTGGAGGCTGCACATGAGTTGCGATTATTACAACAGAACCTTGAGGGGTTTGGTCTGAATTCAGAATTGGCAGATTTGTGGACTCTCACGTGCTCAAAGGATGGCACATACATTCCCAAAAAAGTGTATGATCTCAGTTTTAAACACCTGCCTAACCATTTTCCTTCGCAATGGATTTGGAAAAGCAAATGCATGTCTAAACATAAGTTCTTTGTGTGGCTAATATGCATGACAGAATCAACACCAGAGAGATGCTAATCAGAAGGAATTGGAAGGTTACGGAGGATCATACTTGTGTTCTTTGCCCAAGCAAAAGCCTGGAGGACTGGTCACATTTATTTTTCCAATGTTATTTCAGTACCAGGATATGGTCTTATTTGCAGATATTTTGGGGCACGGGTTCCGGACCTGAAATGCTAATGCATGCCAAGAAACAATTCATGGGTCCTTGTTTTGTAGAAATAGTCATACTGGCATGTTGGAATATATGGAAGCAAAGGAATGATAAAATTTTCAAAGGGATGAAGCCTTCCTTTAGAGCGTGGAAAGCTGGTTTTCTACAAGATATTACCCTGCTCAAGTACAGAGTGAGGAAGGGTGATGTTCAAATCTTAGCTACATGGATTGACAATCTCTTGTAATTTTCTTTTTTCCTTTTTGTACATAACTTAGAGTAGATCCTGACTTTGTTTCTAACCTCTAATTAATAAAAATAACTGTGGGGGACTCCCCTACAGTAAAGCTTCAAAAAAAAAAGCGCACGCTTCTGCCTCCGGTTCTAGAGGTGTGCTCCGGGTTTGCTGCGACCAGATCTGCCATTCTGTCTCCCTTTCCTGCCCCTCATGGTGAAGGAGATGAGGTTGGGCGGACGGTGGTCTCTCGTCGCTCGACTTGGCCGCAATACCCGAGTCAAGCCGCTTCTACCTTCGGAGCACCCAAGCAACGACAATCTTACGCCGACGCTATCTGTGGCCAGAGAGGCCGCTCCAATCCCAGGCGATCTGATGGCCTGTGGTGCTTCTTTCCTCCGGTTTGTGAGGATCTTCCTTGACCTCCATGCAGGGATGCTCGCTGGCTATGCCCCAAGTGCTTTCGTCCTCGGTGGCATCGCCGGTGCCTGCGTCGGAAGGTCTAGTTCATGTGATGATGATGATGAAGATGAAGGACCTGATCACGTTTTGCTTTTACTTTCTAGGGTCCCGTTTGCATATTCTGAGGACTTTGATGTAATCCTGGACTGTCTAAGGGTCCTCATTGTAATTTGTTCACCGCATTAATGGCAGCTTCCTTACCTATTAAAAAAAGTCAATCCAATTAGTATTTACAAGTAAGAAGTAAAAGTGCACATACGTCACCGGCCCACCCACTATTTTTGTATTCGTAGTGGAAGCATGTGTGTAGGAAACTAAAGTCGGAGAAAAGAATACGTGTCATGTTTTTTTTCTTCAAAAAACTCCACCAATTTATTCATAATCCATAGTAGTAAAAAGAACCAAACAAGTAATAAATTACAAAAAAGTCATTACACCACCTAAGATGACTACACACACGCACGCGCCAAAGGTGTGCCGAGAAAAATTTGTGTATTATAACAACGAGAAGTCATCGTGTTAAGTCACTATGCGCGAACATGAGCAACAACCATTGCCAAAACATGAGAGCTCGTAGATAATAAGAGCCATACTTGATACAACAACAACGAACACGAAAACCAACTAGATCCCAGGGGATCCGCGGGGAACACAACTTCATGTGCCCTCCGCTGGTGCAATATACACCACCAGAGCAAGGATAGGATGAGGAGGATCTTATTCTGACTTTAAGATGTAATCCCCGCCTCACCATGTCAAAGAAGGCACACAAAAAAATAACGTAAACAAAGAATGGAATCCCTCCTCACCGCCACCTGCCTCAGTGGCACCATGTACATCCCCACATTCAAGGGAGAGTACAACAGCTTCCTCATGGACCCGGGTCGACGGTGCTGAGGGCGACGCTCGGGAGCACCCCGCTGACGATGTACATCTAGTCGATGGAAACTAGGAGGGCGGCAGGACCACGGTGTAGGAAACTAAATACATGTTATGTCGGTGGACTATAAGTTTGGATAACTAGATGATACCCCGCGCGTTGCTGCGGAATTTTTCATTGACATTGATGATTTTGGTACTTGGTCTTTTACTGCAATGATGATCCACTATCAAATGAATTCTCGAACAAATGTGGATCTAGTGTGCGAGATATTCATCCTTTATATTGTGAATCAGTAAAATGCCAAATTGGCTTTGAAAGTTCCAAGGTGAGTAATTCATGAATAGGTAGTGGAGTAGGTTTTTGGAACCTATGAACATAGTATATATCAACCTTCAAGCCTATGGATTACCAATGCTTGATTACCAAGAGTTTATCTTGATTATGTAAGAGTGTCAACTTTAATTTAGTTACACTACACCACATTTTAATAGGTTAATATGTTAGACTTTAGAGGACAAAAAAAGTGAATGTTAAGAAATATGCATTGAAAGCAGGGAATACTTTTGGTTTGATCTTGAAGCACATCATGCAAAAAAGATGTAAAATTAATTTCTCCGATGGAAAAAGACTGATTAATTTCTCCGATTAATTCAAACACCTTTAATCAGGTAAATCAAATGCCGCTAGTAAGTTGTTCGAACGTCATTTATGTGGATAGCAAGTAATCAGTTCTATAGCAAATAGTATCTGCAATATGGGAAAGTAGTCAACAAAATAATATAAAAGATTTGAAGATAATAAAAGAAGAGACGAAATTATATAAAGGAGGGGCTGCCACATGGGCTAAATTGTACTGCACTTGCTGCACTTTACCAGAAGAATATCCAAGGTACATGCAAAATTGATGCAATCTGCAAAGAGAATTTTTTTGGGAAACAAATCAGAACATATAACCAGGAAAAATAAGGGAAATCCAGGGAACAGTGCGGATGTTGATACAACGCTGTGGTGTCAAACTTTCGATCTCATTTAGCTCATTAGAAAGTATACTCTAGATGAAAAAAGTATGCATTACCATGAACAAAAGAACTGAGATTTTATACCAGTCTCATACTCTCATTACTGTATAATTGGGGGCATGAGACGAAGCTGACCAGTTAAACAATTGCCCCCACACCAGCAGGGAGCTGCTTGCAGCTAGCTTACCTGTGAAGGGGATGGATCAGCGGGAGTTATACTATCAGTCGTGGATGAGAAGCATATCGTCAGCCGCCGTCAGGGCCATATACCATAGACGACGTGAAGTACCGGTGCTTGGCCTGTTACCAGAAGGCCAGAATACAATTACAAACCAAGCACACTGCCTAGACGATTGACCCGTCTATGTCCTTTGCTGACCACCATGAATCACCGGCATGGTGGCATCTTTCCTCCGCTTCTTCCATTCTTCGCCGACTGAATTGGTGGACATGGCAATGACGGAGCGCATGGAGGCCTAAATCGGATAGTCGTCGTTCTGGAAGGTGTGTGTGTGGCGTGACGGCAAAACTGAGCAGAAGTTGGGCGCCTAGTGAAGTCTGGTAGAGGCAGACCACGGTGTGTCTGTGTAGTATAGCGTGAACACTGTCAAGGATGGCGATGTGGAATCTCAGATCAACATGGGTGGACTGAGCTCCCAGCGTCCATAAACGGAGGATGACGGCAATATTTATGCATGAAAGTGGTGGTTGGAGAATAAAGAGCCAGCAACGGGCACCCGTTCGACTGCCTCTGCAGTTACATGTCGATTGCCGATTGATCTCCAATGCATGGAGTTGAGGAGACGGAGAGATGACACGGCCACCGGCTGGAGTGCCTTACCGAGTTGAGCAAAAATAGTAAAAATAGTAATGATATGATGATGTGGCAAGTTAGTGGACACATGATGATGTGGCATAGCTGCATGTTTAGAGAAATATGTTAGTGGGGATGAACTTCTTAGTTATATAGGACTAGACGTCCGTGAAGCGTTTTCTGTCTCGTGATGGCGATTACAAAGCGATCTAGGTCATGACGACTGTAGCTGCCGCCGGTAGGCGTGTGCTCCGAAGCCTGGCTAGGTGACGTTGTTCTCTGTCTTAGTCTAGGGTTCTTATCCTCGCCCAGACTCCATCCAGTTTCTGTTCTAGGCAAAGCATTGAGTTTTGGCTGTGGAGTAGATTCACTAATAAAAAAAGGGGCTTTAGTCCCGGTTGTTAAGGGGCTTTACTACTGGGTTTTCAACCGGGACTACGAAATCCGGACTAAATATTGAAAATATTAGCAAATTTCCCCATGATTTAATCAAAGAAAACAGTAGATAAAACATGACTAAAAAGTTTGAGATTAAACTAGTCATGCAAATCACCATAGAGTAAAGGAGCAACAAGTCTAAACTGATTCATGAGAGCAATATATTTCCTGACAATGAGCCTGAACATGTTGCTAGGAGAAGGAAGAGCATCATGATCTCATTAAAAGAAGACAAGAACACATACGGTCCAGAAGAGGAACCAGCGTTGTCGCTGTTGAGAGCCATGTCGCTGAAGAGGTTGCTGATGTCAGGGAAGAAGTCGTCGTTGGGGAAGTAATCGTGGCCTCTGCCTCGATGTCGAAGCCAGCAGTCTCGCTCAAAAACCTTATCGCCTCTCTCCCGTACATGACCACAAGAGACGGGGTTCCGGAGCCTGCTGTCCCGTCCAGCGGTGCACGCCGGTAGACGGGATGGAGAAGTATTGAGCGGCGGCGTAAAGCTCTGGAACCGAGTGGTAGGCACATATGGTGCTGTGTCTCGTAGTGTGTCTATGGAGAGGAGCGACCTCTCTTTTATAAGTACAGAGAGAGGATCTGACTTCGTATTCATTCTTTCGTCGGTTCATATACCCGTTCATGTGGCAAAAAGAAAGAAAGAGGCTCTCGGCTCGAGGTATTCCCACAACCCGCGGCGCGGCGCGACGTGTCGAGGCGAGCGAGCGGCGGTGGCATCGGAGGAGGAGCGCGTGTGTGGTCAACTCCTATTTCCTCCTATTATTTCTCTCGTACAAGTGGTATGAAGAGCTCGCCTTATAAGCTGCTCCAACTCTTCTTCAACTAGCAATGTGGGACTAAAGTTTTGTCCCACCCCCTACCATGCATAAATGGGCCAAGTGAGCCTCTATGATTTATTAGGAATTTCTGGAATATTTATTGTGCTGATCCAAAATGGGCCAAAATTTCAACAATCCCCCACCAGATCCCAGAGGCCATAGAATTTACCTTTGGTCCCAAAACATTGTTTTATATATAGGTACTATAGCAAAGACTGTTAAGTTGAACTTTCACAGAACTCTATGCTACACTAGACTGCTACTTGAACAATGGACTAAGTCTTGAACTGCAAGTTTTCTGCTAATCTAGCTTCACAAAGAGCCTTGACCGGTACTAGGTCGTCGTAGGGCTTCCCCGCGGGTGGAGCTTATGCGTCATACTCCATGGACTTTCATGAGTTTATTAGAAAGCACCCAACTCTAATAGGTGAAAGGACACGGATGTCGCCTAGAGGGGGGGGTGAATAGGCGATTTAAAACTTTTACGAGATGGGCTTAACAAATGCGGAATAAAACTAGCGTTTACTTTGTCAAGCCCAAAGCCTATATACTATGGTTCACCTATGTGCACCAACAACTTATTCTAAGCAAGAGTTCACCTATGTGCACCAACAACTTATGTTAAGCAATACAAGCAAGTATGTGATAGCAAGATATATATAACTTCAAGCACGATGGCTATCACAAGGTAAAGTGCATAAGTAAAGAGCTCGGGTATAGAGATAACCGAGGCACGCGGGAGACGATGATTTATCCCGGAGTTCACACTCTTGCGAGTGCTAATCTTCGGTGGAGAGGTGCGGTTGCTTAGTGCTCCCGAACGCCACAAGAGGCTCACCTTGAGGTGTGGTTGCTCGATGCACACCAACGCCACAAAGGACTCACCCCAAGATGCGGTACTCACACCACATACCGAACGCCACGAAGGCGCCTCACCTAAATCTCCGGTGACCCTCGCCACAAAGGCCTAGGTCACGGTTCCACTAAGGGATTTCCTTCGAGGCGGAAACCGGGCCTTACACAAAGATTGGGGCACACATCCACAACTTAATTGGAGGCTCCCAACAAATCGCCACAAAGGCCTAGAATCCGTCTAGGGTTCCAAGAACCCAAGAGTAACAACCTTCTTGCTTTCACCACCACGAATCACCGTGGAGAACTCAAACCGATGCACCAAATGCAATGGCAAGAACACCACAAAGATGCTCAAGTCTTTCTCTCTCAAATTCCAACAAAGCTACAAAAGCTATTGGGGGAATAAGAGAGGAAGAACAAAGGAATTCACAAAGAACACCAAGATCAAGGTCTAGAGAGTTCCACTCACAAAGAGATGGATTTGATTGGTAGAAATGTAGATCTAGATCTCCTCTCTCTTTTCCCTCAAGAATATGCAAGAATCATGGGAGGAATCAAGAACTAGGGCAAGCTTTAAAGTATAACAATGGAGGGGAGAGAGAGAGAAAGTGAACCAACCAGCCCAAGGAGGAAGAAGGGGGTCTTATATACCCCCTCCCAACGAAATATGACCGTTTGGGGCCTCCCAGGCCGGAAAATCTGCCCCCGGGCCGGATTATCCGCCCCCCGAAATCGCCCCTGGACTCGGGCCGGATATTTGGCCGGATATTTGCCCGGAATTGGCCATTCGGGCCGGATTATCCGCCCCCGTAAAAACTGCAGAAACACCAAAACTAAAACGGGCATAACTTGAGCATCCGGACTCCGATTTTGATGATCTTGGGCTTGTTTTGAAGCTAGGAACAAGCTCGACAAGATCATGCAGGAAACCATCATAGTCCAACAAGTGAGGATAGAAACAAATGATGAAAGGTTTGACCTATCTAAAAAAGACATACCGGTAAAACCTCCAATCTCGAAAATGCAACAAGTTGCCCGTGCAAAAACCATTCTTGATGAACTAGAGCTTGTCATGAGAATAAGCACAAGCTCTAAATCATCACATGGATAAGATCCAAATAACAACCAAGAAAGATGATGAATCAAACTCGAAAACGCAACAAGTGATCTATGCGAAATCCGTTTTCGATGAACTAGAACTTGTCATGAGAATAAACACAAGCTCTAAAACATCACATGGATAAGGTCCAAATAACAACCAAGAAAGATGATGCAAGGATGTAAAGGTTTGAGCTCTCTCCGAACGATACGATCGAGTTACTCACTCGAGAGCCCTCTTGATAGTACGGCAACTAAACTATAAACCGGTCTCCAACTACACTATGAGACCGGTGAGAAAGAAACCCTATCAAGAGCAAACCTTATACTTGCGCATTCCACTTGAGCTCGATGACGACGATCTTGACCTCAACAAGATGGAACGCCTTTCTTGCTTGTGCTTGCTTGACGAAGTCTTGTGGATTGCTCCCCCATAATCCACCATGGGAGAGCTTCTTCTTCGGCGCATCTTCACATAACCATGACCACCATGTGGATTGCTACCCCATAATCCACCATGGGAGAGCTTCTTCTTCGGCGCATCTTCACATATCCATGATCACCATATGGATGGCAAGACTCAAGCAAAGGATCTCTTCGAGATGGCTCATCTTGAACTTGCACTTCATTTCTCCATGGCAAGCTTCAAGCTTATGAACTCTTCGAGTTGGCTCATCTTGAACTTGCACTTCATTCTTCATTCTTCATCATGTTGATGTCTTGAAGTAACTTGAGGGCTCACTTCATCTTCACCTTCAAGACATACTTGACACTTGATATCCTTCATCAATTTCTTCTTATTGGAACCTTGAAGCCAACATATGGTTCAAGAATTGCCTATGGACAACTCCTACAAATATAACTCAATGCAAACATTAGTCCATAGGGATTGTCATTAATTACCAAAACCACACATGGAGGCTCTGATGACCCACAAGTATAGGGGGTGTATCGTAGTATCTTCGATAAATAAGAATGTCAATCCCAACGAGGAGCAGAAGGTGTTGACAAGCAGTTTCGATGAAGGATTCACTGTAAATGCTCACAGACAAGTATTCAGGGGGTTTTGATGTAACAAATGAATAAAGTACGAGTAAGTAAAGTGCGAGAGTAATAATTGCAGCGAGTGGCCCAATCCTTTTTAGCACAAAGGACAAGCCGGTTTGTTTACTTATAATAACCAAACGTTCTCGAGGACACACGGGATTTTAGTCTAGTGCTTTCGCTACATACGGCTAATTAATCTTCATTGTTTTGATAAGTGTTGTGTGGGTGAACCTATGCTAATGTACCGCCCTTCCTAGGACTAATACATACTTGTGATTATACCCCTTGCAAGCATCCGCAACTACAAGAAAGTAATTAAGATAAATCTAACCACAGCCTTAAACTCGAGATCCCGCTATCCCTCCTACATCGATATACCAACGGGGGCTCGAGTTTCGTCACTCCGGCAACCCCGCAATTGGCAAACGAGTACAAGATGCATTCCCCTAGGCCCATAAAGGTGAAGTATCGTGTAGTCGACGTTCACACGACACCACTAGAAGAATAACACCACAACTTAAATATCATAACATTGAATATTACTCAACCATACTTCACTACTAACATTTAGACTTCACCCATGTCCTCAAGAACTAAACGAACTACTCACGAGACATCATATGGAACATGATCAGAGGTGATATGATGATGAATAACAATCTGAACATAAACCTTGGTTCAACGGTTTCACTCAATAGCATCAATAACAAGTAGAAATCAACACCGGGAGAGTTTCCCCTATCAAACAATCAAGATCAAACCCAAATTGTTACAGCGGTGACGGCGTGCAGCGGTGGAGGCGGCAGTGATGATGATGAAGATGATGATGGTGATGGAGATGATGTCCAGCTCAATGACGGTGACGATGGCGTCGATTTCCCCCTCCGGGAGGGAATTTCCCCGACGGATCTCAGCCTGCCGGAGAGCTCTTTTCTCTCTGGTGTTCTCCGCCCGCAGAGGCGGCTGTGGCTCTTCGCGATGTACCCCTGGAGCTTAGGTTTTCGGGACGAAGGCATACGCGAAGAAAAGGAGGCGAGAGGGGCTGTGGGCCCCCTCCTCACGTAGGCGGCGCGGCCAGGCCTTGGGCCGCGCCGGCCTATGGGGTGGGCCCACCTCGGGTCCCCTCGGCTCCCCCTTCTGGCTCCCTTCGTCTTCTGGAAAAATAGGATTTTTCATATAATTTCCATCAACTGTTGATCTTCCGAAATATTGCATTCTGACGGCGCTTTTTCCAGCAGAATCCTGACTCCGGTGCGCGATCCTCCAATAATCATGAAACATGCAAAATAGATGAAATAACATAAGTATTATCTCCAAATATGAAATATATCAATGAATAACAGCAAATTATGATATAAAATAGTGATGCAAATTGGGCGTATCAACTCCCCCCAAGCTTAGACTTAGCTTTTCCCCAAGCGAAACTGAACTCGGTAAACAGGACCACATGTTTATGGAGTGAAGAGTCGATAAATCAAATACGGACAAGAAGCATCATATTCATTCACACAAGACATTCTAGTGAACAACTTCCTCATATAACTCAACTTGAAACAAGTATAAGGTAATCACAAATAAAAGTGCATAAGAAATCATAGTCGGTAGCACATGAAGTATTTACTTGGAATGGCAGGAAATACCATGTAGTAGGTAGATATGGTGGACACAAATGGCATAGGTTTGGGTTGAGGTTTGGATGCACGAGAAGCATTCCCTCTCAGTACGGGTCTTTGGCTAGCAAGGTTAATTAGCAAGCACAAAAGTTGAGGGAAACAAACGAATATACATGTGATAGAAACAATCATGCATCTTTCTTGTAAGCACAAACAATTTTAACTTCAGAATAATAAGCTATGAGCTAACAAGAAAGGAAGACAATGAAACAACTATATGTATTTCTCTTTTCTACTTAAACCTCAAGGTGTTGTTGCTATTGACCAATGCTAAGTTTGCCAAAACCAAATAGATTTACTCAATGCTCCCAAAGTGGTACCAATACTAAAATCAAGATCAATCATATAATAGAAATTGCAAACTAAAATAAGGTGTGCAATATGTAAATGATAAGACTTCTCATTAATATTTCATAACGATAACTCACACCAAGGGATACATAGACAACCGACTAAAGGAGAGATACTTCCACACCGCAACCCATCTTATATGATAACTTCCCTACTCATGATATGACACTACTTGATAGTAAAAAGTAAAAGGTAGTGATGATGTGATACCGCGGTACTCCCCCAAACTTGGAACAAACCAAGGGGATGCCAATACCGATGATGAATTACTCCTTTGGCGATGGTTGTTGGAGGGATGACCCCCGGTATGCCAAAGGCATGCCAAACCGGATGGTTTGAGCCATCAAGATACCGGTTTAATGTTCGTACCGGAACATAGAGATAAGAAATTAGCTAAGCGAGGCTAAGACGGTATCCCCAAGAGGGGTATGCCGGAGCCGGATAAGAAGATACCGAGCTACCGGAAGGAAGAGCATGTCGGCAGGACTGGTCAAAGATTCTCTCCAGAGCTAGAAGACAAGGATGAGCTAAGCAAAGTAGCTTTAAACGAAGGGCTGACGATAAAGAGAAGGATGACGCTCAAAGAAGCCGGAGGACGCCAGCATCCCTGATTAAAGAGGACTCCGGTGTCATCTATGATTAAAGTAGCTTTATAAAGTAGTTTGTCTAGTCAAAGATGCCATTAGGGTTTCTTGCCCTCGTAAGCCACCCTCTCCCCTATACAAGGAGAGGGGGCAGCCCTTCTCACGCGCACGCACGAAGAGAGCTAGGTTTAGAAGAACACTTGTACTGAGAAACTTGTAACCTGTTGAGATCAATAAAGAAGATGATCTAGAGCGAGTTCTTCCTTATGTCTTTCTTCTTCAACCTCTAGCCTTGGCTAAGTTCTTGAGGAAACCATCCGGAAGTTCATCCCATCTAATCACAAACCCTCCCCCGAATCCTCTTGCGTCCATTCGGCCCCAACTCAAGCCATCCTATGGCATCTGTTTGTTCACCACGACGACAGTTGGCGCCCACCGTGGGGCATGAAGTGGCGCTTGCTGGAGTACACATTCGGGCGGGCATCCTCGAGGTCGCCGGCGAGCGGACAGTGTCTGCGCTCGTCCAGCCGCTTCTACTCCATCGACTTCATCAACGACAACGCGGGCTGCTTCGCCAACGGCGGCATCTTCCCCAAGAACGACCGCATCATCGAGTTCGGCAGCCACCGCGTCTACTTCGGCACCGTCCCCGTGCGCCGCCGCCTCTCGCCGGTGCTGGTGGCACCGGACCCGCCAAGGTGGCTCTGTGCTGGCCGCGCCGCCGGCAGCGTCGAGGTGATGATGGCTGGCGCAGCCGGCGCGGGCAAGGAGGTTGCGGACGAAGTTGCTGGTCGCGCGGTTTCGACCCGTGCGGCCAAGCCACCGCTGGAGCGCGACACCGGCGCACCGGTAGCATCTTCCGCACCACCGGCAACACCTCTCCAAGCGGCGATGAACGTGCTGGCAACGCCCATCGCGCAGAACATCGACCCGGCGGTGGCTCAGGCGGAGCTGGAGGCGACACGCAAGAAGCTGCTCGTGAGCGGCGCCGACATCGTCCGGACGCAGCGCGAGCTGAACCTAACCATACGTGAGTACAACGCTGCCCATGGCTTTGCTTCTGTTAGCGCTCATGTTGCTAGGATACCGGAGAACCGGCTTAAGGCTCGCAATCTAGATCAGGATTTGCGCAAGGAAGTTCTTACCGGCAAGAGTACCTCTCGCATCCGCTAGCATCGTAGAGAAACCTAAGTACAGGAGTCTCGGATAAAACCATAAAAGCTGCTAAGGCTGTTGTAGATCTGTGTGACTCGCTACCGGAGAGGCTTTGGCCAAACAACAAGAGCGTGTCGAGAGCCGCTAGATACCGTAGAGCAACAGAACGTCTGAGCAACCGGCTAAGCCGAACAAGGCTATGGCCTCAAGATCCGCGCGTTCAACAAAGAATGCCGGAAGCAAGTCCCATGGGCAGGCCTCGTCCCCCATCCGGACAAGAAGAGAAAAAGAGGTGAACGCACAGCAGATGACCGTGTACGATCCGGTCCTTGCCGGTAAACAACAAGCCGGGCAACACGATGCCGGTAGAAAAGCCAAGGGGCAGATCGAGGCTACGCCAAAGGAGGCTATGCCGAAACGATCATGCC